>NC_058136.1:20969831-21039171 GCF_016433145.1 Gracilinanus agilis | reverse complement strand
CAAGAATAAGGAAGGGGCCTCTCCTAAGCTCCTGGCTACTCGCATTGTTCCCGAAGCCCCTTCTTCCTTTCTGCCTCCTGCCTTGGCCAGCGGGTCTGCAGGAATTCCTCAGCTGTCCAGCTAAAGTGGAAACACAGAAGGCAACCAGCTTCCAGTCTTTATTTGTACAGATGGCCTCAGTACACTCAGATCCCTGAATTCCTGGAGTCAACAAGCATCTATCATCAAAGGAGATAGTATCTCCAGAACTCTTAGCACAGCACCTGGTACCTAGGAGGTGCTTCATGTATGCTTGTTGTTGCCTTCCCCTCTTGAGGGCCTTTGGGCCAGGCACCGAAGCATTCGTAGCATCACAGGGGCATTATCTAGTGCTAGAAGGGAACTTAGGGGGTGATAATCTGGCTCCCACATTTTACAGAGAGGGAAAATGAAGTCCAAAGAGGAGAAGGGACTTGAGCAAAGCCACACAACTAAACCAGAGCTGAGCTTAGTAATGAGGCCATAGGATCTGAAGTCTAGAACTGGAAGGGACCTCAGAAATCTAGTGCAACCCCCTTATTTTACACATGAGGAAACTGAGGCCCATATGGAGGAGAAATACTTATTCAAATTCACACGGGGGTGAGAGAGATATGAACAGAGGGCCTTGGCCTCCAGGACCAACACACTACACATCTCATTGCTTCCCATGACTCCCAATTTCTACTATGATGCCATCACCTCCAATTTCACTTGAATTATCTCCCTTCCTAGACCATAAGCTCCTTGAGAAAGGAACCATCTCACTAACATCTGACAATATCCCTAGGGCAAGGCATATACTTGTCCATCACCCTTCTGAGTTTCACCTAGAGAGGTTTCTAAGGCCTGAAATCCTAGTCTCTGAGGTCACCAGGTCCATCTCCTGACCATTAGGTGGAGTCCCCCCAAAAGTAGTCCATTTTGAGGACAATCTCTCCACTTTCATCAGACCCTTGAAAGGGGCAGCTTCCCAACTCCTATCACCCATTCAAGCTTCTCTGGCAGGGAATGTTTCCAAATGGGGCAGTGCCCGGTGTGCCAAGAAGGCTCAGCCAAACAGCCCAGGAAGGAGTTGTTGGCAGTGCCCGAACTCATGCCTGCAAAGTAGAAATTAGCGGAGCACACCCATTTGGCTTTGGAAGCTGGAGGCTTCTGTAACAAAGTACCCCATTTGGCCCATATAGTTTCTCTAGCAGAGAGCGGTGGCTATTTGTGGAGGAGTTAGGAAGAGAATTGCAGAGCAGAAGGTTCTTCTTTCCTCTTGTGAAATAAATAGAGATTTTTATTTTCAAAACGTCAGGCTTTTTTTTTATTTCACAGGGGGAAAAAAGATCTGGTGAGGTGCCCAAAATCCTCTGGCTGTGGAAATGTTGACACATCTCTAAGACATGACTGCATCAAAGAGTCATCTTAGATACCTGTCAACACATGGTGTTTTGGTGCCTCTTCAGTGAGTTTTCAGAACTTAGAAAGAAACTATCAATATTTGCTCTGCTGGGGATAAAGTGAGAGGGAAGAGCAAGGGACTCCAAGGTCAAACTACTCGTTTTCTCCCAGCTGAAACCCAAAGTCTTCTTGGTCTCAGGGCCACAATTAACACTATTGGTTGGCTCTTGCTTGATGCTCTGGCCTCTCTCAGCTTCTGTAGGTCCTGGCTTTGGTGCTCCTTGTCTCACTTTCTGATTGATCCTCTTTGTTTTTCCCATCCTCCTCCTCTATATTCAGTGCTTTTGAAATCACATTCGATCATATGCTTCCATCTCCATCATCTATGGCCACGCTGGTGACCCAGGCTTATGGGCCACACAGTATGGCCCTCCACACATGAATGAACCAAGACCCAGAGAGGTGAAATCACTTGCTCAGTTACCTCAGTAAGTTGTAGAAGCCTTATATCAGCCCCAAGGGATCTGATGGGGCATTCTTTCTAAGAGCTTTGTAGCCAGGTGAGTGATTTCACGTCTTATTCTCAAATATGCTCATTGATAAGATCCTACGAGATTAGCGTCAGGACCCAGTGAGATGAGGCAACGTGCTCTGGAAAGCTGTCAACAATCATCAATCTATGTTACCTCTCTAGCACTGACTTCTCCCACTTGCTCTGGTGGGAGTCCTTTCTTCTATACGGTGCTTCCCACAAATACTAGGGTTTGGAGGGGTCACAACTTCCTTCCAGGGTCCTCAGTATTGACTAGCACAAAAGGAACAGTATGAGGGAGTGTGCAAAGTGTCTTAGCTTCTTCCATGAGGAAGAACCTTCATAAGGGCATTTGGACTCCATTAATGGAAAGCCTCCCAACGGATGACTAAATCAGTGATGGGTAGGCCAAGAGTTCCTTGGTGCAAAAACAACTGTCTCCACCAACATACCTCACTTAGGTGTAGCATGTGGATAGGAGTAGTTATTCACTAAGTAAAGGTGAAACTCATCCAAACATTTGAATGTAAAGACAACATCTTAGCAAAGACTTAAGTTGACTTTCCTTAGTAAACACTGAGCTCATCTTCTATCATAAGATGCCACCATCCCCCTCCTACTTCTGGTCCTGCCACTTCAGGTGCTATCATCGTACTAGTTCTCAGAGGATTATTTAACAATAGCTAATAATAACAGCTAAAATGTCTAGAATGCCTACTGTGTGCCATGCACTATGTAAAGTGCTTCCCCAGTATTACCATATTTGAACCTCTCAACAGGCCTGAGAGATAAAGAAACTGAGGCTAACAAGTCAAGTGACTTGCCCAGAGTCACACAGCTAGTAAACGTCTGAGGCCAGATATGAACTCAAGTCCTCTAGACTCCGGATCCAACATTGTTAGGAAACGACTGGTTACTAACTTGGTTGCTTGACTCGGATTCTCTAAGTATCCACACTGAGTTGATCAAAGTTGATCTTCTCCATTAACTTCTCTGCTCCCAAGGCATCGGCGGTGGTCTCATCAGTTTCTTAAACCCGACCTTCCTGTCAAAATTTTAAAGCCACCATCCAAAGTGAGGTGCTGACTACCCATGCCTGGGCCCCAGCACAAGACTTCTTTGTCTCATTGTCTCCCACCCCAATCTACCAGACCAAGAACTGCTAGAAAAGTTCTTTGGACACATCAGATAACTTGTGGGCCATAAACTAGCAATGGCTCAGCACTGATGAAATCCCAGCTCCCCATCCTTACCTTCAACCCCTTTTGACTTTTGCCGTACAAGTCATACATTGTACACTTCTCGTTAGGTCCTAGATTTCAGGGGACCATGGCTTTGCACAACCAGTAATTGTCTCCCATTCTCACTCAATAAACATTTAAGGGCTTCCTGGAGGCCAGGCACTGTGCTTAGCACAGGGAATACAAAAGAAGCAAAAGATAGTCCCTTCTCTTAAAGGGCTCCCAAACTAATCTAGTTCTGATAGCCAAGGATGTTCTTTTCTTCCCCACAAGCCAATATGCCTCACTTTCTCTAGGAAGCCTTTTACAATGTAGAGAATTCAGATGAAAAAAAAATTGGAATTTTAGTGAACGGCGCTAAAAGCTCAATAAGAAAGGCAACCATGAACTAATGTCGAAGGTAATGTCAAAGTAGGCTACGTTGATAGCACTGTCATATGTACAGTTATATCTAAATACCCCATTTGGGGAAGGATACTGATAAGACAGGCAGGATGGTAAAGGTAATGGAGAATCACATTCTATAGCTATGGTTAGGTTGGAGGAGGATACACTCTGGGTCTAGTGAGGGAAAGTTTTTTCAGTTGAACAAGCAATATTAACTTGGATTATTATTTATATTGAAATATATACTTACACAATTCAAATAAATTATTTATAATTAAATAAATATATTTATTTGAGAGTGGTCTTCAGGTCCTTGGAGGGCTACCATATGATGCTGTTACTTGGATACAACTTGGGCAGGGGCAAAAGTAGGCTCTACATCAGGGAAAAGCTTCCTTACCTTGAGAGCTATTTGCCTCATGTGAGAGAGTGAGTCCCTCATTGGAGAACCCCAGTTTCTGCATGTGGAAAACAAAGAGGTAAGACTAAATAGCCTGAGGTCCCCTCTAGCTCTTGATCTCTGATCCTAGAATGGAGATGAGGTATATACCCAAGGCAGGATGGTTGACTATGAGCAAGGAACCATGGAAATTCAGAGAGACCATTTCTAGTCTTTGTAGGAGGCTTTGTGAAAGATACAATATTTCAGCTGAGTCTTGAAGACTGGGCAGGAGTCCCATAGGCAGAGCCATGGATTAGCAGAGGAGGCATCCTAAGCAAAGGAAGGAACAGGGAGAGACATGAAGTTGAGATGGCCTAGAGCCATGTTGGCAAATCATGGCATGCTTGCTAGAGGGGGCTACTCCCCTCCCCCTCTTCACCATGCCAAAGAACATTTTTCACACCACCCATCCCTCTGCCCAGCAGCCCAATGGGAGCACTTCTTCCCTCCCCTATCTGGGGTAAAGTAGAGGGCTCATATGCAGCATGAGGATTGCAAATTGGGCATTTGGTCTCTAAAAGGTTCGCCATCACTGGTGTAGAGCATGTCTTCACACTCTCTTCTCCCTGCCTTGCTAAGACTCAGGATTGAATATATTTATTTAATTATAAATAATTTATTTGAATTGTGTAAGTATATATTTCAATATAAATAATAATAATTCAAGTTAATATTGCTTGTTCAACTGAAAAAACTTTCCCTCACTAGACCCAGAGTGTATCAGCCAGATTTGCTTGCCTGGAGGTCACCTGAATAGTGTAGATTGGTTTGAACAGAGCATTTGTTGGAGGGGGAGGGAAGAGGGTGTAATAGGGATATATAAGGCAAAAGAGGGCCAGATTAAGAATTCTCCCTGGAGCACAGTAAATGATCATTTCTGGAGTACTCTAAGGTCTGGCATCACTTCACATGAGTCTCACGCACTCTGAGATGAGAGATATTGTCATTCCCATTTCACAGATGGGAAACCTGAAGCAGACAATTTAGGACTTGCCAGCAATCATAAAGCAAGTAAGGATCTAGACATGAGACTTGAACTTTGGTCTCCTAGAGACCTAGAGGTCTCCACTCATTATGCCATGTCACCTCTTAAACTGGGGCCTGAATTCTGAGCCAGGGACTGAGAGAGGCAGTTCCCTCCCTCATCCAAAGCCAAACAAGCAAATGGTCTTTTCCTGATGAGCACTCAAGGATCACCCAATAGACAACTGGCGTGATGGATGGATCCTCGCTGGAACCATCCAGTGGCCCCTGATTCCCTGACCACTTGGGATGTGTGTCTCCCTGGGGGCCCTTGAAAGCAGATGGAGATGGAGAACACATAGAGAGGTCTGACCCATGTCTTGCCCCCTGCTAGGCATAGAAACATCATATAAACTCTTGGGATTGAAGCCTCAAGGCCCTTCGTAACATTGCTTGTTACCCAGCCTTACTCTGGTTAATAGATAGAGCCCCCAAACAAGTCAGAGTCACGAGGGCCATGGAATCTGGGCGGGAAAGAAGAGGCAGGGCGATGGATAATGCCAGGACACAGGAACAAAACCTTCCCATCTGCCATAGGCTTCTCTGCAGCCAATAATGGTCAGGAACTTGGCACTCCAAAGGCCCTTGTGCTTCCTGGTCCTGCTTGGAGCCTCATCTTCCTAATGGCTCAGGGAAGAAGGCCAGAGACTGAGTAGCCCAAACAGTCTATTGGGTTCAAACCCGGCATTTACCAAGAAATGGGGGCCAGCATTCCCCATTCCCCATTAGGAAAGTACTTGGGAATCCTGCTGCCTTTGCCTCCGAATTTACAATGAGACCCTGGACAATTGGCATTTTATAGCTACAAGGTTTTCCTCGGAACAGTTTCGGAGGTCAGTAATCACCCATACCTCCTTACTGCAGTTTAGGCAGCATCCAATGAGAAGAACCCTTCAGGGAAGACCTGGGTTCAAACTCCCCCACTGCCACTTTTTTTGAATGACCTTCTGTCGATCCCTTAGCATCTCTGAGGTGCGGTTTCTTCACCTCTGTGATGGAGTTACTATTCGTAACAACTGATTCACGTGGTTGTTGAAAACGTAGGACAAGGGATTCACCCAGCTCTTCAGTACTGTAGAAATGCAACCCGACTACCCAAAGACCGACTTAGAGGTAACAGCAGGAATAGCATAGACTACTAAGTGCCTACTAAGTGCGAGCCGCCGTGCTAAGTCCTTGACTTATGCTATCTGATTTGATACAACAACCTTGGGAGCTGAGTGCTATTATTGTTATTCTCATTTTACAAATGAGGAAACTAAGGCAAATGTTGAGTGACTTGCCTAGGGTCACACAGCTAATAAGTATCTGAGGCTGGATTTGAACTCAGATCTTCCAAACTCCAAGTCCAGCACTATGGACTATACCACCTAGCTGAAGGCCTGACCAGCAGGATCAAAAACTTTGAACCAGAAGGAGTTTTTCCTTTCACAGAGCCAACAGGCCTAAAAAGGGTGAAGCGTTTGCCCAAGGACATAGAGACAAGAAGAATTCATATGTACGTCAATATTTAAAATCTATGTACTTATGTCACTGCCTAGCCTTAATTTCCTCTGTCAATGAAATGGGCATAACACTGACACTCCCTACTGTAGGAGGGCAATGGGCACAACATTCTTTGTAAGTACAATCCATGATGATTGCTGTCCAAAGCCCTGGCAGTCTTGCTCCAGCAGCTTCAAGAAAGCTGCCTTGTCTTTTGCTGCTCATAAATCTCCAAACCCATTTCTCAGCTGTCAGTGAGATTCTGTCCTCAGGTAAACTCCCAACTTGTCAGTAGGAAGTTATGGTCAAGTGATGTTGTCAAAGGTCCCCCCTTCAGTCATTTTATCCTCATTATGCTAGAAAAGCTGCTTCAGAAAGAAACGAAAGGAATCCTCCCATGGGACCCTCTATTTATCTGCCAACGGCCCCCTTCTGTGGCTTTCAGAAAAGTCAGAAGAGCGAATGAGTCAATAGGGAAATGAACAAAATGGCGTCCTTCACACCTGGCGCTTTCCCCCACATACTCTGTTCTCCAGGGGGTCCAGAGACCTTCCTCTCCACTCTGCCTCCTCCTGACTTTCTTCCAGTGTCTGCTAACGTTCCACCTTCTCATCCTTCTTCAGCTTATTGTCTTCCCTCTGAGACAGCCCTCTTAAGCCATCTGGTTATGACGTTGGTACGCAGTTGTTTGCATCTTATTTCCCCCATTGGCCAGCCAGGTTGCTCCTTGAGGGCAGGGCCTATCGTTGTTTCCCTTTCTTTGTGCTAAGTATAGTGCCTGGCTCAATCGATCTTGATCTGACTGATCTGACACGGGGATGGCCTGGTTCTGGGTTCTCTTGCTTCATCTCCATGTACGAGGCTACTCATTCACACTTTCTCCATGTTGCAGCCAAGCCATGGAACAGTGCCCCTCCCACCTTGGAGTATGCAGGCATCACAGGCTCCTACATCTACGGCCTCTTCATTTTACAGAGGAGGAAACTGAGGCCCAGGCAAAGGGAAGGACATGGCTCCAATTGCACAGAAAGCTACACGAGAAGTGGGATTTGAACCCACATCCTCATTTTCTCCTGTTGGATCCTCTTGGAGAATGCCATCTTCCCCCTCCATCTTTGTATACCTAGTGATGCCCTGGATTTGTTTAAGCTAACGCACTCAAACTCGTTGCAGTTCTACAGAAGCCGGTCTTCACTTTTGCTGTGCCCCGGCCCCCATGGCAGCCAGATATTTTTACATACTTAAAAACACACATAAGAAAACCAATTGTAGTGAAAGAGTTTTCTAAATGCATTTTTAAGGTCGTTGACCCTGGGAAGGGGTGGAAAGGAGACGAACGTTGGCCAAGGCCTAAACCTGGCCTTCAGAGCCAGAGTTTTTAAGACTGGATTGAGGGAAAAGGGAACAGAAAGGTAAGCCGAGTCAGACCATTCACAACAACCCCCATCCTTTAGTGACTATCCTGGCTAAATTGCTTTGAAAATGTGGATGTTTCAGTGGTCTACATTCCACAGGTTTCTCCCGTGCTTTGGGTAGGTACTAGACCCCGTCTCCAAGCAAGTTCTTTAGTACAAATTCATTTGGAAAAAACTTCCAACTTTGTCTTGATCTGTGAGGCCCTATTTGGACCACGGAAAAGGTTGAGAACATCCCTATAACCCTGGGCATCCAGGTATGTCAGTGGTAACAAACCTAAATGGCCACATCCCAGAACCTCCGGATAAGAGAGATCTGAGCGGCCATCTACTTTAACCCATACTAGGCTTTTTCCCTGGAGGTGGACAAAGAAATCAGAACTGGGCACTAGTCCTGCCTCACCCTACTGATTTGCTATGTGACTTTTGGTAAATCACTTGCCCTTCCTGGACCTCAATTTCTGTATCTATAAAAGTCTCCCCACCACTGCCACTGCTGACAAGGTACAGTAGAAAGATCACCAGATGTTTAATCAGAGACCCTCAGGCCTGGGTTTGCTACGAATTAACTGTGCGACCCTGGGTGGGTCATTTCACACCTAAGTCTTCATTTTTCTCTCTCTAAAAAAAAAAGATGGTTGTGGATAAGAGAACTGTTCAAAGTGCCTGCTGACTCCAGTACTAGGATCTGGCTTAAATTACTTGGTGGCTTAAATCGAGAAGCTAGAACTGGTCTCGGCCAGGTCCGTGATGCTCAATATTTGGATAGAAGGCTTTTGGGGGGGGGAGCTTTAATTTTGCATCTACGTATTTTATCAAGGGAAAGAGATAGTGGCGGGGGGGTGGGGGTGCAAATATGGTCAAGACAGCACCGAAGGAACTGTCCATACAGTGCCCTTCCCCCCATTCCCAGAAATTTCCTTTTTTTCCTGATCATTGAAGTATGGCACTGATCCATGCCCAACTTCTAGCTGCACTCTGTCACCCTTCAGAGGGTAGCACGGCCTTCATTAACTGAGGCTCTGCCATCCAGCTTGGAGTCTATCCAATCCAAAGGGGAACTGATTTCACTGGGCCATCAACTCCCGAACAAATAATGTTCATTGGAATGGCTCAGGACTCGGCAGAATGAAATATTGTATTTCTAATTGTTGACTGGAAGTCATTTTTCTTCTTAACCAATATTCTTGGCAAACCAAAATATAAGATGGGAAGAACATATATTTAAAGCTGGAAGAGACCAGAGAGGTCATTTCGTCAGCTCTTCCCCCCCCCCCAACACACACACCTCCCTTCCCCTTCTCTGGGTGGACCAGAGCTATAATTATTAGGATAGGAACTACAGTGAAAAAAAAACTCCCTCACCCAGCCCATTTCGCATAAGTGGAAACAGAGGCCAAAGTCATACAAGCAAATCTTCTATCTCCCAAACTAGCTCTTTGCCCTATTTCCCACAATCCCCTGTAGCAGATTTTTCAAAAATGATGTTGTTTGTTCATTTCGATGCGAGGCTATCCCCATCATAGGACAGATATTCACAGCATTTCACGTCTCTGAAATTTCTATCCTCAGTGATTTGGATGCTCCCCTTGCATTACTATCAGAGGGCTTTTTTAAATGGAAAAGGACTTGCTTCTCTCCATTTATCCATCACACAATTTCAGCTTGTGACCCGAGCAATTTGCTATCATCTACCAGTCTTTCCAGCAAAGGCTAATAAAGCCTCTTCATGTTCATATGCCTCCACCTCTTACCCCGAGCTGCCATCATTTTTAAGAAGGCCCAGATGGGCCTGCATCCTGGCTGCAGAAACGGCTCTTAGGAACAGTCTAAAGAGAAGCCAATCAGTATACACCAAACGCTATTCTGAACAGAAGCTTCAGTCCCTGCTCAGCTCTGATTTGTCGCTCCAACAGAATGGAACCCCCTTCTCCGGATCTGTTCTTCCCTTCTCTTTTCAGAAATGGTCCTCTTTTCAGCGTTTGCCTTCTACTGGGGGAGAAGCGACCAGCACGGAAGAGAAGCATCGTGGTGAATTGGGCAGAAGGTCTGCCTTTGATTTGGTGTCATTCTTGGTTCAGATCCAGCCCCTGACATTTAGTTCTAGATTATGGGGCATCTCAGAGCCAAGTAATCACCAAGAACGAGCTGAAAGATGGTGGCTGAGAGGGACTGGTAGAGAGACTTTCCATCCTTCCACCAATGGAAATCATAAAAGCCCAAGCGCCCACACCTCCCAACAGAACCGCAGGAGACGAGTTTCTGCTAGCCCAGCAGGCAATGGCTTGGATGTTTTAGCCTTTCTAAAGTAGAAGGGGAAATGGGGTAGTAAAAAGGAATGGACGCGTGATCTTCCCTTTGACAGAGGTTATCCATGGTCTGTTAATGTCTTTTCGCCTGGGATTGTCTTGACTGAGTTATCTGCAGCAGAGCTAACTTACGGTCACATCTTTTATGAGCTGTTTTTCTTTTTACTTTCAAGCATGCAAGTGTTTCTGTGCGTTGAAAGCTTGGCGGGTGGCCACTACCTTATATAGTCAACGTTTCATGTTGGTGAGGATAGCGATAACTACCCGGGGAACTATCTCCTCAAGTGGAGGGCTCGTAGGGTACTACTATTATGAAGAGAGCCCTCGTGTTACAAGCACACCTTGAACTCACGGCTTTCTGCACACTCAGGCTCACCGTCTCTATACACCGGAGGACACTCGCTTTTGAAAGGCCAGTTTCCACTTGCCCCAACCCAGGAGTTGACATTTCCGAGTCACTCGAATGAAAAACAACCAGTACAGTGTCTCCCATGTGAGGAAAGCTGTGCTGATCGCTGGGTAGCTGAGCAGCAAAGATCAGACACGGTCTTTGCCCTCATGAAATTGACTATCTAGTTAAATGCAGACACACACCTAGGAGACAAATCATTACATGAGGAAGGGATGAGGGTCTCCAAAAGGCTACCAAGATGGAGGGGAAATCGGAGGCCGAGCCACGTGGACTCAGACCCCTGGTTCTAATACAAGAAACCGAGAAAATGATGGTTGAGATTGGAAGAGAAGGACCACAGTCATGTCTGCCTCATGGCAGAAACAGAGGATACTCAATGGGAGGAGGTTCACTTAGCTTAGAGGTCCCCTCACACAGAGTACAAGCAGAAGTTCCCAGGGTCACCTGGACTGGCCCTTAGCTCTCGGGGCAGACCTCCCCAGATCACAGGCATGGCGGACTGCCTCACAACCGCAGAATGCACAACGTCCTCTTGAGGCTCTAAGTTCAGAGGTCTTGAACCAACCACTGGTTAGCCTTCCAGATTACTTCTCCAAGGAGGGCGGGTCCTATAGCAACATGCCCAGCAAGTCCATCACAACATCCGGCTCACTGGCCAATCGAAGCAGCGTCTTAGTTAGACAACTGCAGGCAAGTTTGCCCAAGACCACATAAGTCCTACCCGTCTGCCTTAAGGACGGCGGGTCAACACGGGTTCAAGGCCAGAAAGAAGCAAATCGAGACAGTCTATGTGTGCCGGGGAGCCACATCAAGGAGCCAGTTTGATTCTGTGACTTAGCCAGGCAGCTGCCCATGAGTAGGGTATACTAAGAAGCAGAGACAGTGTGTCTAAAGCAAACCACAGAGCCTTTGGTAGTCGGGGCCCTTGGGGAGGTTGCAAAGGGCTGGGCCGGCCCAGGGGAACAGAGAAAGCAGAGGCAATGGTCAATTAGGCGAGCTTCTCTCTCTCCCTCCCACTCCACCTCCCCCCCCCCCACCTAGTCCCCACTGCAGAGACACTGTCTGAGAGGAGCCGACTCCCAGACTCTGTTGGCTCTTCACCTCCACTGAGAACAGCTGGCATGGGGCCAGGATGTGAGCAGGCTTGTCTGGCCTACTGCTCCTCCGGCTGGCTAACTGCTGCTGCTCCCTCTGATGTGGGCTCCTCTTTTCCTTCCTTGTGTACTGAAGAGCAGGAGATGTCAAATATTACAGCATCTGGCCTTTGAAAGCAGACGCCCTGCCATTACACTCTGGGGCACAGAAAAGAGAGTCGCGGGAAATAATTGATAAGCAAAGTTGGCTCTGACTTTTCAAAGAACAAAGGTGACTGAGAAAGCCCAATTGGGAAGGGCTGGATCGCCTCTAATTAAGAAAGACACTTGGTAGCTGGGGGGAACAACGGAATATTTCAGGAAATCGATTCGGGGACAGAAAATGGAACAAGAGCAGCTGCTGTCCACATAATGGCCCCAAAGTGATGGTGGTGGACAGTTTTATTGGGGGCAGTTCAGGAGAGGTACAGTGATATGGTAGGCTGTACGGTGGGCTAAGAGGCAAACGCTCTGGGTTCCAGTCTCAGGCTCCATGTTTCACTTCAAGTCAAAGGACCTGCATGCATATCCCAGCTTTGTCCTTTACTTCCTAGGTGCGTTGGTCAAGTCACAACCTCAGCAGGACTCAGTTTCCACATGTGCAAAATAAGAATAGGAAATTTATGCTAGATGTCCTCTATATCTATCCATTTCTAAATCTGTGAAGACCTTAGAAAGGTCATTCAGTGCAGGGCAGTTAGGTGGTTCAATGGATTAAAGAGCCAGGCCTGGAGTCAGGAGGTGCCGGGTACAAATCTGACCTCAAGATATTTCCTAGCTGTGTTACCCCGAGCAAGACACTTAACGTCCATTGCCTGGCCCTTCTTGCTCTTCTGCCTTGGAACCAATCCTTAGTATTGATTCTAAGACAGAAGGTGAGGGGTTTATCAAAAAGACCATACACTCCAATCCATTTGTTGTAAAATGAAGAAACTGAGGCACAAGGAAGGAAAGTGACTTCTATATGCAGGTAGCAACTGTGAGTTTCCTAAAAATCTACCATGTGACCCATGTACACACACACACACACACACACCCCATTTGATAATAAACACAGTGGTTCCCTATTACCTCCAGAAGCAGATGTCAACTCCTCTGGTATTTCCAACTCTTCCCAGCCTGGCCCCTTCCTATTTTTCTGTCCCCCTTATACTCCCTTCCGGATAGAGTCCAGCCATGATGGCTTTCTTGTGGATCCCTAAATATGATGCTTCATCCTCCATCTTTGTGCCTGGAATCCTCTCTCTCCTCACCTGTGACTCCGAGAATCCCTGCCTTCCTGCCTTCCTTTCTGACACAGGCCAAACACTACCTTCTACCTTTCCTGGCACCCCCAGCTGCCAGGGCCATCACTAACATTCCCTCCCTTTATGGGATCTCCACAATTAGAATGTGAGGGCCTTTCCATGGATTCACAGCCTTTAACACACAACTTGTTCACTGTTGACTGATTTGAACCCCAGTCCTCTGACTCCCCAAATCAGTATTCATTCCCCCGTATCTCTCATCAAGATTGAAGGGATGAAAAGAATTTCGCAAACTTGAAGGTGCTCTAAAAATGCCAGCAATTGTTATGATGATCACTATTTCCAGGGCAGACACTCCATGAACTGCACGGAACGGAGGTCTGAAAGGAGACTCGGAGCGGACTAATTAATCACCAAAGAGTGTTGATGGATGGATTGCTGTCACGGGGAGGGAGAGCAGTCTGCAGGACGGTGCCCCTGGGATCTGCCTTTGGCCCTGGGCGACGCGGCGGTTTTTTGCCAGTGGCCTGGAAGAAGGCGAAGATGGTGCTTTCATCTAATCTGAGCGGAGCACAAAATCGAGAGTAAGAGCTAACGTGGGCCATGACAGAACGGGGATGCAAAAAGATCTTGACAGGCTAAAATGATGGGCCAAATAGGATGAGATGCAATTTAATAGGGATACATCTAAAGTCCTATACTTGAATTGTAAAAAAAAATCAATTGCAGGAGTGCAGGATGGGAAGGTATGGCCAGACAAAAGTTGATGGGAAAAAAAACCTGGCCTGCAAGCTCAGTATTAGTCATCGGGGTGACATGAGAGCCAAAGCAGCTAATGGCATCCTGGGCTTCATTAAGAGAAGGAGATTGCTCAGAACGAGGGAGGAGCCAGGCCCACCAGGCCCTGTCCTGATCAGACAGCTGGAGTAGTGGCTTCCTTTGAAGAAGGATGTCAGGAAGATGGACTGAGTCCAGGGGAGGGCACCCAGGATAATGAGGGAACTGGAGACTCTGCCAGAAGAAGATCAGTTAAAAGAATTGGGGATGATTAGCTCCAAGAAGAGAAGACTGGGGGAAAGGGGGACGGGACCGTCTCCAGCCCTCACAGATTTACAAGGGTATTGTGTAGAACAGGAATAAGACTCATTCTGCTTGGCCCCAGAGGACAAAACTAGGAATAATAAAGAGATGGTATGGAGGAAGAGATTTTATGAGGAAAAAACACTTCCTGAGCCATGCCAAAGTGGAATGAAAAGTAGGTAGTGAGTTCCCCATCTCATGAAGTGGACGATGGATGATTTTTTTAACCCTCACCTTCCATCTTGGAATCAATACTGGGTATTGGTTCTAAGGCAGAAGAGTGGTAAGGGCTTGGCAAGGGAGGTTAAGTGACTTCCCCAGGGCCACACAGCTAGGAAGTATCTGAAGCCACATTTGAACCCAGGACCTCTCATCTCCAGGCCTGGTTCTTTAACCACTGATCTACCTAGTTGCTCCTAATTTACTTTTAATATTGACTTTTATTTTTATATATGTCACTATTATTTCTGGATAGGCTACACACACACACACACACACACACACACACACACACACCATTTCCGGACTCTAACGCTCTGTTGTGACCAAGAAAACCAGTTAAGCAAAGATGCCAAAAGAGTGGACACATCTAGCCATGTAATTCATGACGGGGATTAATATTAAAATTAATATATAAACACGTGTATGTGCATATACATACAGAGAGAGATTACACTGAAGGTTTGCAGAGCACTTCACAGACACATTATCTCATTTGATCCTTGCAATAACCCTTTACAGATGAGGAAATTGAGTCACATAGGGATGAGTGGCTTGCTTGGGGTCAGTCACCCATCTAGGAAGTCTCTAAGGTCTGGTGGCCTCCAGGTCTAGAACTCTAGCCGCCTTGCCATCTGTTATGCTCAAAGGAGGGTGCCTCTTGTTTGTTTCTCTCTTTAAGTTTTCCTAGCTGCTTCTTTGCTGGGAATGTTGTTCAGATAAAGGCGAGCCAGGCCAGGCTCTGAGGCCCAGAACACGGAAGGCCTCATCAGCGTTAATAGGATGTATCCACAGCCCTCAGGTAGCAGGCCCCTGTGTTTACTGAGGCCAAAGGGACTGAGGCTGTGTGCTTTAAAGGGCCATGTTCAGAGCCCAGCCGGCTTCTCTGCAAACAGCAGAGAGATCATTAATCGCCTCTCGGCCGGATCCTCTCAGGCAGGGCTTCTTAACACGTGTCTGTGGTCCAGACTCCTCTGCCAGGCAGCCCGCTGAAGCTAGGGGCTTCTTTTGAATGGTATAAAGTGAAAGGAAACCAACTCTCTGGAAATGAGCAGGGAATCTTGTTCCTATCCGAGTCCCCAGCCTCTAAGTCACTTGTCTCTGGTAGGAGGCTGAGAACTGCTGCTCCAAGGCAAAATGGAAGAGACACCAAGAGGAAGGGGTAGGCATGGCTCATTAGAAAGCCCTCAATGGTCCATGAATGGGCTTCTTCATATAGGAGGAGGTGATTTGTGGAGCCACCAGCATCTGAGTTGGAGGTCTAACAGAGCAGATAATCTAGTCCCCTCCCCAACCCCTCATCTTACAGATGAAGAAACTGAGAGCTCTAACACTCCCCTTTCACAGATAGAAAAACTGAGGCCAAAAGGAGAGAAGCAACTTGGTCACATGATTAGTCAGGAAATGGCAAGGGGTAGGCAAGGCCTGAATCCAGGCCCTCTGATTCCAGATCTTTCCAATGTACCACGTCAGGCCAGGCAGGGCAGCTGGAGCCCGGCAACAAGAACACAGAAGCTAGTGGCTAAAAATAGCCGGGGAGGGGATGAGAGGAGAAGAGAGGGCGGGAGAGAGAGAGAGAAAAGAACAGCAAAGAGCCAGCAATGCAGAGAGCACAAATCACTTGTGGACAGGAGCAAAGGCAGTGCAGTCATGCCTGAGCCAATCAGCCTTAAGCATTACAAAGTGGCCCAATGGAAGGCAAGAGTTATGGCAAGTTCCATTGGGGTTTCTCAAAGGAGGGTGTTTCAAGCATAGCTTGAGAGGGGTGTGTGTGTGTGTGTGTGTGTGTGTGTGTGTGTGTGTGTGTGTGTACGTGTGCCCACATCAGTGCCTGTGTCAGTGTGTGTAGGCATGTGGATGTGTCAGTGTGTGAGGGCGTATGTAATTGTCCATGTTGAGTCACCACGTGGGGATGCCAACAGGGATGTCAGCTGGTGAATCCTTTCCGTGTGTGGGTGCACACATACGGGGTCTCGAGGCACATCACCTACCAGGTAGCTGAGGGGCTGATGAAAGAGCAGCTTTCCTGGGCACGACCCAGAAGGGATCAGAGGTTGGAAGATAGAAGGAACCTTAGAAGCAGTAAAAAAGCCGGCCCAAATGGAGATGGGCAGATGGATGGGAGGCGTCAAGAACAAGAGCTGGAAGGGGCTTCAGAGGATCTCCCATTTCATAGATGAGGAAGCTGAGACCCAGCAATCTTGCTGGGGACACAGGACTTAGAAGCATCTGAGTTTTCCTGACCCAAAGTCCAGCCTGAAATACCATTAATGGCCAGTAAAGTAGACATTCCCCAAGGATGGGGCCTAGTCTGCTTTTAGCCTTGTGTCACCCCAGTGGTTAGCACAGCCCCTGCCACCTAGTTTAATTCACTCGGCTACCTCAGAATAGCCACTCGCCTTAAACTTGGCTACGACTCAAATTTCAACAGTGGGGACAAGGACCCTCCATTGACCGGAGCAAACACCTTCCTGTCTCCCATAGTTTCCTTTTGGGAGGCTCTCCTTTCTCCCATAAATCCTCCAAAGGACCAGACGGCTCCATTTGCATCTTTTTTGTTTTTCAAACCCTTACTTTCTGTCTTAGTAACAACTGTAAGGCAAAAGGAAAAGGGCTGGGCAATGGGGGTCAAGTGACTTCCTCAAGGTCACATAGCTGCGAAGTGTCTGGAGCCAAATTTGAACTCGGGTCCTCCCAACTCCAGGGAGTTATCCACTGTGCCATCTAGATGCCCTTCATATGCTTCTTCTAATATGCTATGCGTGCCAGTGTACCTCTAGGGGCTTACCCATGTATGACTTGATTTCTCTACCTTTAAGCCAGTGGTGGGCAAACTTTTTAAAGAGGGGGCCAAAGGAAAGGAAATGCTCCTCTGTCAGTCTGTTTCTAAGGCAGCTCTTTCCAAGTTTCATTGTAATGTATCCTACTCATTGTTTTCATCAGATTAGGAATAATGTCACATGACCTGAGAGAACATTTCAGAGCGGCCCTAGTCTGCCCATCACTGCTTTAAGCCCATGTTACTAACCCAAGGCAGAGCAGGCAGATCCTTTAGGTTCCCCAGCTTAGTCAATACCTAAAGGATAGAAGTGAGTTCAATCCCTGGCTCTCCTACTAACTAGTGAAGTGCCCTTGGACAAGTCACTTGCTCTTGGAGAGTGTCAGGTCTCGGTCCTCTGCTTCTAATGGAGCTTCCAGCTTGGAAGCTCCATGATCTACGAAAAGTGGTTGGCTCGGAACAGTTTTAGTGCATTCAAGGGTCAACTCGTCAAAATGTGCGATATGAGTGAACAGAAGTCATGCCTTGCTCTTGTGAGGATGTTGGTTGCCATTATGCATACCCATAATCTCCCCAGAGGTGGAAGGAATCATAGAGGCCATCTGGCCCATCCTCTCATTTTGGGGAGGAAAAACTGAGGTCCAGTGAAGAGAGAGGACTCGCCCAAGGTCACAAAGCCACCTCTCCATTCCCTCCTTGCCTTCTTTAGCTTCCTTTGAAGCTTATTCAAGTAAAGCTCCTGATGCACGTATGAAGCTGTCTCTCTCTTGCAGTTACTTGGTGGGTAAGTGGTGTCATCTTTCCTCCCCTCCAGCTCCATAGAAGGGCAGTTCCTCCTGCCTTTGTTTCCCTTGTATCCCAGTGCTTTGTTTATTGAAAGGAGTTGGAGATGGGTCTTTTGACCCCCCGCCCAGGCCATTGCTCAAAGCTCCGGCTCCCAAAGCCCAGAGTTTGGACTCTGCCTGGCTGCTGTTGATGAATTCTCCCATGGAGAAATAAATGCAGGCATTTCAAGATGGATGCTGAGTCACTGGGTGAGATAACAGGCCTCCAGCTCAGGTGGAAGTCACTGTTTTCTGGCCTTCTGATAGCACATTTTTGCTGATGGCTTTCAAGGAAGCATTTCCCACCATCAACAAGAAAGCTGTGAAAAACAGCCTCTCTGCCTTGCGTGTATTACCCGGGGGGGGGGGGGGGAAGATAATGGTGGCACTGTAACAGCAAATGAATCGGCCTGGTGCAGCGGGAAGGATGCTGGGCTACAAGTCTCAGGCTCTGGGTTCCAATTCTGGCTCTGACACATACCACTTCTAGGAATTTAGGAAAGTCACTTCTTCCTCTGGCCTCAGTTTCCTCAGATATAAAGTTAAGAAGTTGGCCAAAATGGCCTCAAAGGTCTCCCCATACGACCATTCTGCCAACTCTAAATCAGTGAGCCAATGGGAATCAAACTGCAGATCTAGAAGGGACCTCGAAGGAAGAAGGAAAAAAGCATTGAAATAAACACCTACTATGAGCTAGGAAGTATGCCTAGCACAAATATCATCTCCTTTGATCCTCGCAATAACAACTCTAGGAGGCAGGTACTATTACCATCGACATTTTAGAGACGAGAAAACGGAAGTAGCCAAAGGTACTTGGCCAGGGTCACACAGCTAATGAGGATTGGAGGCTGGATTTGAACTCAAGACTTCCTGACTCGAGCTGCCCTCTAAGTCAACCAGCCCAACTCTCTCATCTTATGAAGGAGAAAAGTGAGATGAAGTTATTTGTCAAAAGTCTCAGATGTAGTGAGTGTCAGAGGCCAGATCTGAATCCAGGTCTCCTGATTCCCAGTCGGGGGTGGGGTTTGGTTTGACCTCAAGTGAGCCTGCTAATAGCTCTTGGGGGTGATGTAGGGACACCACCAGGTCTCCAGGCTCCAAGTCTAGGATCTTTTCAACTAAAAATCTCTGAACTCTGATAAATAACAGGTCCCTAGATTTAGAGCTGGAAGGGACCTTAGTATCCATCTTGTCCAGCCCCCTTCTTTACACAAAAGATAAATGCAAGTAAGAGGCAGAGTCAGGATTTGAATTCAGCTCCAGTGACTCCCTAAGCCAGGTTCTCTCCACCATACCCCCACCAGCTAATGACAGAAGAAGGAATTTGTGTTGATATTTTAGGAAAAGAAGGCTTTCGGCTAGATGCTCACCGTCTCCCTGAAAAGCACCGCCACCACCCGGCTTTGGAGGTCTCCACTTGCAGTCCTCTTCCATGATGGCACCTGCCTCCATTTCATTTCTGTCCAGATCATTCCTGGGAGTGTTGTTTTCCCAATTTGCTCCTGGCCTCCCGAGGCTGATGTCTTTGCAGATTGTCCTAGAGCTCCCTCTGCTGACAGGATGTGGCCACACTCGGCTTGGCCACTTTTCAGACAGGGTTGAGGTGGACAAGGAGAAAACAGCCACTCCCCATCTCTCCCCCCCCCCCCCCCACCACACACACACACACACACACACACACACACATCCTTGATTCTGTTCATTCGGCGATGGGAGCAAAGCGAGACTGAGCAGATGCTTGGCACCCTCTACAGAAAGCCAGTAGAACAAGCTGCCATTTTGACCAAAGCCTGGTCCCACTCGGGCCCTCGGCCTGCTTCCACAGCTCCTTGGGAGGAAAACAAAGCTCAGGAACTACACTGAATTCAGTCAGCTTTGTTCCACTCCTGCATCAGTTCCACTGGCTTTGCCGCCTCTCCCTGTGTCTAAGGTGGCTACCATCTAGCTCCCTGCTAAAACCAGGGGCCAGAACTGGGGCTAGTCACAAGATCTGGCTTCCAACATCAACTCTGGGGCAAACTGCTTAGCCTCTGGGGTCAAGTAGCACAAGGCTAATTTGTCTCCCAGGCACCAGCCCTTCAGTCGATCCATCCATAACCATTTATTAAGTGCCTACTATGTGCCAGGTACTGAGCAAATCCTTGAAGACAGCCACCAACCTGACCCCCAACCCCCCACCATCATTCTTTACTTGAGACGGAACATCCTCAGTTTTGTTGAGCCATCATAGGGCATGGTCGCCAGTCTTTCCCCCAACCCGGATGCCTTCCTCTGGATGCCAGAGTACCATTGTTTCCAGAAACAAAACCCAGGGGGCAGCTGGGTAGCTCAGTGGATTGAGAGTCTGGCCTAGAGACGGGAGGTCCTAGGTTCAAATCCGGCCTCAGACACTTCCCAGCTGTGTGACCCTGGGCAAGTCACTTGACCCCCATTGCCCACCCTTACCACTCTTCCACCAGGGAGCCAATACACAGAAGTGAAGGGTTTAAAAAAAAAGAAAAAAGAAAAAAGAAAAAAAAAACCCAGCCTCCCAGAGGTGGTGGGAACAGGATAGTGTTCATAGCAGGGAACACTAGAGCTCTCCCCTCTGTAGAGTTAGAAATAGCTTGAGCCCCTAAAACTACATTACCCAAAATTCCTTTCTGTATTACCTAGAATGCATTTCCCTTTGTCCACGTTTGCGTGGTCACTTTGTATAAGTTCTGAAGCTCTGCCTAGGTGGCTTCTTACTTTAGTTATTATTAATACAGCTTTTAAAATATAATCCTTAGTTATGGAATATTCATTTTCCTCTTTACACCTCTCTTGTCCTGAGCCCCAAGCCCCTCTTAAGGCACTCGAAGATGACAGCTGTTCTGAAGGCCACCATGGCACGATGTTGACTCCTATGAAGCTAACAAGTCCGCGAAAACACTCCAAATGGTCTTTTCACACAAGCCAGCATCTGCCCATAGCTTCTCCATCCTGCCCTTGTCATGAGTCCATCATGTAGGACTTGAACCTATCTCCATGAACGTTGGTCTTACTGAATGCAGCCCCAAACATGGCCAGCCATAACCCTTCTGGATCCCAGCTCTCTCATTCACACATTAGCGCTCTGTTTCAACTTTGCAGCATCTGCAGATTGGAGAGACTCGTCTTCTCGGGCTTCATCTAAAACACTGATGAAAATACTGAACAGCCCTGGACCAAGAGCAGATCCCTGAGGCACTCCACCAGAGACCCTCTTCTATGCTGCCAACTACTCTTTGAATCTAGGCCTTGAAGGCTGTTATGGTTTAGTCTACATCTCTCGATTCACGCCCAAGAACATCACAAGACACTTTCTCAAAGGCTTCTCTACAACCTAGGGAGTGGCCTGAGGTCCAGAGAGATGAAGGGTTACACAAGGTACATGGCACTGAATGGCATTACTGGTTCAGTGGCTTACCTACACTTTGGGCAAACAGTGCTTGCTTGAATCACAACAGATGAGTTTTGCACAAATCTTTTTATTTCTATATTTAATTTTTTAAAAACATTTAATAATATTTATTTTTTAGAAAAGTTAACATGGTTACATAATTCATGCTCTTACTTTCCCCTTCACCCCCCCCAAGTTCCCCCCACCCATGGCTGATGCGTATTTCCACTGGTTTTAACATGTGTCATTGATCAAGATCTATTTCCAAATTGTTGATAGTTGCATTGGAGTGGTAGTTTCGAGTCTACATCCCCAATCATGTCCACCCTGACCCATGCGTTCAAACAGTTGTTTTTCTTCTGCTTCCAGTCCTGTAGTTCTTCCTTTGAATGTGGGTAGCATTCTTTTACATAAGTCCCTCAGAATTGTCCTGGATCATTGCATTGCTGCTAGCACAGAAGTCCATTACATTCGATTTTACCACAATGTATCAGTCTCTGTATACAATGTTCTTCTGGCTCTGCTCCTTTCACTCTGCATCAGTTCCTGGAGGTCTTTCCAGTTCACATGGAATTCCTCCAGTTCATTATTCCTTTGAGCACAATAGTATTCCATCACCAGCATATACCACAATTTGTTCAGCCATTCCCCAATTGAAGGAAATTCCCTCATTTTCCAGTTTTTTGCCACCACAAAAAGCTCAGCTATAAATATTTTCGTACAAGTCTATTTATCTATGATCTCTTTGGGGTACAAACCCAACAATGGTATGGCTGGATCAAAGGGCAGGCATTCTTTTATAGCCCTTTGAGCATAGTTTCAAATTGCCATCCAGAATGTTTGGATCAGTTCACAACTCCACCAGCAATGCATTAATGTCCCAGTTTTGCCACATCCCCTCCAGCATTCATTACTCTCCCCTTCTTTCGTTTTAGCCAATCTGCTAGGTGTGAGGTGATACCTCAGAGTTGTTTTGATTTGCATTTCTCTAATTATTAGAGATTTGGAACACTTTCTCATGTGCTTATTGATACTTTTGATTTCTTTACCTGAAAATTGCCTATTCATGTCTCTTGCCCATTTATCAATTGGGGAATGGCTTGATTTTTTATACAATTGGTTTAACTCCTTGTATATTTGAGTAATTAGACCCCTGTCAGAGTTTTTTGTTATAAAGATTTTTTTCCCAATTTGTTGTTTCCCTTCTGATTTTGGCTACATTGTTTTTGTTTGTACGANAATCAAGGGAGAAATTAATAAAATCAAAAGTAAAAGAACTATTGAGTTAATAAATAAGACTAGAAGCTGGTATTTTGAGAAAACAGATAAAATAGACAAAGTACTGGTCAATCTAATAAAAAAAAGCAAAGGAGAAAACCAAATTGATAGTATCAAAGATGAAAAGGGAGACCTCATTACATTCGATTTTACCATAGTATATCAGTCTCTGTGTACAGTGTTCTTCGAATGTAATGGACTTCTGTACCAGCAGCAATGCAATGACCCAGGACAATTCTGAGGAACTTATGATAAAGAATGCTACCCACATTCAGAGGAAGAACTGCAGGAGAGGAAACAGAAGAAAAACAACTACTTGAATGCATGGGTTGAGGCAGACATGATTGGGGATGTAGACTCAAAACTACCACATCAATGCAACTAACAACAATTTGGAAATAGATCTTGATGAATGACACATGTTAAAACCAGTGGAAATGTACATCGGCCACAGGTGGAGGGAGTGCGGGGGGTGAAGGGGAAAGTAGGAGCATGAATCATGTAACCATGTTAAAAATGAATATTAATAAATGTTTAAAAAAGAAAGGGAGACCTCACCTCAAGTGAAGGGGAAATTAAGGCAATCATTAAAAACTATTTTGCCCAATTATATGGCAATAAATATAGCAATCTAGGAGATATAGATGAATATTTACAAAAATACAAATTGCCTAAATTAACAGCAGAAGAAATAGAATACCTAAATAATCCCATATCAGAAAAAGAAATTGTACAAGCCACCAAAGAACTCCCTAAGAAAAAATCACCAGGGCCTGATGGATTCACAAGTAAATTCTATCAGACATTCAAAGAGCAACTAATCCCAATACTATAGAAATTATTTGATATAATAAGCAAAGAAGGAGTCCTACCAAATTCCTTTTATGACACAAATATGGTACTGATTCCAAAGCCAGGGAGATCAAAAACAGAGAAAGAAAACTACAGACCAATCTCCCTAATGAACATAGATGCAAAAATCTTAAATAGAATACTAGCAAAGAGACTCCAGCAAGTGATCAAGAGGATCATCCACCATGATCAGGTGGGATTTATACCAGGAATGCAAGGATGGTTCAACATTAGGAAAACTATCCACACAATTGACCATATCAACAAGCTAACAAACAAAAATCACATGATTATCTCAATAGATGCTGAAAAAGCCTTTGACAAAATACAGCACCCATTCCTATTGAAAATCCTGGAAAGTATAGTAATAGAAGGACCTTTCCTAAAAATAATAAACAGTATATACCTAAAACCATCAACAAGCATCACATGCAATGGGGATAAATTAGAAGCCTTCCCAATAAGATCAGGAGTGAAACAATGATGCCCATTATCACCTCTATTATTTAACATTGTACTAGAAACACTAGGAGTAGCAATTAAAGAAGAAAAAGAAATTGAAGGTATCAAAATAGGCAATGAGGAGACTAAGCTATCACTCTTTGCAGATGGTATGATGGTCTACTTAAAAAATCCTAGAGAATCAACTAAGAAGCTTGTAGAAATAATCAACAACTTTAGTAAAGTTGCAGGATACAAAATAAATGCACATAAATCATCAGCATTTCTATATATTTCCAACACACTAGAGCAGCAAGAAGTAGAAAGAGAAACACCATTTAAAATCACCTTAGACAATATAAAATACTTGGGAATCTATCTACCAAAACAAACACAGGAAGTATACGAACACAACTACAAAACACTTTCCAAACAATTAAAACTAGATCTAAACAATTGGAAAAACATTGATTGCTCATGGGTAGGACGAGCTGCATAAATCTTTATAATAATGTAGGTGTCTTAGTTGGCTCTGTTGTTTACCATCATTAGCTCTGTGATCCCATCTCAATTTTTGAATCGCCATTTATTTATCTATAAAATGGAGATAATAATATTTGTAGTATTTCTCTCACGGGGCTGTTGTGAGGAGCAAACGTGTCACCTGTAGGACCTTGGCAAAGTCACTTCCTCCTCTGGCCTCAGTTTCCTCAGGGATCAAATCAAGAAATTGGACAAAATAGCCTCTGAGGTCTCCCCTACCACCACCCCACCAACTCAAAATCAATGAGCCTGTGAAGTGCTTTGAAACCGTAAACCATCATGAACAAATTAAAACAAAAAAAACACATACATGTTAGAGGCCAGATTTAAATCCTGGTTTGTCGGACTCCAAGGCTGGCCCTCTCTCCAGCCACTCCATTCTCCTCTAACAAATAAAAATGACATAGGAACATGAACACCGTGATATGCAATGCAAGCCTGTGAGCATCATGAGAGGGAATCTGGTGATGGGCGGTACAAACTGAAGGGCAGCAGTCCCAGACTCTACTACAAGTAAAGGTGAAATTTGGTGAAGCAAAGTGCGGCACAGTGGAATGAGCCCTAGATTTAGTCCAAAGAGTTGAGTTGGAGTCCCTACTCACACCAGCCATGTGAGTTTAGACAAGGCCATCCAAGGGCCAAGTCTCGGCTTCCTCATCTGTAAAACAGAGAACATCATTTCAGCACTGAGTGAAAAGCAACATGGCACCATGGAAAGAGCCCTGGAGTTGAGAGGGGCTCTGGGTTCACATTCTGGTTGCTATGATGCTCAGATGAGAGAAATGGATGCAAAAGTACATTGGGATGGCAGACTACCAATGAAATCGATACCAGCTCTTCCTATTCTGAACGTGTCCCCAGATCTACCCAGGGAAGGAGCACCATGGCTATATGCCATGTGGATCTGTCTCACTTGGTAGATCTCTCGAATGAAAAAAGGGCAGAGCTTGTAGGGTAAGCAGGAAGGACAGGATGAGGAAACTCATGTCAGATGGGGCAGCCAGAAAGGAGGAAACACATGCCAGAACGGGCTTGCTATTGCTGAAAAGAGGCCTTCACCCGAGGTGTAGCTACTGGGGAGAGAGGAATCGTGGGCGAGGATGGTGCAGGCATCACACTTTACATCAGGGGTCAACAACGTATGGCTCTTGAGCCATATCTGGGTCTTTGGAGGGCCAGATATGGCTCTTTCTGCAGGAGCCATAAAGTCCATTTTTTTTCAGGCGCTGTTACAGGAGCGGCACTGGGAGCACTGTACGGCTCTCACAGAATTACATTTTAAAAAATGTGGTGTTTATGGCTCTCACGGCCAAAAAGGTTGCCGACCCCTGCTTTACATTTTGAGCTCCAACTGCCCTACCCAAGCCATACCTGTGATTCACCCCTTCCTGGGGGGAGGAAGAACTTCCTGGCTAATCCAAGCTTCCTGAGGAAGCTCTTTTCTCAAGGTCAAATAATAATTGGTGCTCCGGTCCGCAACAGTCTCTATGAGAGTAATTTACTCTGGGATAAGTGGATAATTGAGGTCCAAACCCTACAGGGCTGAGTGACCAGACCCCAGTGAGCCTGGTGAAGAAGGTGTAATAAGCTATACAGCCAACCTACATATCCTTTCAGCTGCCAGATCACATGATGACAAGGTCAAGGAGGAACAAGAATGAGATTATAACCCCTTTGAAACATGGACTCCCCTCCAATCAGAGAGGTCCTGGAAGGCCTGACTGCCACTGACCATTGACAAGCACAGCCCTGCACATACAAATCTCTGACCTGCTCCCTTATTCCACAGGCACTGCGTTGGCCAGCCACAGGCATTGGCAGTGAGAGTGAGCTGTGGAGAGTATGAGACTTGCCATCAAAAGCCCTGGCTTCAGATCCTTGCTCTCTCACTCACTCTGTGTCCTTGGGCAAAATCTCTGCTCCTCTCTTGGCCTTAGCTTGCCCAACAGTAAAACGAGGAGGCTGGACTAGAAGGTCTCTAAGATCTTTTCTGTCTCTGATCCTCCATGACTGGCCCATAAAGAACTGTGGTACATCACTCTACTTGTCCTAGGGGCAGCTGGGCGGTACAACGGTTAGCACGCCGGTCTGGGAGCAAGCAAGGTGAGTTCAAATCCTCACAGCTCATGACAAATTGCTTAACCTCTCGACCACAATGTCTTCATCTTCAAAATAAGGATAATAAGAGTGACTATCTTATAGCATTGTTATGGGGGATCAAATGAAAGAAAATCATCATCATCTTCATCATCATGCTAGCGGGCGTATCTATAGTGCTTCCTATGTGGCAAACAGTGCCAAGTGCTTTAGAATTCTTATCTCGCTTGACCCTCACATCAACAATAATAAAGGAAACCTTACCCCAAAACCTTTGAAAGTGCTAATTATTATTCATGATTATTATTCTACATTTGGGGCTTGCGGTTTCTTCAGGATTTCATCATTTTATGGCAGTTTGGGGAGTAAAACCTTTTCTCCCCCCCTTTGGTTCAATAAAACCAAATAATATGAACAACAGTTCACATAGGGAGGTCAAGAGTCCTTAACATTTCTGCCTAGGAATGTGTCGCTGCCCCCATTTTAGAGAAGGGAAACTGAAGCCCAGAGAACTGAATTAAAAGACATGCTGATTTCATCTTCAGGGCTCTTTACACTGGACCCTATTTTCATATACAATAAAGACTCATAAGCACACTCTGTAAAGGCAATGTGACTGGTACACAATGTGGAGTGTGGAAGCAAGAAGACCTGAGTTCAAGTTCCAGCTCTGCCATTTGTGACCTTGAGCAAGTCACTAAACCTCTTCAGCCTCCTCATCTCTGAAATGAAATAGATGCCTCTGAGGCCTCTTGTAGCTCTAGAACTCTGAGGCTACGAGTGAAGAAGACAGAGATCAGTTATGAGCTGTGGTGAGAGAAGATGTTCCCACTGACAAAGATCACAGCTCAAGTCACTTGACCCCCATTGCCCACCCTTACCCCTCCTCCACCTATAAGCCAATACACAGACATTAAGGGTTTAAAAAACACATAAAATGGAGTATTTACTTAAGGTTATTATCTGAGCTGTAACTAAGGTGGGGTGACAGGGGCTTTGTCTCAGGGGCCACAATTTAAAGGACTTGCAGTCCTTTGGCAGTAGCCTTGAGTTTACCTGGGATGCAATGCCAACCCCTCTTCTAAGTGACCTCTGCTTTCCAATCTGTTGGCCCCTGTTGCCAACTTTGCCGTTTACTTTATTGATTACTATTATAAAGGAGATGCGTAGCCCAAGTGATGCCCTGGTATCCATGAAATACTGAAAGACCCCAAGGAAGCCCTCTAGCCCACTGAGTAGACTCAATATGGAGAAAAATTGGACACAAAAGGGACAAAAATGTAATTGAGGTTGGTGTTCAGCCAATGGAGGGTAGACCCACACTCCTGAACTCCCAGGCCCACCAAAGTCTGGTAATGGCACCTTCCTAAGGTCTAAAATGAAAGAAGAGAAAGAAAAGAAAGTCTAATAAAACCAGAGGGTGAAAATGGAAGATTGATTTTTTCCTTTATCCTCAGGATCTATCTAAGCCAGTGAAGTTAATAAACAAAACAGGTTTTCTGATTCATTTCCTTACTTCATTATGGTGCTCAGCTTGAGAACTAAATGTGTTCAATTTGGCTTTTCCTCTCCCCAGTTCCAACCAGCCTTGAGTTGTCAGATGACTGACTAGCTGCCTTCCAGGAAGCCAATTAGTTGATGCTCATAGGAACCATTGCTTAGAGTTACTCTTTAGCCCTGGACAATCTGGTTGGAAATCTCAAGGACTTATGGTCATCCTGAGATTTAAAAAAAGCATTTGAGTTACTGGCAGTTTTGTGGGGTTGTGGAGGGATGCTGGGAAGCGTTTTTAAAAGTATCTTGGACTATTAGGAAAACACTAGATAAAGAACCTCATGCATTTGGGGAAGAAAAACAGAGACATGAGCTTGGAAATGTTACAATTAAGCGAATTCGGGACCAGTTCAATGCCTAGATTCAAAGAGTACCCATTAGTGGATCCATGTCAACTTGGCAAGAGGTGTCTAGTAGAGCACGCCAAGAATCTGGGCTTAGTTCTAAGCAGCTTATCACAGAATCGGGAATCTAGATAACATATTACCCAATAACCTCAAAGCCCAGGAAAGTGAAGGGACTTGCCCAAGATCATGCAGGTAATAAGGCACAGAGGTGTGATTTGAACCCGGGCTCAACCTAGATTGACTCCAGAGCCAAGGCTCTTTCCATAGTACCAGACTTGAAAAAGGTACAGGCACCTTGCTTATCAAATTTGCAGACAGCACATTGCTAGGAAGAATAGCCCCAGACGACAGTGTTGGGATTCAGAAAGAGCACAACAATCTACAATGAATGATGGCATTCAATGAGGCGAGATTGGGTGGGGATATCTACAAAGTCTTATATATGTTTTGAGGGGTTTTTTAATTACTTTATATGAGAGATAAGAAGAATGGTTAGACAGCAGCCTATCTGAAAAAGATCTGGGAGGTTTAGTGGACCACAAGTTCACTATGAGTTGGCAGTGCAAAATACTTCATGATTTGGGGCTACTTTTGGAGGGGCATAGTTCCTGGGTTTAGGGAGATGAGAGCCCTACTGATCTCCCACCACTGGAATTTTGTGTTTTAGGAAGGACAGCATCCAAAGGGGGCAAACAGAATGGGAGTGGCCCTGGCAACCATGCCACCAGGAGTTTCTTCTCTTCCTCCAGGGACCATGACCTTTCCCCATTCACTTTTCCCTAATTATGCTGTTCTGCAATGACTTCCAGCATGGGACAAGAAGCTCATTCAGCAACTTATTGCAACAAGGCACCACACCTACAGCACATGGGATCCCCTGCTTGATCAATATTTACTGATGGTAATGCGGTTCCAAGGACAGGTTCTAAGAAGCAGCATAGCCTAGAAGAGAGGTCTCTGGATGGAGAGGAACTGGGTTCAAGTGCTCGCACTCCCTTCATGAGTCACTTCGTATCCCTGAGCCTCCACGTCCTCATCTATAAAATGAGGAGGTTGCGCTACAAGGCCTCTGAGGTCCCCATCCTCTGAGCTCACAATCCTCTGATGTGGGAAGCCAATAAGAGAATAGATAAAAATCTGAGACCCCTCTTTTGACACCTCTTATGAACCATACCTTTTCTTATTGGAAAAACATTATAGACTTATTGAAAAGCTTTGAGTCCTTAGCAGACCAGCAACTACTGAGTTAAAAATTTCTCTCCTTGATAATTAAGAAGCCTGAACTCTAAAAAATATAGTCAAGGCTGGACACAGACAAAGATAGAGATAAGACTGAAGCCAGACTATCTGACCAGGTGCAGGCCTGTAAATCAAGGCAGAACGCAATTAGTAAACATCTCCATGAAATATATTTCTGTTCCCAGAATTAACCCCTACTAATTGGTGGTTGGAATTTGGCCCTTGCCCTTGTACCCATCTCTCTACTTTTTAGACTTTAATGGGTTATGTATGATTTGTAACCCCTTACAGCTGTGACTCTTTCTTTGTGTTCTTTGTTTGAAACCAGTATAAAATAAAGTCCAAATCCCATAGCGTTAGAGCAACATGGGCTAACCACTAAAATGTTCTCATTTTCTTTTTCCTGTCTTAACAATATGATGCCACCAAACACCACTCAGGACCCCTACCATATAGAGCTGGCTCTCTATACTCTGAGAGATCACCCACATAGACAAAACATCCCATTGAAAAGTGAAAAATTCCACTAATGTCAACACTGCGCATGACATTAAAACGAGCCTGACTTTTCAGCAAATTGGCTATTTACAGGTGCCATGCTGACTCCTCTTTGGAGCCAGGTTCCTATCTAAGAATGCAACAAGCCGGCACACTCACATCTGGGACAAAGAAAGTCCACCACTTACCGTGTTTAACGAAATGCAAATATCACTTCAGCGGCGTCTCATCCAAGATGGTGCCAATTTTGTGTCAAATCATCAACTTCAGCGATGTGTTTCTTGGCATTGGAAACAGAATTGGGGGCTGGAAATGAGAGGGAGATAGAAAAGGTGAGAGAGAAGGGCCGGGGAGGGAGATGGCCAGTGGAGTCTTTCATCTAAAAGAAGGTGTCCACGATGTTAGTGATGATAACGGTAAAGACATATAGAAGACATATTGGCAAGACTTCTAAAAAGTGGTTTGGAGTAGGAAAAGGCCAGAGACCAAAAACCAATAGACACAACAATGCAATGGAAAAGAATATCAGATCGTGGCAAAACTCCTAGGAAATAAAATGGAGAATGCCGGTGCTGCCTTGCTAAAGTGAGTATACATAGTCTTTATTTCCCCCATTCATTAGTAAAAGGTAAGGTTGCAAACACAGTCATTGGTCTCCACTGTTTTGTGTTGGCTTCAAGGGTTGGTGTGGGTTTTTTTTTTGTTTCTGTTACAGATAATAACCTTAATTTGATTAATGATGGTTTGCTTTGGGAGTTTTAGTTGTTACTTATAATGTTGTTCTTACTCTCTTCCTCTGGCTTTTTGTCATAGAGCTGAACACAGTCATCCATCAATGGAATTAGAACCAAAATTGATCACTGATAAATCAACCAGTGAAAATAATCCTGGCCCTTAAGGAGCTTCCTTTCTGATGGGGACTATGTATGTATGTATAAATGCAGAGGCGTCTGTGTGTGTGTGTGTGTGTGTGTGTGTATGTGTGTGTGTGTGTGTGATACACACGGAGTAGATAATAGGTCACCTTAGAAGGAAAGACTAAGAGAATGAAGAGATTGCATTTTCATTGTTGTTTAGTTAGTCTCCATAGCCCATTGAGGGTTTTCTCGTCAGAGATACTGGAGTGGTTTGCCATTTCCTTCATTTTCAAGAGGAGGAAACTGAGGCCAACGTGGTGAAATGGCTCACACAGGGTCACACAGCTAGCAAGTGTCTGAAGTCAGATTTGAACTTAAGAGAGATGAATCTTCCCAAGTCCAGGCCTGGTGCTCTGTCCACTGCAGTACCATGTAGCTCCCTAGAGTTTGGACTAGATGATCTCTAAGGTCTCTTCTTGCTCTGGCATTGTACAGAGACCGGGACTGGACCTGTGATTTCATGGGTAGAGGAAACGCCCGGATGAGGAAACCATCGCTACCAAAGCAAGTCTGTACCTCCTCTGCACGTGAGTTGCCTGGAGCCCTGGGCACGAGACGGCCAGAGACACAAGGTCATCATGTGTCAGAGGCAGGACTGGAATCGAGGTGTTCCCCTCTCACAGGGTACCTATCTATCCTCTCTACCATTGACTCTCCTGATAGTCTGTGACTTATTTAAATAGCATCCTGCGTTCCTTCTCTTCTCTGCAGATCAGACCTGCACAGGTAGGTCTGAATGAGGCTTTCCATTGTGTACAATTAAGCCCATGTGAAAAATTTGAGAGTAGCCTCTTAACTCTTCTTCCCTCTTTAGTAAAGAGCTGGGAGTAGTTAAGGGAACAACTGCTTCCAAGGCCTTCTAATTACATTGCCTTTCACTATTGATTAGAAATGTAATTTCTCTCTATCCATTATCTAAAATGCGTCGTCATAAATATGAGTCCAGATACTCCATTTAGCTTTTAATTGTATAGCATCAGGAAGGAGACTTCAACTCAGGCTACTGCCTCACACCTTCCACAGTGCTAAGCGAGTGGCACTGAATAAATGTGTATTGAATGAATGAATGAATTTTTAAATGTTTGGGAAATGATTCTTATTTCCATACAGAAGTTCCTCTGTTTCAATGGGAAAATTATCCTCTCAGCATAAGCAAAATCAAATGTAATGAAGCATTTCATTTACAAAACAAACTTCTCGTTAAGATCAAATCTTTCTATTTTGCATGAGCCGTCTGGAAACCAACAGAAAACTTTAAGACGCCAACTTCGTACCGTTTCTTGGCTTCCGTTCTCTGTCCCAGATGGACTGTGAGAGCCCAGAAGAAAACAGAGTAGAAAGAGATGGAGGACCTGACTTTGAATCCCACCTCGCTAGCTGTGTGGTCTTGGATAAGCCACGTCCCCATCCAGAGCCTCGGTTTACTTAGCCATAAAATGAGGGTGATGGCACATATAGATGGCACACATCTTGCAGGGGTCTTGCACGGATAAAATTAAATAATGGATGCAAAGTGCTCTGCAAATGTTAACTATCACTACATTAGAGAGCAGTTGTTATCCCCACTCCAAACTCCCATCTGGCTGGCACATTTAGAAATAGCCTGAAAGCCCTTAGGGTTCCAGCATATGGCCATTAAAACCGTGCAGCCAGTCAGTCAGTGAGCATTTCTTAAGCCCCTACTGTGTGCAAGGCACCATGCAGACAGAGCACTACTGATACAAAATGCACCAAATCTCTTATTCCCTCTTCTCTTCCTTGGGGACAAAGGCCCTAGGTGCCATTCTTCATTCTGTCACGATCTGTGACTCTGACAGGCATGTTTGAAACCCCTTCTATAGAGCAGGCACTGTGCTGGGCACTAGGGCTCTGAAGGCAAAAAAAGAACAGTTCCTGCCCTCAAGGACCTTATAATCTAGCAGAAGAAATAAAATAGAAAAAGGAAAGTATGTATAAGTAAAGTGAAAGTCATTGGAAAGAGAGGGCACAACACTATCTGCTAGAGGGATGGAGAAAGGCCTCTCAGAAAAAGTGGAACTTGAGCAAAGCTTTGAAGGAAATTAGGACTTCTAAAAGGTGGAAATGAAGAGGGAGGTGATTCCAGGTAGGGGGTACAGCTCTGATCCAAACCTATGCGTCATTGTTGCCAAGCCAAGAAAAACAGTGAATTTCATCTTTCAAGTTTGGGTTCAAACTATAAATGAGGTTGGGGAGGGGAGGAAAGAAATCAATGAATCACAGAATTACAAGATGCCATGTGGCATAATTGATTCTTACAGGAAGATGTCCCCCACTGCTTTGACTGTTAGCAGCATCAAGAAAGTATAATGAAGCCTGAGTATTTTTATGAAGTGAAGTCATCAACAATGGATTCAACAGTAGAGTTCAACATCCTCCTCTGTCAATGAGGCTAACAGAGAGGGAGTCTTACCAATGCATTAGGAAGGCTCCACCATCTTTGCAGGAACAAGAAAACTTCTGATTCTATCACGGCATCAGAATGATCAGAAGCATCTTTGAAAAAAATGATCAAACAATCAAATCAGAATCTTAGGCTGAATTGAAAGGACTGTCGTACTAGGTACTAGGCACTGTAGTGAACTCTGGGGATGCAAAGAAAAAGGTAAAGAGAGTCCCTGCCCTCAAGGAGCTTATATTTCATGGAGGAGACAGCATGCAAACAAGTATGGGCAAACAAGTTATATACAGGGTACATTGGGAGCCATCTTAGAGGAAGGATAGAAAAGGCTTCTTTCAGAACGTGAGTTTTAGCTGAGACTTGAGGAAATCAGGAAAGTCAGGAGGTGAAAAGAGAAAACTCTAAAGGAAGACTATGGGTTCACTAGACTGGAAGATGCAAATTCAAGACCTGGCTCTGGCACTTACTAACTAAATGTCATTGGCCAAGTCACTTTACCTCTCAGAGCCAAAGAAAAGAGAAAAGGAGAATGGAGGAAAGCGATGGGAGGGAGAGACTCATAAAATCCCTGAATCTCCAATTTAGAGGAGACTTCAGAAGTGAACTCATCCCACCTATATCTGAACAAGAACCTCCTTCCTTCATAACATCCTTGACCAATGTTCCTCCAATCTTTCTTGAAGACTCCTAATGAAGGAAAACCTTGACCTCCCAAGATAGACAAGTGAAGTTCTAGAGGAATCTATCAATGTTTTTTTTTCTGATTTCGTGCCTCAATATTCCTCTTTGGAGCATTTACCCATTATTCCTAGTTCTTTTCTCTTCAAACACAGGAAATAATAGAATGGCAAAACCAACCAACTATGCTAAAGGATACTCTTTATCTCTCCAATGCTCTTACTCTAGTCTCCTGCCTCCCAGGAGGTAAGCCCAAGGTTCTCAGTAACAGCAATACCACCCAGATCACCAGCTTGATTCCACCCTGGGCCTTGCCACCCTCACATAGGCAAAAAATCCCTGTGGAGAAAAGGCCTGCCAGGAGCAGCTAGGTAGCATAGTGGATAGAGCACCAAGCATGAAGTTGGGAGGGTCTGAATTCAAATTTGACCTCAGACGCTTCTTAGCTAACTGTGTGATTCTGGGCAAGTCACTTAACCCTGATTGCCCAGCCCTTGCTATTCTGCTTTCTTGGAATTAATACTAAGTAAGATACCGAGGAATCTATTTACCACGACAAACAAAAGAATTATATGAACACAATTACAAAGCACTTTTCATTCCAATAAAGTCAGATCTAAAAAATTGGAAAAATATTAACTGCTCATGGATAGACCAAGCTAATATAATAAAAAGGATAATTCTACCTAAATTAATTTATGTATTCAGTGTCATAGCAATCAAACTACCAAAAAACTATTTTATAGAACTAGAAAAAATAATCACAAAATTCATCTGGAAGAACAAAAGGTCAAGAATATCAAAGGAATTAATTGTTTCTAAATGTGAAGGAAGGTAGCCTAATAGTACCAGATCTCAAACTGTTCTATAAAGCATTAATCTTTGAAACAGTCTGGTAATGGCAAAGAAATAGAGTGGTGGATCAATAGACTAGATTAGATCCACAATATACAGGGGTAAATGATCCTAGCAACCGAACCCCAGATCTGGGGAGAAGAACTCAACTATTTGACAAAAACTGCTGGGAAAACTGTAAAACAGTATGCCAAAAACTAGCTATAGAGCAATATTTCATACCCTCTACCAAGATATGGTCAAAATGGATATATCATTTAGATATAAAGAGCGATACCATAAACAAATTAGAGGACAAAGAATAGTTAACCTGTCAGAGCTCTAGAGAAGGGAATAGTTTATGACTAAACAAGAGATAGAAAGCATTATAAGATGTAAAAGGAATAATTTTGATTATATTAAATTAAAAAGGTTTTGAACAAACAAAACCAATGAAACCAAGATTAGAAGGGAAACGACAAATGGGAGAAAATTCATAACGAATTTCTCTGACGAAGGTCTCATTTCTCAAATGTACAGAGAACTGAGTCAAATTTATAAGAATGCAAGCCATTCCCCAATTGACAAATGGCCAAAGAATATGAACAAGCAATTTTCAGATGAAGAAATCAAAGCTATCAATAATCACATGAAAAATGCTCTAAATCACTCTTGATTAGAGAAATGCACATTAAAACAACTCTGAAGTACCAACTCACACATATCAGACTGACCAATATATATAGTAGTAAATATATAGTAAAGGAAAGTGATAAATGTTGGAGGGGATGTGGCAAAATTGGGGCACTGGTGCATTGTTAGTGGAGTTGTGAAATGATCCAACCAATCTGGAAGTATGCCCAAAGGGCTACAAAATTTTGCATACCTTTTGATACTGTAATGTCACTATTGGGTCTATATCCCAAAGAGGTCATAAAAATGGGGAAAGGACCCACTTGTACAAAAATATTTATAGCAGCTCTCTTTGTGGTGGCAAAGAACTGGAAATTGAGGGGATGTCCAGCAATTGGGGAATGGCTGAACAGATTCTACTATAAGAAATGATAAGCAGAATGATTTCAGAAAATGCTGGAAAGATCTACATGAACTGATATAGATTGAAATAACGAGAACTGGGAGAACATTGTACACAGTAACAGCAATTTAATATGATGATTAACTGTGAAAGACTTAGCTACTCTCAGCAATACAATGAGCTGGAACAATTTTGGAGAAACTATGACAAAGAATGCTCTCTACCTCCAGAGAAAGAACTGTTGGAGTCAGAATGCAAATCAAAGCATATGATTTTTCACATTAGCTTATTTATAGTTTTATTTGGGGGGGTTGGCTTTTATATATAAACATTCTCTTCCAACAATGACAAAGGAAATATGATAATATAGGTATAACCAAGATGAAATTGTTTACCATCTCCGGGATTGGGGAGGGAAGAGAAGGAGGGAGATGATTTGGATATCCTATTTTCAGAAAACATATGTTAAACATTGTTATTACATGTAATTGGAGAAATTAGCTGGGGAAATAGATAAAAATGTGATGGTATCTGGATGTAATAAACTATTATCATGCCTTAATAAAAGATGAATATGAAGAAACAGGGGAAGACAAGTGAACCAGTACAAAGTCATCAGAACAAGAATATACCTACAATAATAAAAACCCCCAAAATATGGAAACAGAGATGAATATATTATAATGATAAATCTTGGCTCTGGAAATTGATGTCAGAACACTGCATTCCTTTTAGAAAAAGATAGATAAGAGACTATAATTGTTGAATTTCGCATACCTAGGTTGGTTGTTCAAGCTTAACTGTTTTTCTTTGTTATGGGAGGGTCGGGGGAAATACATCTGCATATAACTGTGATGTGAAAACAAGAAGCATTAATAAAATTCCTTTTTTGAAAAGATTTTACAGAATCCCAGAACTCCAAGAAGCCCTAGTGGCCATCTAATGTGACCTAACCCAGAAAATAAGTCTCCCCCAATTCCCAACCGCCAATTATAACCATTTTTCAGGTCTAAAGTTTTGTAGACCTTTCTGTTTTGTTTAGATTTTCATTCGATCTTTGGCTCTCCTCATTTGCCTCCATAAGCTATGAGCCCGGAGGCATAAGGTTTGCCCAGCTTTATTGTTCAGCTGAAATGAAAGCTGACAGCTCTATCCATATTAATCACATTAATGAAGCATTTTGGAACAAGCAATAACAGGGTAGCTTCCTCTCCAAATCACTTGTTCACCTGGCACCCTCATCTGCAGGGGAGTATTAAAGAGACAAGCATCGGTAAAAGAAAGGGAATCCCATATATAACCTCTAAAATGACGCCATTTCTTCTCTAGGCTCAACATCCCTTGCTCCTTTACCCAGTCATCATGTGGCATGGACTCAAGGCCCTCTACCATTCTGGTTGTCCCCCTCTGGGTGCTTCCCAGTTTATCAATGTCTTTCCTAAACCACAGGGCTTGGAACCAAACGATATCATGTCTTCCCCACTAGAATGTAAAAGTTTCTTTTTTAATTTATTTTTTATTTTGAATATTTCCCCATATTTACATGTTTCATGTTCTTTCCCTCTCCCCAGCCCCCCTTAGCCCACGCACAATTCCCCTGGGTTTTACATGTGTCATTGATCAAGACCTAATTCCATATTATTGATATTTGCACTAGGGTGAATCGCTTAGAGTCTACATTCCCAATCATATCCCCATCGAACCATGTGATCAAGTTGTTTTTCTTCTGTGTTTCCGCTCCCACAGCTCTTCCTCTGAGTGTGGCTGGTTTTCTTTCTCATCAGTCCCTCAGCCTTGCTCTAGTAGAATGTAAGTTTCTTGAGGGCAGAGACTGTTTCATTTTGGTATTTCTATCCCCAGTGCCTAGCTGAGCACTAGACACAGTAGATGTTTCATAAATGCCCACTGATTGATTGGCACAGATCACACAACCTGGTCTTCAGAAATAATTGTGACTGATCCATCCATTCCTGGATGCCGGCCTTTTCTCTCTGAGTCGATTTGCATTTAGCCAGCCTGTTCTTTGGAAGATACATTCACTTGATCCCTTAAGCAAAATCCTTCCAAATTGTAGTACTTCAAAGAACCAGGAGCACCTCCGTATTATGGTAAAGCACTGGGGGAAAGCTACATTGGCAGGAAAAACACATGACCTTAAAGCCCTGTGGAAATGAGAGCTATTACACACATGCCCACCAAATCACTGAATCATTCTCCTCTGCCAGTGATCCAGCCTATACTTAAAGAAAAATCCCCTCAATAACAGGCCTACCAAGTGACCATTTAGCCTTTGCTTGAAGGCCTCCAGTGAAGGGGATCTCCCTCTCTCCCTCCCTCCCTAGGCAGTCCACTCTGCTTTGGGATAGCTCTCATTTTTGGAAGGGGTTTTTTTCATCCATCATTTTGCTTTGTTTTGTTTTTTAGACATCAGACCTGAATCTGCTCCTGGCTTTGCTCTATGAGGTCAAAGAAGACAAGTTTCATCCTTCTTCTATTTTTCCATGTGACAGCCTGTCAAATACTCACAGTCTACTCTTATAAATGCATGTGTATTTATATATGTTTTATATATACGCATGTATGTATATTATCTACAAAAAATATATATTAAAATAAAAATATGTATTAAAAACTGTTCAGGAGAAAAAGAGCTATTAGTAAGAAATCCATCTATGGTACTGCCTGAAAGCTTAATTTTCAAACATTTGTGTCTTAGAAATAAAATGTATTGTGCCTGGGAACGGCACAAGAGGTAAATTTCCATATCCCCATGAAATTTTGAGTTCAGAAATATATCTATGGAAAATGTCATATAATTGGTGAAAATGGATCCTTTTGAAAAAATCAGTTCTTTCAGAAAGAAAAAAGATGTCTGAATACTCTCATTTCTGCCTTTGATTAGCCTTAGACCTTTAAATCATAGCTTTGGTGACCCAGGTGACCATCTGTGGTAAGAACAAGCAGAAATGTTAGGATTTGGGACACGTCCAAAGCATTGCAACCATTTTGAGCAAAAACATTCTCTATGGTTCTGGGGCGCCTGCCGAAATCAATGAAGCCTGATTGGCAATAGCAGTTTCTTAATGGCTTCATTGTGAAAAAGGCACTTCCTCTGAACCCAAGCCCCCTTCACACACCCTTTCCATGTGATTTTCCCCTGCCTGCACATCAACTTCCCACCATGTCAAAATGGCTGGTGACTGTGATATTTATTGGGCATTTTAGTCACCCTATTTGGGACGGGACAAGATGATCTCTTAAGGTCTCTGAACTCTAACATTTTATGATTCTATGATGCCATGAAAGAGCTCAAACAGAAATCATGGGGCAAGCTATTGTTAGGAAACAATTATGGATCATTAAGGAAAGGTCGGGAGGTGGGAAAAGCAGTGGGGAAATGCCTAGTGCCTGATGAAGGGGAAACCAGTGGCTGAAAGGAGACATACAAGCTGGGCTTAAAAGACAATCATGTCAGAAATTCATACGAATATGGTTGGAAGGGACCTTAGACACTGAGTTCAACCCCCTTATTTTACTGCAGAGCAAGATTGAACCCTGGGTCTTCTGACTCCTAATTTGGTTATTCATCCCTTCCTCCCCTACCCCTTGCACCTGGCCCTTACACTCGAGTTATATACTTGGAGAGTAGAAAAGAAGAGACATTACACGGATGCCCATAATTCCATAGTTTGGGGAGAAGGATGCACAGGAATCATTGCCTAGTATTAGGAATGCGAGGAAAAAGTTGTCAAGCCTGTCCTTTCCAGTCTTGCTAAGTGACTCAACAATTTTTCAAAGCTTCAAAGTAATTTGTACCACCTAGGTTCTAGCTGCAAGGAACAGGACAAATGTTAAAGGAATTTACTTAACCTATCCTAAGAAAGAGGGGGAATTTGGAGAAGCTTTCTGTTGAGAGATGGAATCAATGAATTTGAGGGGGGAGGGGGAAATGCCTGGAAACACACTAGAGGAGACCTTCCATACATCAGTCAGGTGTAGTCAGTTTCCCAACAAAAAAACTGCAAATGTGTTGATTAGACCCCAGGCATGCTGGCTCCAGTGGTCTCACAAGAGGTTTAACAGTCTAGTCTGAGAAAAAAAAGCACGGTCAGGAGACAGCTCCACAGAGAAGTCATGAATGGAAGCTTCAGAGATAGAGATCAGTTGTAGTTCTAAGATGCAGGCTAGAGCATCAGTGAGACAGAGCCATGAGAGGTGTTCCAACCACAATACAATGCTAGGAGAGTGAATTGTTTAGAGAGTTTTCCTTCTGTCTCTAATATGGGAGTTTGTTATATACTACTCCCTTCATTATTTGTTTTGCAATTTCTCTCCTAATTCAATGCTTTGCTATTACACAAACAGTTCCTGCTTAGTCTGTAGGCAGAGAAGGCCCTGTATGAAAGCTTAACATTCATTTGCATAATTATGATTGTTCAAAACACTCCATAATGAAATTGGGGTTAGAAAAGGGTTCTGGAGCTAAATGGGATTTGTTATAATGTTCCAACTCATATAAAAGTTTACAAAAGACATATATTACTCAAGCCACTTTATAATTGCCAGGAGCCAAATGAAAGTCACAAATAGGGTTCATTTGAGTATGTTTTGAAAAAAATTGAAAGCAAGATAAGACTCTCAACATTTCATTCCTGCTGGGTCCTAGTTCAGGGCCTTCTCCACTTCAGAAAAGACCTCTCCAATGTCCTGTCCCCCAGGGTCTTCTTTAAGACAAGCAAGGCACCAAAAGCCTCTTGGCCAGGCAACCTGACCCTGCCTGCTTGTAAGACAAGCCTTTAGTCTCACAGGACACATTTTCCTCTGCTTGGATACCGAACCTCAAGAAAGTACCTTGAACAATCTAATCTTGTGCCTCCTTCAGTAGACTTTTCTCCTACCAGTAGTATTTTCTAGACTCGTAGTTCAATAGTTTGCACACTGGAATTCCCTTATACTTAATCTTTCCTAGTGATCCTGAACCCCATTCCCCATCCTCACCTTATTGCTCTTCCGGGTCTATCTCCCCCAAGTCTAACCATCTTTCTTGACTACCATAACCAAATACCCTATTCCAGATAAGTTCACTTGTCCCTCTGTGTTCTCTGGAAGGTCCAGTCCATAATTAAACTTCCTTTCTTTCTTTCTCATTCCTTCCATCTTCTAGCCCTCATTAAGACATAGCTCCCTCTTGACAATACCATTTTCATCACCCTTTCCAGTTCTAGGTATATTTTCTCTCATACCTTCTAAAACGCCAATTAATATAATTTTTAAGATGGTAAAGCTCTTATAAGATTCATACACATATGATGGTGGAGGGAGTCATAATCTTCCTTACTCCCCAATGAAATTTCCAGATCTTCCCTCAACCACCTTGATTGAGCAAGGTGCTCAACCACTGCTCCTTTGAAGAACATGAACAGTCTAGGTTCTTGTGGTTGTTATCTATAGACCTCCTACTCTCTTCTGAGCATTCTCCTTCCTCCCTCAATGAGTCTGGTGCCTGGCTCACAGTTTTTCTCTTTTCCCCATTGCTTTTCCTCAGACTAGGAGACTTCAGGATTTATATGGACATTCCTTCAAAAAACATAATATCTCAGTTCCTCAAGCTACTATTCTTCCACTGTATCACAGCCATGATGACACCTTTGACCTAGTCATTGTTCACAAGCATTCTACCTCCTGGAACTCGAAATTCCTTTATTGGATTATATTATTTTAGCATTCCAACTTCCCTCATGCCTTACAACCCTCACCCTATTGTTCATCCTCATCATGGCTTCTGTTTCTCATATCCCCCGACCCCGTTGTTTCCCAGACCCCTGTGATGGCTACATTCTCCTCCACTCCCTGTAGAATCTACTTAGTGAACCAACTCAACTGTACACTATCATCTCCCCTCAATTTTGTTTCCCTCTTGTACTGTTGCTATTCAGGCGTTGACAAGCCCCAAACCTGGATTTCTCTCACCATCCATCTCCTTTATTCTAATTCACATACTATTGAAAAGAGCTAGCTATAGTCATGAAACCTCACTAACTGAATCTCCTACAGATTTGCTACCTAATCTCCATTGGGCTCTGCCTGCAGTAGGGCAAGCATTTTATTTCTTCTTAACTCATTTGCTACCTCCGCGCTTGTGTTACATATTCCAAATCTCTCTCATCAAGCCTCCCACCTGATTGTCTCTCTAACCTCTAAGATGAAAAACCAACCTCAAAATTCACCAAATATTTGAGATCATTTGCCAAGAGTTGCTTCTCCTTCCTTCCCTCTCATCTTACACTCAGACATCTTCCTTTACTACCTCCTTCAGTGTCTCAGATGAAGAGATGGCCCTTCTCCTTGCCCTTTATTCCATCCTCTTCCAGCTTTTCCAACAAACTGTCCCCATAATTATTATCCTCACTTTCTCTTATGTGTGATCTCTCCCTATTTACTTGTTTCTTCTCTGCTACTTACAATATACTTTTATGTCTCTCATTCCTAAAAAGAAGTTCCTTTGATCTGACCATCTCTACAAGCTAGAGTCCTATGTCTTTGCACTCCTTTGTGATTGAACTCCTTGAGAAAACCATCTGCCTCCATTTCCTCTCCCCCCACACCTTTCTAAACCCTTTGCTACCTGGCTCCTCATGTCATCTTTCAACCAAAACTGCTTTTTCCAGTCACTAATGATCAATCTCTTAATGGGCAAACCTAATGTTCCATACTCCTTATTCTTCTTGAACTCTCTGCAGCTGTTGATACTAGTGATCACTTCTTCTCATGTCTCATCTGTCCAACCAGTCCTTCTCAATCTTCTTCATCATTCATGTTCATGTTCATCATCTTATTTTCTTGCAAAACATATCTCCATATTGTTCGTTTTTGTAAGTGAATAATTATATGAAACCAGAACCCTCAAAACAAAAACCCAAATAAACAAGTGAAGAATCATAAACTTTCATCTACATTCTGAATCCAATAGTTCTTTCTCTGGAAGTGGATAGCATTCTTGGTCATAAATCCTTCAGAATTGTCCTAGATCATTGTATTGCTGTTACTGTGTACATTATTCTCTTGGTTCTGTTTATCTCACTCTGCATCAGTTCATATAGGTCTTTCCAGCTCTTTCTGAAATCATCCTGTTCATCATTTATTACAACACAATAGTATTCCACCACCATCACATACAATTTGTTCAGCCATTTCCCAAGTGATGAACATCCCTTTAATTTCTAATTCTTTGCCACCACAAAAAGAGCTGCTATGAATATTTTTCTACAAGTAGGTCCTTTCCCCTTTTTATCTCTTTGGTATATAGAGTATTACTGAACCAAAGGGTATGCATTGTTTTATAGTCCTTTGGGCACTTGCAAATTGCCCTCCAGAATGGTGGTTTAGTTCACAACTCTACCAATTAGTACTTCAATTTTGCCACATTCCCTCCAACATTTATCACTTTGTTGCTTTTATGGCCAATCTGATAGGTGTGAAATTGTACCTCAGAGTTTTAATTTGCATTTCTCTACTCAAGAGGGATTTAGAACAATTTTTCATATGACTATTGACAGCTTTGATTTCTTCATCTGAAAATTGCTTGTTCATATCTTTTCACCATTTGTCAAATGGGAAGTGACTTATATTTTTATAAATTTTACTTAGTTCTCTATGTATTTGAATAGTTAGACCCTTTTCAAAGAAATTTGTTATAAAAATGTTCTCCTTGTTTTTTCCCCATCTAATTTTGGTTACATTGGTTTGGTTTGTACAAAATCTTTTTAATTTAATATAATTTAAATTATCCATTTTACATCTTACAATGTTCTCTGTTTCTTGTTTGACCATAAATTTTTCCCTTCTCTGAAGATCTGCCAGGTAAGCTATTCTATATTCCCCTTACTTATGGTATTATCCTTTATATTTAAATCATATACTCATTTTGGCCTTATCTTGGTATAGGGTATGACATATTTGTCTACACCTAATTTTTGTCATATTGTTTTCCAGTTTTCCCATCAGTTTTTACTAAATAGTGAGTTCTTAGCCACAAAACTGGGATATTTGGGTTTACCAAACACTAGATTTCTAAGATCATTTACCCTTCATCTATTACACTGAGCCACCATTCTATTTCTGAGCCTGACTGTTTTGATGATTACTGCTTTGCAGTACAGTTTAAGATCTGTTAGTGCTAGGCCACCATCCTGCACTTTTTTTCATTAATTCCTTTTATATTCTTGATCTTTTGTTTTTCCAGATGAATTTTGTTATTATTTTTTCTAATTCTACAAAATAGTTTTTTGGAAGTTTGCTTGATATGGCACTGGATAAGTAAATTAATTTAGGTAGGACTGTCATTTTTATAATATTATCTCAGCCTACTCATGAGCAATTAACGTTTTTTCAATTGTTCAGATCTGACTTTGAGTGAAAAATGCTTTGTAACTGTGTTCATATAATTCCTGTATTTGTCTTGGCAAATAGATTCACAATTATTTTATATTGTCTAAAGTGATTTTAAATGGAACTTCGCTTTCTAACTCTTGTTTCTGGACTTTGTTAGAAATATAAAAAATGCTGATGATTTGTGTGGGTTTATTTTGTGTCCTGCAACTTTGCTAAAGTTATTATTTCAGCTAGTTTTTTCATTGATGCTCCAGCATCTCTAAATCATATCATCCACAAAGAGTGATAATTTAGCTTCCTCATTGTCTCCTTCAATTTCTTTTTCTCCTCTTATAGCTAAAGCTAACATTTTTCTAGTAGAATATTAAATAATAGTGGTGATAATGGGCATCCTTGTTTCATTACTCCTGATCTTACAGAGAAGGCTTCTAACTTATTCCCATTGCAAGTGATACTTGATGATGGTTGTAGATAAATACTAATTATTTTAAGGAAAAGTCCTTTTATTCCTATGCTTTCTAGTTCTATTTTAGGTGTTATACTTTATCAAAGGCTTTTTTTGCATCTATTGAGAAAATTGTGTGATTTCTGTTAGTTTGGTTATTGATATGGTCAATTATGCTGATAGATTTCCTAATATTAAATCAGCCTTGCATTCCTGGTATAAATCTCACCTGCTCATAACAAATAATACTTGTGATATAATGCAGTCGTTTCTCTGCTAGTATTTTATTTATGATTTTTGCATCAATATTCATTAAAGAAATTGGTCTATAATTTTCTTTCTCTGTTTTTGGTCTTCCCTGGTTTAGGCATCAGCACCATATTTGTGTCATAAAAAGAATTTGGTAGAACTCCTTCTTTATTTTGTCAAATAGTTTATATAGTATTAGGATTCATTGTTCTTTAAATGTTTGATAGAATTCACTTGTGAATCCATCTGGCCCTGGGGATTTTTTCTTAGGGAGTTCATTAATAGCTTGTCCAATTTCTTTTTCTGAGATGGGATTATTTAAGTATTCTATTTCCTCTTTTGTTAATCTGGGCAATTTATATTTTTGTAATTATTCATCCATTTCACTTAGATTGTCAAATTTATTGCCATAGAATTGGGGAAAATTACTCCTAATGATTGCTTTAATTTCCTCTTCATAGGAGGTGAATTCATTCTTTTCATTTTTGATACTGGTAATTTGATTTTCTTCTTTCCTTTTTTCAATCAAATTAACCAATGCTCTATTTATTTTATGTGTTTTTTCATAAAACCAACTCAGCTTTATTTATTAGTTCAATAATTCTCTTACTTTCAATTTTATTAATTTCTCCTTTGAGTTTTAGGATTTCAAATTTAGTCTTTAATTGGTGATTTTAAATTTGTTCTTTTTCTAGTTGCATTCCCAGTTCATTGATCTGCTTTTTCTCTATTTTTTGATATAAGCTTCAGGGATATAAATTTTCCTGAATGCTGCTTTGTCATTTTCTTTAATGAAATTGTTGATTATTTCTATACTTTGTTCTTTGATTCATCCCTTTTGAATAATTAGATTATTTTTCAATTAATTGTTAATTTATCTTTCCATGAACCCCTATTGATTATAATTTTTATTGTATTATGATCTGAAAAGGTTGCATTTATTCTTTCCCCTTTTTTGCATTTGGTTGTAAAGTTTTTATGCCCTAATATATGGTCATTTTTTGTGTATGTACCATGTGCTACTGAAAAGGTATATTCCTTTTTATCCCCTTTCAATTTTCTTTAGAGAAACAATCAAAAGGCTATTGAAATAGTCCAGGTGTGTGGAATTCTGGGAAGATGGTAGCTTAGATGCAGCAAGTCTCTCGACCTCTGAAAATCCTTCAATACTGATCAAGGACAAAGTGCTTCAAGGGGACAGAAAACCAAATCTGCCAACAGAACAAAGCTGGGGGATCCTCCTGCTAAGCCCAACTTAAAAGGTACTCAGGGAAAAACTCCTGAATTCTTGAACTGTAGGGTTCGAGGGGAAAGGAAGGTCCTAGATCCCCTCCCCCACCTAATGTGCTAAGTCTCCAGCAGATCCTGGAATCTTTGGGCAGGCAAGGACACTAATCTGGAGGGAGTGCCTTGCCAGTACAGCTATGCCAGGCTCAAGGTGTTGAACACAGATGGGAGGTAGGCAGCTAGAGGGAAAGTGCAGAGGGCAGCCTAGTCAGTCAAAACACACCATCTTGCCCCCCCTGGAGGTTTTGACCTCAGGGCAAATCCAGTTCTGCAGATCAACTCCACCCTGGCTTAATTTTATCAATAGGGCAGATAAGAAGTAGTCTTCAGAGGGCAGGGAAGCTCCAACACCCCTCCCCCACAGACAGCAGTGAAAGTAGCTGTAATTATATCTTTAGCTTTTACTGCCAGCTGAGGAGGATCTGGCCTCAGGGCTCATTAATCTAGTCAATCAGCAAAAGCAGAGAAGTCCCTACAGGACAAAATAGCCCAAACCCACAGATTTGGTAAATAATCAGAGGAGCAAGATTACAGCCAATTAGGGGGGGGGGGCGAGAAGGAAAAAAATATGAGTAAACAACAGAAAAATAAAAAATAAATTACAATCAAAAGCTTCTAAGAACAAAGAGCAAATAGATCAGAGGAGGACCAAGGAACACAAAGCAAAAACGCAGAAACTCCAGTGAAATGGACACAGGCTTTGGAAGAATTCAAAATTCAATTAACTCAATAACTCAAAAAACAATCAAGAGTGGTTGAAGACAATTGGGAAAAGAAAATATATGAACTTAAATAAGAAAATAGTGTCTTGAAAGCCAAAACTGATCAGCTTGAAAACTAGGCAAAGAAAGTGAAAGATGACCTACAAAAAATCAGACCAGGAGGAGGATGACCAAAAAGCCAGGGATGAAATTCAGTCTTTAAAAATTATAATCCAACAACTAGAAGCAAATTACTTCACAAGGCAGCAAGAATCTATAAAACAACATCAAAAGAATGAAAAAATTGAGGAAAGTATGAAACACCTCATTGACAAAACCTTAGATCTGAAAAACAGATCGAGGAGAGACAGTGACATACTGCATAGGATGAAATGTCAAGATATATACATGTATGTATAAATATATATAAAACTAGAGGTAAAATAGGATAATATTAAGAGAAATGGGAAAGAGACAAAATGGTGTAAATTTATATTTCATAAAGAAGCTCATGGTGGGAGCAGGGGAGAATACCAATATACTGGAAGGGTAAAGAGATTGGAGAAAGAAAATACTTAATTCTTATGTGCATTGAAATTGACTCAAAGAGGGAAGAAAAATCAGATCCATTGGGGCAGAGAATATGATTCATGCCCTATAGAGAAGTAGAAGGTTAACAAACAGACTGGTGGAGAGGAAAGCAATACTAGGGAGGGAGAGTGTGGGGGTAATTCAAAAAGACCCTAAAGAAAAATAAGAGGGGAATAAGAAAGGAGGGGGAGAGAAAGGGAAGTAAAATAAGGGTGCGGATTAGGGGGACTGATTAAAAACAAAACCCTAGTATAGAAGGAAATAGTGAAAGAAGAAAGGGGCAGGACAAGGAGAAGAAATCAAAATGTTGTGGAATGCACAGATGGTAATAATAACTCTGAATGTGAATGGGATGAACTCACCCATAAAAGGAAGCAAAGAGCAGAATGGATTAGAAACCAAAATCCCACTGTATATTGTCTACAAGAAACACACATGAGGCAGGTGACACTCACAGAGTAAAGGTAAAAGGCTGGAGCAAAATCTACTGGACATCAACTGAGAAAAAGAAGGCAGAAGTCACAAATATGATATCTGTCAAAGCCAAAGTAAAAATAGATCTAGTTAAAAGAGATAGGGAAGGTAATTACATCCTGATAAAAGGCACTATAGACAATGAGGAAATATAAGTACTCAACATGTATGCAACAAAAGGTACATCATCCAGATTTCTAAAGGAGAAATTGGGGGGGATTAAGGAAAAAATAATAATAAAATTATGCTAGTGGGAAACCTGAACCTTCCTCTATCAGATCTAGATAAAGCAAACCAAAAAATAAATAAGAAAGAGGTAAGAGATGTGAATGAAATCTTAGAAAAACAAGTTAATAGATATATGGAGAAAAATAAATAGGGGGAAAAAAGGAATACACCTTCTTTTCAGCAGCACATGGTACATTCACAAAGATTGACCATGTACTAGGGCATAAGAACATAGCAAACAAATGCAAAAAACCAAAAATAATAAATGCAACCTTTTCAGATCATAATGTAATAAAAACAATAATTAACAAGGGTACATGGAGAGGCAAACCAAAACTTAATTGGAAATTAAATAATATGATTCTCCAAAATCAGTTGGTTAAAGAACAAATCATAGAAACAATTAATTATTTCATTTAAGACAATGACAATGATGAGACTTCTTACCAAAATTTATGGGATGCAGCCAAAGCAGTACTCAGGGGGAAATTTATATCCTTGAGTGCATATATTAACAAATTAGGGAGGGCAGAGGTCAATGAATTTAGCATGCAAATTAAAAAACTAGAAAGTGAACAAATTAAAAATCCCCAGATGAAAACCAAACTAGAAATCCTAAAGATTAAAGGAGAAATTAATAAAATTGAAAGTAAAAGAACTATTGAATTAATAAATAAGACTAGAAACTGGTACTTTGAAAGAAAAAATAAAATAGACAAAGTAATTGTCAATCTAATAAAAAAAAGGAAAGATGAAAACTGAACTAACAGTATCAAAGAGTAAAAAGGAGACTTCACCTCTAATGAAGATGAAATTAAGGCAATCATTAAAAACTATTTTGCCTAATTATATGGCAATAAATACTGCAATCTAGGTGATATGGGTGAATATCTACAAAAATATAAATTGCCTAGGCTAAGAGAAGAAGAAATAGAATACTTAAATAATCTCATATCAGAAAAAGAAATTGAACAAGCCACCAACAAACACCTTAAGAAAAAATTCCCCAGGGCCTGATTCACACAAGTGAATTCTATCAAACATTCAAAGAACAACTAATCCCAATACTATACAAACTATTTGACATAATAAGCAAAGAAGGAGTTCTACCAAATTCCTTTTATGACACTAATATGATAGTGATTCCAAAGTTGGGCAGACCAAAAACAGAGAAAGAAACTAAAGACCAATCTCCTTAATGAACATAGATGCAAAATTTTTAAATAGAATATTAGCAAAAAGACTCCAGCAAGTGATCACGAGGTTTATTCATTATGATCAGGTGGGATTTATACCAGGAATGCAAGTATGGTTCAACATTAGGAAAACCATCCACATATTGACCATATCAACAAGCAAACCAACAAAAATGACATGATTATCTCAATAGATCCAGAAAAAGCTTTTGACAAAATACAACACCCCATCCTATTGAAAACACTAGAAAGTATAGGAATAAAAGGCCCTTTCCTAAAAATAATAAACAGTATATATCTAAAACCATCAGCAAGCATCACCTGCAATGGGGATAAATTAGAAGCCTTCCCAATAAGATCAGGAGTGAAACAAGGATGCCCATTATCACCTCTATTATTTAACATTGTACTAGAAACCCTAGCAGTAGCAATTAGAGAAGAAAAAGAAATTGAAGGTATTAAAGTAGGCAGTGAGGAGACCAAGCTATCACTCTTTGCAGATGATATGATGGTCTACTTAAAGAATCTTTGAGAATCAACTAAAAAACTAGTGGAAATAATCAACAACTTTAGCAAAGTTGCAGGGTACAAAATAAACCCACACAAATCATCAGCATTTCTATTTATTTCCAACACATCCCAGCAGCAAGAGAAATGCCATTTAAAATCACCCTAGGGGCAGCTGGGTAGCTCAGTGGATTGAGAACCAGGCCTAGAGACAGGAGGTCCTAGGTTCAAATCTGGCCTCAGACACTTCCCAGCTGTGTGACCCTGGGCAAGTCACTTGACCCCCATTGCCTACCCTTATCAATCTTCCACCTATAAGTCAATACACAGAAGTTAAGGGTTTTTTTAAAAAATCACCCAGACAAAGTAAAATACTTAGGAATCTATCTGCCAAGACATATACAGGAATTATATGAACACAATTACAAAACATTTTCTACACAATTAAAACTAGATCTAAACAATTGGAAAAACATTAATTGCTCATGGGTAGGATAAGCTAACATAATAAAAATGATCATCCTACCTAAAGTAATCTACTTATTTAGTGCCATACCTATCAAACTACCAAGAAACTTTTTTACTGAATTAGAAAAAACTATAACAATTTTCTCCAGAGATCTAGTAAATATAACTTTTCTAAAATTTCGTTCACTTCCTATATTTCTTTCTTGTTTATTTTTTGGTTCGATTGTACAACATATTGTAGGATTGTGGTTTTTAATCTACTCTGCTATCTGCTTCTGTTTTATGGCTGAGTTCATCCCGCTTATATTCATAGTTATGAATACCATCTGTGTACACCCCTTCATCGTGTTTTCTTCCTTTAATCTTGTACTTCTCCTTTCACTTTGTCCCTCCACACAAGTGTTTTGTTTTTAATCACTCCCCCCATTTCACCTCCATTATATTACTCCCCTTCCCCAAACCAGCTTTCTTATTCCAGTTCTTCTTCTCTATAGGGTAAGATAGGATTCTACACCCTAATGAGTCTGGTTGTCATTCTTTCTGAAGAAGTGTTGAAGAGAGTAAGGTTTATGTGTCTCCCATCATCACCCTGATCTTCCTCTCCACTGTAATATTTTTTTCTGCCCTTGTCAGGTGATATAATGTACCACATTACCTCTCTCTTCCCTTTTCTCTCAGTGCAATCCTCTTTTTTCAACCTTTGGTTTTTAGTTTGCATGTTTTATTTAACAGCTTACTCCCATACCCTCTGTCTATGTATACTACTTCTAACAGTCTGACCTTATTGAGTCCCCTTCTCTTTCCTATTTACCTTTTTATGCTTCTCTTGAATATTGTATTTGGTCATCAAATTTTCTGTTGAGGTCTGGTGTTTTCTTCAGGAATGTTTGGAAATCATCTCTTCTATAAATGACCATTTTTTCTCTGAAAGAATATAGTCAGTTTTGATGGGTATGTGATTCTTGGCTGTAAACTAGTTCTTTTGCTTTCCAGAATATCATATTCCAAGCCTTCCAAACCTTTAATGTAGACGCTACTATATCCTGTGTAATCCTGACTGTAGCTCTATATTTAAATTGTTTCTTTCTGGCTATTTGCAGTGTTTTCTCCCTCATCTGTGAGCTCTTGAATTTGGCTATAATATTCCCAGGAATTGTCATTTGGAGATTTATTGCAGAAGGTGATCTGTGTAATCATATAAAAAATGGTCTAAATCCCCCCTGATTAGAGAAATAAAATCAAATCACGGTAACTCTGAGATAACACCTTATACCTATCAGAATGGCCAATATGACAGTAAAGGAAAATAACAAATGTTGGAGGGGATGTGGCAAAATTGGGACACTAATGCATTGCTAGTAAAGTTATGAATGGATCCAACCATTCTGGAAGACAATTTGGAATTATGCCCAAAGGGCTTAAAAATGCCTGTCCTTTGATTCAGCAATGCCACTACTGGGTTTGTATTCCAAAGAGATTTCTTTCATGGAAAAGGTTCTGTTTATACAAAAATATTTGTAGCTGCACTTTTTGCAGTGGCAAAATATTGGAAAATGAGGGGCTACCCCTCAATTGGGGAATGACTGAACAAATTCTGATATGTCATGGTGATGGAATACTATTGTGCTATAAGGAATAATGAACTGCTTGATGTTTATAAGAACTGGAAAGACCTCCATAAGCTGATGTGGAGTGAAATAAGCAGAAACAGGAGAACATTATACACAATAACTGAAACATTGTGGGACAACAGAATGTAATCGACTTTGCTACTAAAAGCAATGCAATGACCCAGGACTTATGAGAAAGAATGTATCCACATCTAGAGAAAGAACTGTGGGAGTAGAAATTCAGAAGAAAACATATGATTTATCACTTGGTTATATGGGTAGATGATTTGGGGTTTGGGTTTTAAAAGAATACACTATTACAAAAATGAATAATATGAAAATGGGATTTGAGTGATAATATATGAATAACCTAGTGAAATTGCTTGTCAACTCAGGGACGGGGGAGTGAAGAGAGAAGGGAGGCAACAAGAATCATGTAATCATGGGAACAAACATTTAAAAATAAAAAAAGAAGACAAAAAAAGAATGTGATCTGTGGGTTCTTCCAATTTCTATTTTACCCTCTTGTTCAAGAATATCAGAGCAGTTTTCTTGGATAATTTATTGTAATATAATGTCTAGGCTTTTTTGTCATGACTTTTAGTTAGTCCAATAATTTTTAGATTTTCTCTCCTGGATCTATTTTCTAGGTCAGTCATTTTTTCAATGAGATATTTCATATTTTCTTCTACTTTTTCATTCTTTTGACTTTTGTTTTATTGTTTCTTGATGAAGTCATTAGCTTCTGTTTGCCCAATTCTAATTTTTAAAGAATTATTTTGTTCTATGCTCTTTTGAACTTTCTTTTCCATTTGGTCAATTCTACTTTTCATGGAATTCTTTTCTTCTTGGGATTTTTGTGCCTCTTTTTCCATTAGAAAAATCCGTCTTTTATATTATTTCCTTTTGCATTACTTTCATTTCTTTTTTCCATTTTTCTTCCACTTCTCTTATTTGATTTTTAATTCCTTTTTGAGCTCTTTCAGTGCCAGAGACCAATTCCCATTTTTTCTTTGAAGTTTTGCATGTAGATATTTTTCTCTCACTGTCCCCTCCTGAGTCTATACCTTGCTCTTCCTTTGTTTCCATAAGCATTTTCTTGGGTTAGGTGTTTCTTTTGCTGTTTTGCTCATTTTCCCAGTCTTTTCTTTAATTTTTATCTTAAAGGTGGCTCTGTTCTCAGGATAGAGGGTGTACTCTTAAACATGAGTTTTTCCATGCTGCTAGCCTCAGCTCTAGTTCTGGACTTGTGCAAGTTTCAGTTCTTCCAAGGTGGTATGACAACCTGTGGACTGAGAGCTCTGAAAGGTCCTGATTCTGTCTCCTCTAGGGACTACTGATGTCTTGCAGGATGCAGAGCACTATGAGCTACTTTGCCCTGGGGCGGGGACTTCACCACAGGCTTGAACAGGCCAAGCACCACAGACTTGGGGCCTCACTGCAGGCTTGTGCCAGGGCTTAGGACTTTGAGGGATGGGTGTGGCTTAGGCAGAGTCCTGTGATAATGAGATTAAATCTACCCTGCCCTTTTTTAGATTTAATCACCAGAGGTGTAAACATCACCACTTAATTCATAAGTTGGGAAGTCTATAACCCACATATGCAAGAATGGATGATGAATCAGAATTGACTGGCTGCCCCCTGGGCAGTCCTAAGCAAAGCATCTGTTGTGATTGGACACGTAAACTAGAAGGAAGGCATAGGAAGTGATGAAAAAGAAGCGCCTTTAAAAGGGAGTGACAAATTCCTGTAACTCTCTTCTTGTTTGTTGCTTGGACCTGGAGGAACATTGGCTGGGACCTTGGACTTGATGAGACTGTTCTTAAATCTCTCCTTTAGAACTACATGTGGTGAGTGTAAAGGCTGATCTTTCCTGGATATCTCTGAAGGAACTCTCCTTTCAAGAGAGGCCTTGTGACCGTAGCTTTTGCTTCATTCATCCTTGGCCCAAGACTGAGCCTTCTCTGACTGAGGGCTAATTAACCCTTTCTGGATTGAGCCAGGGGTTGGATCAAATTAGTTAGTTGTTAGGTTAATGACCTAACCTCATCCTCTCTCTGATTTTCTTACTTTTGCTCCCTTTTTCTCATTTGTAAATAAACTACAATAAAAGTCATTTTGACCTCAGGTTTCTTCACGAGGAAGTGATATTTATTCAATTCCTTGGCGACCAAAACTTGTAATATTCAGTCAACCAAACCCTATTTTTACCCCTTATAGTCCTGGGTCTCAAAGTTGGCTTGTACCCAAGTTTGGAACCTGTTGCAATAGGTGGGGTGTGTAGTTTACACTCCTTTGTATGCAGTTTTACTTCTGGTTCTCCTTACTGCTCTCTGCCTACCTTTCAAGTTGTTTTCCATAGGAGAGTTACTTCATTCCATCTTCTTGTTGGTTCTAGGACTCCAGTACTCATTTTGAGGCACTATTTTAAGGTTTGTTGGGGAGAATTCTCAGAGTGGTTCCAGCTTTCCCTGCAGTTAAATCACCATCCTGGCTCTGCCCCTCTCAACATTCTCTTACTTGGTAAGACATCTAGATGATACCAGGGATAGAATGTTGAGCCTGGAGTTAGGAAGACCTAGGTTGAATCTGGTCTCAGACACTTACTATATGTGATCCTGGGCAAGTGCCTTAACCTCTCTCTACTTCATTTTCCATAAATCTGAAATGGAGATAATAGCATCTACATCCTAAAGCTGTTGTGAGTGTCAAATGAGATGATATTTACAAAAGCTTATTTCTGTCTGTGGTGATTTCCATCGGCTTTTATGAATTCAATTTCTACATCTTTTTGTCTGATCCCGTTTTTTTCTGCTAAAAAGCATCTCCAACTGCCTCTTGGAAATCTCAAAATAGATGTCCAATATGTGTCTCAAGCTCAACATGTCCAAAAAGGAACTCATCACCTTTTCCCATACAATCCTCCTCTCTTCCAAACTTCCCTATTACTGTGAAGAGCACCGCCATACTCCCAGTCACCCAGGCCTCTGAGGTAAATGAATGCTGAATTGTATTTTTGATTTTCCATATTTTTGTGTGAAACCTTTCATTTTCCCAAACCCCAACCTCTGCCTGAAGGTCAGGCAAATTAAGTTCTCAAACTGCAATTAGTCTGAAGTCCCAACTAAGCTGGGGCCTCTGCCTTTTGTAAGAGGCAGAGCGGAATATCAGCTCCTTCTTTATCTCTGGAGAACACTGTCTCCGAGACATTTGGAAGCAAAATCCCTCTTTGTCTTTGCTAAATATATCATCTAGATTTGGAGCGATCAGGTCTACAACAGAGCAAAGAGCTATTGAAAACATGATGAGACAACTTACATTTTTCTAGCCAAAGAAACTGGGCTTCATAAGCTCACTGACATTCCATTTCTTAAAATACCATAGAAAGACAGGTCCCCTATGCTTCCCTAGCTTAGTGAAGCTACAGATATCTACCCACTTAAGGAATAAGTCTTCTACCTATGATGAAGTAATGGAGGAGAAATTGAGATCTCTAAATCCACTTCCTCTTTCAAAATATTCACCAATCAGGTAAAACCCAGTGGACTTGTGTGTCGGCTATGGGAGGAGTTGGGGGGAGGGGAGGGAAAGAACATGCATCTTGTAACCGTGGAAAAATATTCTAAATTAATAAATTTTTTAAAATCTTCCAAATTAAAAAAAAAATCCACCAATCAGGCCTGCCAGGGAAGATCCTTAGGATGAACTTTCAGGTCATTTAGAAGGAAGACATAACCTTGATACAAAAGATGGTGTAAGGATGCCATTTGGCATCTTTTCAGCACAAAGGTATGCAAGATTAAACCCATATTAGTAAACAATGTTTGACCAAGAGAAATGGCCTCCTATTACTTATTGGTTAAAATTCTGGGCAGTACAGGTTTGGGGGCTTGTCTGGGATAGGGAGGGAGTAAGAGTCCCATTTCTCAGAACTTTATCAGAAAGCTTCCCCTAATCTGTTGGGCCCAAAGGGAGACTTTTCTGGTTGAGAGAATCTGTGATTACAGATCAACTCTCACCCTATACTGGACAGTCAGAACTTCTTTGGAAAACAAAAGGGTTTTTTTTTGTTTTGTGTCCTTGTTCCAAATTGGGACTTAGAGGCTCACCAAAATTATGATGATGGGGTTGAGAAAAAAGGGTGCTCTCTTCTTAAGTATGTATCTCTTCACTCCATTGTCTGTGTTTGAAATAAGATTGGGAAATGTTTCTCCTTGAAGGAATTTTCATCATCAAGCTTCTTCAGTCTTTAAGGGAATGGTGCCTCCTGTCTCAAAAAAAAGAGTGGGGGTGGTCGAGTATCCACCATGTGGTGCTTTCAGAACCTAAAGAATTGGGGAAGTCCTATAAAAGCTGTCCCGTGGATTCAGGAACGAATATTTCTACCCGAGAGGTTTAAAGTAAAGTGCTTTTCCTCCTTTTACTTCCAGGTCGTGTCCTATTCTAGATCTTAGGGAAATTGTGTCTGTTTGTCCTTTTATCTGATTTTTCTGAAGAGCAAGAGTAAAGCAATCTTTTTTCTAGAGCACAAATGACTATATAAAATAAGCTGAAGCTGTAAGATTGTTTACTCTCACGGTTTAAGCCTTTAATAGAATACATTTTATTAAAGGAGGTCTCTTGAAGCAGACTAAAGATGGAATCGAGTACTCATAATTTGGCCACTTGGAAATCTTTTTTTTTTACACACTTAACTTCTGTGTATTGGCTCCCTGGTGGAAGAGTGGTAAGGGTGGGCAAAGGGGGTTAAGTGACTTGCCCAGGGTCACACAGCTGGGAAGTGTCTGAGGTTGGTTTTGAATCTAGGACCTCCCGTCTCTAGGCCTGACTCTCAATCCACTGAGCTACCCAGCTGCCCCGCCACTTGGAAATCTAAAGTGTATGGTAGGGGTGGTCTGCAAGCTCTAAGCTATGTTTACAGTGTGTGGCATATTTCCAAGACATGGAGCTTTCAAGAGGAGGAAAGCCTGGGCCCTTAAGTCTGTGGGAGAGAAACCAAATTTAAATACTTTTCAAAAGTTTGAGTAAAAGTAATTTGCATTTCTGGTCACTGAAACCTGGAAATTCCATAAGCATCTTCTTGTCTTTGCATTTCTTTATTTCTGTGTCTATTGATGTAATATTTCAAGATCAATCCTGTTTTGCAGTATTTATAACTCCAGTTGTACCTGGCAGCAAACTGAGAGAAGGGTGGGGTCAGCAGGCATTTCTGGATCTATATCCATTTTTTTTTAAACCTTCACCTTCCATCTTGGAGTCAATACTGTGTATTGGCTCCAAGGCACAAGAGCGGTAAGGGCTAGGGAGTGGGGGTCAAGTGACTTGCCCAGGGTCACACAGGTGGGAAGTGTCTGAGGTCAGACTTGAACGTAGGACCTCCGGTCTCTAGGCCTGGCTCTCGATCCACTGAGCTACCCAGCTGCCCCCATATCCATTTTTTTTAAACCCTTGTACTTCGGTGTATTGTCTCATAGGTGGAAGATTGGTAAGGGTGGGCAATGGGGGTCAAGTGACTTGCCCAGGGTCACACAGCTGGGAAGTGGCCGAGGCCGGATTTGAACCCAGGACCTCCTGTCTCTAGGGCTGGCTCTCACTCCACTGAGCTACCCAGCTGCCCCCCCCCCATATCCATTTTTAATGAATACTTTTGTATACTCGTTCATGTTAGAAGATGGCAACCTACAAAGTTTAGAAATAATTGGCAATATTTTAAGGAAATGTAAAATTCTAGATCGAATTCATTTCCTCTCTGTGTAGCAACATGTGTCTGTGTCTCTTTGCTTCCTGGTTTTTTAAACAGTAAATGGATTTTTTTAATAGTCACGCCTTCAATTGAGTAAGAAGAACACTGTGAACTCATTTCTAGAAAGTCAGGGGTTTGGGGGTATCGTGTGGCTTTAATTCTTGATCACTTGGCCTTCATTAATGGCCTCTCACTCACACTAGACCTCATGGTCCTGTTCTGTGGAGAAAAGGGAAGGGGCTCAGTGATAGCGGCACTCCCCCAGCCCGCAATGAAGCTCCAGGTCCTCTCTCCACTCCAATTTTAGTTGGGAGTAAAAAAATTGATTGGGGAAAGGGGGCTTTCTTTCCTGCTTTTAAAGCTAAGACTTTAATTGGAAAATGATTTTTGAAACTTTGTAAATTCAGGTTTTGTTAGATCCTAGACCTAACCTTTGTGAGTTATTCATCTTTATTTATGAACATAAATGTTCTCTGCAATTGATATCAGGGCCAGGCGTTTACAGCTGCAAAAGTAAGCTTTCTTCTTGAAGGTATATTTTGATCCAAGTTTCTTTAAATGCAATCAATTTAAAGTTAATGTGTTTAAGAATTGGAAAGTGGAACTTTAATTGAAAACAGGATTATTAGCTCTCTCCAGATTCTGAAAGGTGAAAAGCAAACAGAGAAGGCTGCGAGTACCATTTCATTTGGGAATTTGCTTTGTGATCTAGCAGATCTTACAATTCAAGTTTCTTTTTGTAAGGTATTAGCTAGGGTGGGAGAGGCAAATCCCCTGCCCTGTGCTCTGTGGCTCCTAAAGATTTCTGTAATTACTGACATCTTCCTGGGTTTTTTGAGAAGTTTGTTGGGTTGGGCATAAGAGGAATTTGGGGGTGCTCCGATCTAAAAGATACAGAATTATAACCAAGCAAGCAAAAGGGCATAGGCAAAATTCTAAAAATTGGTGAATATATATATATATTTTTTTTTAATTTGGAAGATTTTAAAGAATTAATTAATTTAGAATTCATTTCAAAAAGGAAGGGAGGGTTACTGGAGTTGAAATTACAGCTGGGGAGGTAAAGATTTTTACCAAGTCTTTATGTGGTTTAACAATATATGCTAAAATTCAGTAGAGTGAAGATAGTCTGGGATACAGTTGGAATGGAGCAGGTATAAGGAAGGGAATTTGCAGGAAGAAAGGAATTTGAAGCTATCTTATCCTCTACTCTCAGCCTCTGGGCAAGTATGTGGATAGAGTGGGGCAAGCAAGAGGGTGGTAATGGGTTCAAATTCTTTCTGTGCTTTGGGAGGAAAAAAAACACAAAAGGTAATCAACTGAAATCATTCTGTGTAAGGTAATTTAGAAATGTATTTAACTGACTTGAAGTTATATGAATAGTAACTGGTTTTGTTTCCTGTTTCAATTTCATGGTTTTGTTTATGATGATATGAAATTCGACAAACGATTGTAAAGATTCGGTGTAGAAAAAAGGAGCTTCTCTTATCCGGATGTTAGAGTATAAACTATATTTTTAAAAGAAGGTAAAGAAAAAAATATGCATATAAATTTGTAAAAATGTCCATCTTATTATCCCTGTTGATCTTGTGTTCTAATATTCCGAAGTGCTGTCATTCTGAATTTTAAGCCGAGTTCTGAAGCATTCAGTTTCATTCTGAATTTATTTGGCTATCCCTTATGAAAACTGTGAAACAAGTTGTTAGGTTATTACATAGTATCGATTGTATTCCGCTACTGTATAATATTGATTGTAGTATAACAATATAATATGCAACATATTACGTAATGTTGTATAATATTGATAATGTTAAAACATGTCAAGTATTTAATTGGCTATATTTTAAAGGAGAAAACTGAAGAGATCTTTTAAAATCTCTTTTGCTTGAGAACCATAACAGTAGGTGAAATTCTTGGCACCTTCCACATTCTTAATTATTAATTAGGAATTTGTTTATCTTAGAGAAATGTTTTATTATGAATTATGAAGTGATATCTGCAGTGGAATTGTAACCTGGAGCAATATGGATATTATTGTCTGGAGGTTGAAAGCAACTGGCCAGTATCTTCCTAGTGTGAGAAAATAATTTGAGCCCTACCTATTGGAATAGCCCCCTACCCTTCCTAAATCAATGATTTTACCACTATGCTCATTCCCTTTCAGTATTATCCAATTTAATGTGATTCCATAGGGGTAGTGATTGTTTCTTTTGTATTAACAGACAATATTATACATTTAGTTAGTATGATAATTAGCTAATCCCAATACCTAACATAATTAAGAGTAATTAGAATAAATTAAATAGATTCTTTCTTATATAAGGCTTTTTAGACCATATAAGTAGATTTAAGGCTGTATAATAAGAGCCATGACTGTACTTATTTAAATCATGCAAAAAAGAGGTCTTCTATCCATGTGTAAGGGCCAAACATGGAGAAAGGGACCAAAGAACCTCTGACATTTTTCTATTTATCTAACTTGGGAAGAAAACCATTCCATTTCCCATCTTATGACCCTTTAGTCAGAGATGAGGGTAATCCTGCCTTGTCCAGTCAAAGATAGCCTGTGTCTGACTCCTCTTGTGATCACTCATAGAAAATCTCCTGGTACACTGTGGCACAGTCAAATGTAATGGACGTCTGTACTAGCAGCAATGCAATGATTCAGGACAATTCTGAAGGACTTATGGAAAAGAACGATACCCATATTCAGAGGAAGAACTGTGGGAGCAGAAACACAGAAGAAAAGCAACTGCTTGAATGCATGGGTTGAGGCGGACATGATTGGGGACGTAGACTCTAAGCGATCACCCCAGTGCAAATATTAAGAATATGGAAATAGATCTTGATCAATGACACACGTAAAACCCAAGAGAACTTCACATTTGCTATGGGAGGGGGTTGGAAGGAGGGGAGGGAATGAACATGAATCATGGCAAAATATTTTAAATCAATTAAATAAATAAATAAATTTTTTTTTAAAAAGGGAAAAAAAAGAAAATCTCCTGGTTATTTTAGGAGTCTATTATCCAACACTTGGGTGGGATTCTGCCTGCTTGTACTTAACATCAAGGGAACAATTGTAACCCAACAATAGGAATGGAGATCTACCAGCCCTTTACCCTTGGAATTATCAGCCCTTTTCTTAGTGAACCCCAATGTGACCGCTGGACCTATGTTTTGTGTTTATACCATCTGAACTGTTTGGGACTTAAGGATTATAAAACTTCTACTCTCAAGGGTGGAAGGGACTCAAATCACAAGGTAGGTGTGGACTCCTATTTGTTGAAAGGGGCAAAGCCCCTTTAAATAAATAGCTAGTGGTTTAGAGTGCTTCCTGAGTTGCTTTCTTACATATTGGGCAAATCTCTAGCATTACAAGAATTTTGAGTCAATTATAATATATATCTTTGTGGAATTCCAGAACGTAATCAATTTCTCAGTTTCTGGTGGTAGATTTTTTTATACCAAGATGAGTTTAAACACTAGAAAAAGGTACAAGTGAGATTTTAAGGCCTGGTAAATTCTTTTATTGCAACACCAGGTGAGCAATAATAATTTAGCCCTAAGCTGCGATCAGTGAAACTTGCAATTTGAGGTGAATCTTAGGGGACTGTAATTGATATTATTCTGAATCTGATTCCAGGTATGATCATAGAGAAGTGCTATTGGGACAATGATTCATGATGCTAGCAACCCTAGGGGGGGGTACATTTATGAACTATAGGTGGAGTTCTGTCTCAAGGGAGAAGGCAAGAGAGCAACTTTGACATAGGTAATGGTAGGACTCTCCAACCTTGGTTTCCCTGGTATGGCATTTCCTCTTGAGTGGAAAATCTTCTTCCCTAGCTGGTTCTGAGCCTGACTTGAGGAATTTTTTCAGTGCAACTGGCTTTCACTATGATTCTTGCCTGGAATTACAATCTGAGTAGGGGACCATTTTCTCTTTATGATAGCCATATCCCTCTTTTTCCTTTTATGGCAATTTTCTATAATCACAGCAAGTGATCAGTGAAATATGAACACAATATTAAATCTTTATCTAATAGACTAAGACTGGACAACATCTAAGCTACTCATTTGTGAGATTTAAGCTATTCAACCTGAATCATAGTTCTTTCCAAACCCCTAGACACAACTAAGAAGATAAATATTTGGGACTGCTATCTGGCTGTTGTTAATTATATATTCATATCTTAGGAGGTTTTTCACATATCTCAGAATGGTAGAGAGATAATTAGGCAATGATGTGGGAACATGTAAAACCAGCATTATAATTCCACTATTTAATGAGGATAAAACAGAAACATTTTCCATTCTGTGTTAAAAGGATCTTTTGCAATTACTTATCTTTGATAAAATGATATGTAGCCGATCTTAAGTTCTCTCTAAGAAATGTCTAATTCTACTTGAGACTTGTTATTTAATATGAGACTGCTGTGTGCATACACATATATATGGCATATTCTATAATGCAAGCAAATTTATGTTTGGAGGGAATCTCAGAGCAGTGGTCTGTGTGAGTGTAATATCTAGTTCATTTGAGCATGGTTAGTAACTGAATATATTTTTCTTTGAACAACTTATTTGATACCTAGGACCTTTTGACTAACTGGATCTGTCATTCATTTTATTTATTTCTTTTTTTAACCCTTAACTTCTGTGTATTGGCTCCTAGGTGGAAGAGTGGTAAGGGTGGGCAATGGGGGTCAAGTGACTTGCCCAGGGTCACACAGCTGGGAAGTGTCTGAGGCCAGATTTGAACCCAGGACCTCCTGTCTCTGGGCCTGACTCTCAATCCACTGAGCTACCCAGCTGCCCCCTGTCATTCACTTTAGGCACACGCTGGCTGGCATTTTCTTCCTCTTTCTAATTCGTGGAGCCTACCTCAGCATACAGTGGATAGAAACTCCTGGAAGATGAGGGCTGGATGATAGATTCAGAGCCAGAAGGTCAGCAAGCCGATGCCCCCTCATAGTCAAGATGAGGAAACTGGCGCCCAGAGAGGTTACATCATTTGTCCAGGGTGAACCAATAAGTATCTGAGGTGAAATTCCTGACCATAACACCAGCACTGTCACTTTATAAACCAGAAGTAAGTCATAAGGCAAGAATTGGGCCTATACTTTTCACTGGTAAAGAAACTCCCTCTACCAATGTAGGTGTGACCCTTTCTCTGAAACTTATGGTCTTATAGAGTCAATAAATTGTCAATAAACATCTAAGCAGCTACTATGGGCCAGGCACAGAAGCTAGAAATGCAACAAAGAGGGGGCAGCTACGTGGATTCAATGGATTGAGAACCAGGTGCAGAGATGGGAGGTCCTGGGTTCAAATCTGGCCTCTGACACTTCCCAGCTAGGTGACCCTGGACAAGTCACTTCACCCCCAATGCTTAGCCCTTACTGCTCTACTGCCTTAGAACCAATACACAGTAGTGATTCTAAGAAGGTAAGGGTTTAAAAAAGAGAGAAAGAAAAGAAATATAACAAAGACAGCATGTATCTACAGATAGATAGATAGATAGATAGATATAAATAGATCAAGTCCTTAGTAAAGTGTATTGAATTAAATGGACCTGAAAATCGAATCTACATCACTTGTCTTTCGATTTGTTTTGGGGGTGCGGCCAAAGTAACTTGTTCATCATTAGTTGGTCCCTAAATACAGGAACAACCATTCGAACCCATGCCTTTGGAGTTTCAAGGCCAGCAGGCTACCCTGACACCAGGGCTGCCTAACACAATGATCCTCTCTCCAGATAAACTTTTTTTCCATGCATGGCTCAGAGCCCCATTAAAAATTAGCTTAGGACAAGCCATATATGGAAGTAGCTTCTCAACTGAAAGGGTCCGAGGCAAGGAGCTCTACCTCGTATCCAGGGGCCTGGGTCTCCAATCTCCCTCGGGGTTGTGCTCTGTACAGCTCTCAACACACATGGCCTCCCCTGGCTCTTGGGAGAAAGCAGAGTCCTTTTAGCAACCACAATGTTCAAGTTACCCCGTTATCAGCCACTCCATCATTGCACTCTGAAAGGTCTCATAATGCAACCTTACAGCTGTCACTTATGATTTCTGCTTAGCAAAATAAACCTAGTGGGAAAAGGAATGTTTTTCTCCAAACTTCCTGCCAGTAGAAAGCAAAAGAACACAGAACTGTAACTAAAATGGAGCAGGGCCAGGCCTTTACTGAGAGGTCTGACATCTGGGGAATGTACTTCCTCCCTATATGGGTTGGTAACCCTGAGAGAGGGAGGATGATGGCTGTTGGAAGAGGGGGAAGGGAAAGCCTACCCTTTCTTGAGACCTACTTTCAAATCTCACCCGTGGTGCTTACTAGTTGAAGTTGGTGACCTTGGTCAAGTCCTTGGGCTTCAGTATCCCTGACTATAAAATGAAAGGTTGAAGATGACAGCCTGTAAGCTCTCTTCTAGCTCTATATCCTATGACCAAGCCATACCCCAATAGCAGTTTGGGGGGTGTAGGGGATGAGGACCCTGAGAATGAGGAAGGGAGATCATGGTTGGACATGAATGGGATAGTCCATCTCGTCTTCCCTCACAGCTATATACCTAAAGCTGTTGTGTCTGTCTGGCTCTCCCTCCCCACCCCTCTTTCCTCTGGGAAAAGATTCCAAGCACAGGTTGGACTCTAGGAGAATATTCCCCACTCGCAGGCCCAGTCAACTGAATTTGCCCCAGGTCCTGGGAGAGAGAGGTAAAGTATTTCGAAAGGATGGATTCATGAGAAGGGCAGGAAGTTGAGGATATCATTCTAAAAGCTTTAGTTAAAGGAACTGAGTTTCGAGGAACAGAAGCATTGCACTGGCTTTCTTCTCTACAGAATAAACCATTTCCTCCCCTGCAGGAGCAGCCTAGCAATGGGGTGCCTACTACTGGGGGCCAGAGTTAACTGTCCCACCCCAAGTTGGCAGCAGATCCCTTTAGAATCAAGGAAAAGTCCCAACTGGGCGCCAACACATTGTTGGGAGGAAGACAAAGATATCATAGGTTAGCAGAAAACAGGAATCTTCCAAATGCTTATTTCAACGCAGGCCTCCACCAAACTATGTTTACAAAGGGTTCTCCCTCATGGAATGTTACACTTCCCTTCGGGGGAAAAACACGTTATAATGGCTTGAAAACTGTCCAGCTGAGGGCGAAAAAAGTATATTATCTTCTAAATTGCTGTGTCAAAATATTTCCAAAAGGGGTAAGGAGTCATACAATAGACATGTGAAAAGATCTAAACAACAGTGCCATTGACTTAGCTCTGGGAACAATTTTGCAGGAGCCCAAGGGCGGGAGGAATTGGGGGGGGGTGACAGTCTCACTAAATAAACTCCTCTATTTAGAGATGCAGGTGGATCTCGCTGCATACAATCGATGTGTTCCGGAAAACAATGCGGGCAAATACGATTCTGAGAAATTGAATCATATTTTCAATGCATTGGGGGAGCCTCTTATATAAAGGGAAACTTCTGGGGTGGAAAGTGGTAACTCATTCAGTTCCATTCCATTTTTTAAAGCCACTCACTCACCCAGACACACACACACACACACACACACACACAAATTTCTAGGGAGAGAGACTTAACTCATGATTTCATTGGTCAAAGAACTCCAAGATGAGGAAACACTCTCTGCCAATGAGAAAGTTGTCTTCTCCACAACTTAAGAATCTTGGAGAGATGCCTAGGATACTGCAAGGTCAAGTTCCTTAATTGTGATCATAGGCAGTATATGTCAAAGGTGATATTTGAACCCAAGTTTTCCCAGCTCTATCTATTGCATCAAACTGCCTTGCACACAATTTGTATTGAGTGGAAACACAAGGTTAGAGAATCTCAGGTTTGTAAGGGACCTAGAGACCACCTATGCCCCCCAAAAGAAATCCCTCTGCTTCATCTCCAAGAAATAGTCAACCAGTCTCTCTAAGACACAGTAGATAGACTGCTAGACTTGGAGCCAGGAAGAACTGAATTTGAAACTTATTTCAGACACTTACTAGCTGTGTCACCCTAGTCAAGTCACTTAGCTTCTATGGGCATCAGTTTTGTCATCTCTAAAACAGGAGGGAATTAGAGCCATTAACCTCTAAGGTCTATTTGAGCCTAAGGTCCTTCATGATCTTCTGACCTTCAGAGTAATGAGAAATTCACTACCTGTTCAACTTACCCATCCACGTTGTTATTAGTTAGGCAATTATTCCTGTTTCTAGCTGAAATCCATCTCACTGTGCCTTTTCTCCACTGATCCCAGATCTGTCCTGTTGGAGCCAAGCAGAACAAGTCTCTTAATGTAGATTCCACTGGTATCTTCTCATTTCCAAGCTAATCACTCCCCGCATGGCAGGGTCTCTAGGCTGTTGTCCACCCAAGCCATCTGCCTTTGAATATGCTCCAGTACATCACTGTGACTCCCACAACTGACTCCAATGTTCCAGGTATCATCTGACCAGAACAGGGAATAGCAGGTCTCTTAGCCCTATCTACCACTAACTGCAACCCACAATCTCCTTCTGAAATCTGAACCATCGATCATGACCTGAATTAGCTATGCCCTCCTTTGTGAAGCCTTCCTTGTTCTCCTTAGTTTGGTGAAATGTATAGAGTTGTGGAGTTTTCTTCAGTATCATTTTTAATAAAATCACAGAATCGCAGTTTCAGAATTTAAAGGGACCACAGAAGCCATCTAGGCCAACTAGCAAATAGTCCTCCAGCTTTCACTTGAATACCTTTTGCCCACTAGTTCCTGAGACGGTCCATGCTACTTTAGGACAACTATAACAGTTGGGAAATTTTCTTCCTCATATCAGACCTAAATATGCCTCTTGTCACTTATTCCTGGTTCTGCCCTCTGGGAAAAAAAAAGAACAAGTTAAATCCTGGTTCACCTGACAGTCCTTCAAAAATAGGAGTCTGATAATCACATTCCCCCTCAGTCTCCTCTTCCCCAGACTAAGTATCCCCAGTTCTTTCAACCCATAGCTCATGCACTCCAAGCCTGTCTGACACATGGATAGATACTGAGGGACACACAGACAGACAGGGGACACACAGACAGATGGATGGGGACACATGGAAAGACAGAGGGGACACACAGACAGACAGATGGGGACACACAGACAGACCGATGGGGACACACGGACAGACATATGAGGAAACACAGACAGGGGACATACAGACAGATGGGAACACACAGGCAGAGGACACACAGACAGATAGGGAACACATGGACAGACAGGGGACACATGGACAGACAGATGGGGACACACGGACAGATGGGGAAACACAGACAGATGGGGACACACAGACAGGCAGAGGACACACAGACAGGCAGAGGACACACAGACAGACAGGGGACACACAGACAAACAGGGGACACAAGGAGAGACAGAAGGGTCACACAGATAGGGGACACACGGACAGACCGATGGGGACACACAGACAGACTGATAGGGACACACAGACAGGCAGAGGACACACAGACAGGCAGAGGACACACAGACAGACAGGGGACACACAGACAAACAGGGGACACAAGGAGAGACAGAAGGGTCACACAGACAGATAGGGGACACACGGACAGACCGATGGGGACACACAGACAGACTGATAGGGACACACAGACAGAAATATGGGACACACAGACAGATGGGGACACACAGACAGACAGAGGACACACAGACAGATGGGGACACACAGACAGAGGACACACAGACAGATGGGGACACACAGACAGACAGAGGACACACAGACAGAAAGATGGGACACCCAGACAGATGGGGACACACAGACAGATGAGGACACACAGACAGACAGAGGACACACAGACAGAAAGATGGGACACCCAGACAGATGGGGACACACAGACAGACAGATGGGGACACACAGACAGATAGGGGACACACGGACAGACAGATGGGGACACACAGACAGAAATATGGGACACACAGACAGATGGGGACACACAGACAGACAGAGGACACACAGACAGATGGGGACACACAGACAGAAAGATGGGACACACAGACAGATGGGGACACACAGACAGATGAGGACACACAGACAGACAGAGGACACACAGACAGAAAGATGGGACACACAGACAGATGGGGACACACAGACAGATGGATGGGGACACACGGACAGACAGATGGGGACACACGGACAGATAGGGGACACACGGACAGACAGATGGGGACACACGGACAGACCGATGGGGACACACGGACAGACGAGGACACACAGACAGAATGATGGGACACACAGACAGAATGATGGGACACACAGACAGACAGAGGACACACAGACAGAATGATGGGACACACAGACAGACAGAGGACACACAGACAGAAAGATGGGACACACAGACAGACAGAGGACACACAGACAGAATGATGGGACACACAGACAGACAGAGGACACACAGACAGAAAGATGGGACACACAGACAGATGGGGACACACAGACGGATGGGGACACACGGACAGAGGGGACACACAGATATACAGGGGACACACAGACAAAGTGGTCACACAGACAGACAGGGGACACATGGACAGAGCAATGGGGACACACAGACAGACAGAGGGGACATACGGACAGACAGGGGACACACAGACAGACAGAGGGGACACACGGACAGACCAGGGAGACACAGGCAGGGACACATGGACAGACAGGGGACACACAAATAAGTGGAAAAACACAGACAGACAGATGGGGACACACGGACAGACAGATGGGACACACAGATGGATGGGGACACACAAACAGATGGGGACACACAGACAGACATAGGACACACAGACAGAAATATGGGACACACAGACAGATTGGGACACACAGACAGACAGAGGACACACAGACAGAATGATGAGACACACAGACAGATGGGGACACACAGAAAGAGGACACACAGACAGACAGAGGACACACAGACAGAAAGATGGGACACACAGACAGATGGGGACACACAGACAGACGGATGGGGACACACAGACAGATGGATGGGGACACACGGAAAGACAGAGGGGACACACGGACAGACAGATGGGGACACATGGACAGACAGATGGGACACACGGACAGATGGGGACACACAGACGGATGGGGACACAGACAGACAGAGGACACACAGACAGAAATATGGGACACACGGACAGACAGGGGACACACAGACAAGTGGGGAAACACAGACAGACAGATGGGGACACACGGACAGACAGATGGGGACACACGGACAGACGGATGGGGACACACAGACAGACGGATGGGGACACACGGACAGACAGGGGACACACAGACAAGTGGGGTCACACAGACAGATGGGGACACACGGACAGTCAGATGGGACACACGGACAGACAGATGGGG
>NC_058136.1:20853203-20949969 GCF_016433145.1 Gracilinanus agilis | reverse complement strand
GCAAAATTGAGTAACTTTTCCACATTGACAAAAAATGATTGTCACGGAAGGCAATGTGGTGGAAGAAAAAAAATATCAAATTTAGTCAGGAGAGTTAGATCTTGGTTGATCCATGGATTTCTCATTTGTAAAATGGAGAGAGACAGTATTTTCCCCACCTACCTGGCAAGATTGAAGGACGGAGGACAGTGATTGGTAATATTTATATTTAATTCACAAAATGCAAGCAATTGAAATTACTAATTGTACTCAGACGCTATTAGGGAGTCCATCTCTCTACCCCCTATCAGGCTCTCCTCCTTTTTTAGATCTAGTCTTCTTTTCCATTTCTATCACATTACCACGCACATCAAGAGAGGTCCTGAAGGTTGTACCTAAGCACAGACTTTTACTTTGTTGATTCAGTAAATAGCCCACAGAATGACTTATTGATGCCCTGCTCACCCGAGTCCTCCTAAAACAACAGTCACAGTTCATCCAGGCTAACCACACACCTGCAAAATCATTATGGTAAAAGCAAAGCCTTACCATAGGCACAAGTAAGGGGACATTCCTTCTAATGCTTTGTTCAATCATTTCAGTCGTATTTTGCCCCTTCGTGATCCTATTTGGGATTTTCTTGGGAAAGATGTTGGAATGGTTTGCCATGTCCTTCTCCAGCTCATTTGATAGAGGGGAAATGGAAGCAAGCAGGGTAAGTGACTTGCTCACAGTTACACAGCTGGTGTCTGAGCTAGATTTGAACTCAAGAAGAGAAGTCCTCCTCATCCAGCACTCTATCCACTGAACTACTTGGCTGTTCTAACTAGTGACTGTCCTGCCTAGAAACCATCTTCTAATATTCTGCCCTGACCTCTGCCTTATCTGACCTCCTATGACAGGTACTGTCTGGACCACCTATTTAAAGGACAGGGAGAGGGAGGAGAGAGGGACAGAAAGACAGAGGGAAGAGGAGAGGGAGAGAGGATCAGAGGGAGGAGAGGGACAGAGGGGGAAGAGAGACAGAAGGACAGAGGGAGAAGAAGGAGAGAGGGAAAGGGAGAAAGAAAGGGGGAGAGAGAGAGAAAGAGAGCGAGAGAGCGAGAGAGCGAGAGAGAGCGAGAGAGAGAGAGAGAGAGAGAGAGAGAGAGAGAGAGAGCGAGAGCGAGAGAGAGAGCGAGAGAGAGAGAGAGAGAGAGAGCATAAAAGGGAGACAGAGAATATAGAAAAAGAGAAGAGGTCCTCAGATAGGGCTTTGAGAATAGCCAAAGTTAGATGATGAGCCAGCAAAGGGTGTGGAGGAGAAGCAATCAAAGAGGTAGGAGGAGAACCAGGAGAGACTAATGCCAATAAATATCAGAGAGGAGGAAATCCCTAGACAGGGGCCAACAGTATCAAATGCTGCAGAGAGGTGTAGAAAATGAAGAGGATGGGGACTAGACTATCACATATGGCACTGGTAACTTTGAAAAGAAGAGTTTCACATGAGTTTTGAGGTTGGAAGCCAAGTGTCCAAGGATTAAAGAATGGGAAAGATGAAAGGGAACCAATAATCTCTAGGTGGTTTTTTTCCTTGGGTTTCCCTCAAGGGTCTGGACTGGGATCTCCTTTCACTGGCTCAGAAAGGATAAGATTCTTTGATCCTAGATCTAATGGGGTCCCCTCCAGCTCAGGTCATCTAGTCTAAGCCCCTCATTTTACAGCTAAGGTGACTGAGACCCTGAGAGGTTAAGTGCCCACAGACAGTAAGTGGGCATTTGAAGCTGGGTCCTAGAACTCTTCAGAGGCTCTTCTAAACTTTCTTCTATCTGGCCTCCAATGCCATCATTCAACTCCAACTGTGTTCTCGAAAGTTCCTAACACTAAAACCAGAGCTAGGATTTTAGTTAGATACTAGAAGGAACAGGGACATTGACTGATGATGCAATTTTTTCCAAAATACAATTTTACTCTAATTTCTCCATAAAGTAAATGAACTTTAAATACAAATGAATGCAAGTAAATAGTGTAATTTGACTTTTATAGACTTTTTCATCCTACTACCTCTATTTTCTTTGCCTTCTGGATAAAAACAATCTATTGCATCAATTAATGCAATTTGGTCCTTTGAGGTATTCCTAAACTCTGATCTTTCCATTAATTGCTACATCTAATAAACTTTTTTTAGGTCTTCTTGGAGTCTCTTTAACATTTGACACTGCTGCGCACCTTCTCCTTCTGGGGATTCTCTCCTCTCTAGGTTTTTGGGACATTGTTGTCTCCTGGTTCTTCTCTTCTCTAGCCAACAGCTCCTTCCCAATCTATTTTGTTGGTTCTCCAGCCATGTTTTTCCCACTGACCATGACTGTCAGAGCCCTCTTCTTTTCTCTTGCAGTGATCTTGTCACAGGATCAATGACTAGATTATACCTAGACTGATATATCTAGCTGTAGTTCTCTCTCCTGAGTTTCAGTTCCAGATCATCGACTGTCTTTGGACATCTGAAACTGGATGTCCCATGGGCATCTCAAACTCAACGTGGCTAAAACAGAAGTCATGACTTTTTCCCCCAAGCTCGCCCCATCTTCCCAACCTTCCTGTGACTGTCTACCACCATAGCCCCAGTCTCATGGGCTTACAACCTTGGTGTCATCTTCCACGTTCCTCACACCCACTAAACTGACAAATCTTGTCCCATATCTACCTTTGCAACATTTCTCTCAGATGTTCCCGTGCCGGCACTCACACTGCCACCACCCTCATTCAGGCCCTCATCACCTTGGACCTTCCAAATCATCTCTTGTGCTCAATTCTCTCTCCACTCCAATCCTTCCCTCAGTTGCCAACGCGGTTCTTCTAAATGGTAGGTCTGACGAAGTCAGCTCATTCCCTGCTCCACCTCCCTCCTTGCTCGATGACTTTCAGCGATTCTCCGTCACCTCCTGGATCAAATATCAACTCCAGCTCCTTATAACGCTCTCCTTTCCTACATTTCCAATATTCTCCATCAGACACTCCACGGTGTAGCAACACCTGCCCACATACAGTTGCATTAACACAGTATTCCATCTCCAGCCTATGGGCCTTTGCACTGGCTGGCACAGATACTCGTGGCCTCACTCGGGGGTCTCCTGACACCTCAAATGAGAAAATGGCTATAAAGCACTTAACAAACCATAAAGCACTACATAAATGCCTATTTATTATTATCATTATCATGACTAGCCTCTGGTCCCCAGGTTTCCAATCTGGTGATGACTTTATTCCCTGAATGCACTCCTGCTGAGCTCATGCAATGTTTATAGAGCAATCCAGGCGTGTGCTAGTAAATGTTTAACAACCAGGTAAGGGAAAAAGGAGAGGAACCGAGACACAAAAACTTTTAAGTTTAACCTGCATCATTAACACTTTCTTAATTCTAGACAATCAACAAAACGATAAGCCAAGCCTTGCTTTGTAGGGCTCGTGGGCTTCTGAGGTATTTAACCATATTAGAGCTCTTTCCAACACGCCCTAACTCTGAAGAATCCCTGGCCGCCTTCAAGATGAGGCTCAAGCCTTGCCTACTCCAGGAGGCCTTTCCCAGTCCTCCCAGCCCTTCTCAGATTATCTTCCATCTACTCTATTTGCATGTCATCTGCCCCCTTAAAAGGTGAGCTCCTAGAGGACAGGCTCTATTGGGGGGCTTTCATTTGTTTCTTCTTTGCCTTTGAATCCCTGATGCTGAGCACAAGGCCTGGCATATGGAAGATGTTTAAGAGATGCTTCTTTTTTTTAACCCCTCACCTTTCATCTTGGACTCAGTACTGTGTATCGGTTCCAAGGCAGAAGAGTGGTCAGGGCTAGGCCATGGGGATTAAGTGACTTGCCCAGGGTCACCCAGCTAGGAAGTGTCTGAGGCCAGATTTGAACCAGGACCTCCCGTCTCTGGGCCTGGTTCTCAATCCACTGAGCCACCCAGCTGCCCCTTAAAAGATACTTCTTGACTTGCCTTGAATCTAGGACCAATGTTTCTTACCCTGCCTCCCTTCACTCTCATTTGCCCCTGGGATTTCAATATACTCCTTTCAGCAGATGATGCCCCAAACTGATTTTTTTCAGTCCGGGCCTTGTGCTTTGAGGTCTGGATCCCGCCCCCTCCAGCTCCCTTGCACAGCCCACTGGCATGTGGTACTCATTCGATCCCAAGCTGAGCCTATTACAGCCTCCTCCTGGCGTAGTTTTCCTTCCACCTCTTTCTGGCAGTAACACCAGTCATCCCATCTCCCATGTTTGAAACCTACTTGAACCCTTCCCCCTCCTTCACTTCTCGTAGCCGGTTACCATATCCTGTTGGTTCTAGCTCAGTGGCATCTCCGTCCTTCATCCTGACTCTCAAATCCCACCGCCACTATCATTCACTCTCACTCTCCCGGCTAATGCAAAAGCTTCCTGACAGGTGTTCTTACCTCTGCTCTCTCCAGCGTCCAAGCCATCCCTCATCACAGTGACAGAATAACCTTCTTCTTGTATCGATCTAGTCATGCCACTGCTCTGCTCAAACATCTTCAGTCTATGATTTATGAGCCAAGTTTATTACCATGGCATTTGGGGGCACTGAGCATCAATAATGCTAAGCAGAACACCTCGCCAACAGCTGTTGTGCGTATGTGGCATTTGAGAAGGCTAAGTCTTTGCCCAAACTCTTAGAGCACCAGAGAAGGCTGAAAACGGGAGGGCCATAGGGGTATCATCTAATTCACTCCCATCATTTTACAGATAGGGAAACTGAGGCTCCAAGGGAAGAGGGGATTGCCCACAAGCACCCGGCGCATCAGCTACAATGCCAGGGATCCATCCTAGGCACCTGGACTCCTGGGCCATGACCTCAGGCTACCTTTAGTCAATTCCAGGGATGGCTAAGTTAGGATGTGCTTACTTCTCCCAGACCACGTGAGGCTTCCCCAGGAGAAGGGAGATGTTTGATTTCTCATCCTCCAGAGAGAAGTAATCAGACAGTAATGACTGAGACTGAACTCTTCTAGAACAAACAGTGAATTGAAATGGGTCTCTAGATACCAAACAGGGCAGTTACAATTAAAAGAAAATAGCATCTAAGCTCTTCAACTCAGGAGCCTCGAAAACATGGCCCCCATAGGTTAGATTTCCGGAAAGCCTGGGAAGCAAGGGAAGTATTCGCTTCATCCTCAAGACCAACTGTCTTTTAGGGGTGAGAATGCCCACTGGGGTGCATCCAGGGTCTTTTGGTATACAGCATCCTATGTGTTTAGGTTTTTTGTTCCTGTCTTGCTCTGGGTTTTTTGGTGGTTCCTGATCATACGATTCCTCAACACTCAGCCCCCTTTTCTGCCATTTTAGAACCATCAACACAGGGGCAGAAGGGGACCCCAGAGGCCTGAGAGCCTTTTTGTAGTTCTCTTCACTTGAAGGGTTCCTGAAGCCAAAGAATTCATCATTGAGTGGCTATGACCTTCTGTAAACCGGATAGGCCGATCTGCAGAAAGCAATCAGAGGACCCAGATCTGGACTGGAGCTCTCTGAGTCAGTTACTATTGCCTGTGTGACCTTGGACAAGCAATTTCACCTCCCTGGGCCTGTTTCCTCATCTGGAAAATGCAAGGGCCAGACTCGGTGATCCATTAGGTCCTATCAAATACTAAATCTCTGATCCCATGTTCTACAACCCGGAAGAGCTACAAAGCTTGTGTAGTACAGTAAAACTTGTATATCTCTATTAACTTAAAAACTTCATAGGCACGTTGGCAAAGACGACAAGGACTGAAATGTTCAATGTTAGAGGGAAGTAAGGAGAGGAACATTTAAAGGGAGCCTACAACATGCCAAGCACTGTGCCAAGTACTTGCTTCTCATGACAACCCTGCAAGATGAGTGCCATTATTATGCCAGTTATACAGTTGAGGAAACTGAGACAGGTAAAGTGACTTGGCCAGGGTCACATAGCTAGGAAGTGTTTAAAGCTGGATTTAACTCAGGTCTTTTTGAATCCAGGCCCAGAGCTCTATCTATTGTGCTACCACATATATAGTGCACTGGCTGTTGGGAAAGCTATGAATGGGTCCAAGCATTTTAGAAAGCAAGCGTAATGAAAATGGAGATACCCAAAGATCTTGCTACTAAGCACATAACCCAAGAAGACTAAGGATAAAAAGAAAGGATCTTGGCACACGCACACACACACATACACAGCAGCAGCAAAGAACTGAAAACAAAGTAGGTACCATCAACTGGGGAATTGGGGTACATAAAGGCAATAGAATATTACTACGCTCTAAAAATACTGTATCCAATGAATACAGAGAAATACGGTATGAGCTGTATGAAAGGATACAGAGTAAAGTAAGCAGAATCAAGACAAATGACACACACAATGACTATAACAAAGTAAATGAAAAGGCCAACAACTGGAAGGCAATCAGAAACGGAGGAGTGAAGAATTATAATAGCCAAACTGGACGTTAATGGAGAGAAATGGGAAGGGACCATTCCCTTTTGTCTGCGGGGGTGGGCAGAGATGTGTTCATAAAAGTATAACAACTGCCTCAAAAAATATGTACCTGTGACATATCTTGAAGTTGAATTTGTATTTTTCTTACATGTAGACAACCAACAAAGCAATCAACCCCTGAGCGCAATGTTTTCTCTGGAACAAATGCTTACACTGAAAATGTAACAATCAGCTAAGGAGCTGGTTTGAGCTGGCTCCAGCACACCCCTGGAAGTGGGAGATTATGAGTGTGAAATGCTGTCTAAAATGTCAAACTTTTCCAATCCATTGCTTAGTTTTGCCAAACTATTTTCCCCCTGTTTTCACTCTTAGTTAAAGGGATCTCTCTCTGGGAGGAGGAATATTATCTACTAGGAAACATGCGTGATGCAAAACAAAAAGACATAACTAAAATTGTTTGAAAAAGTAAAATATTAGCCTGTAAGAAAGAAACTGGATGCTGCGAAATAATAGCAATGCCTCTCTCCTAAAAAAATTATATTAGTAGCGATTGAGCGGTGGGGGAACTATGGGTGTGGAGCCAGTGTAATATCAAAGTTAGAGGATGTGCTGGCTAGTTCTGCTAGACTGTTTTTCTCTTTTCTATTGTTTGTTATAAGGAATGGTTCTCTGGGACGGGGTGGGCTATGTGTTGGCAGATGGAGATGACACACAAAAACGAACACTCAAGAAGGTATGTGATTTCATCGATTCAAGAGTTCTCTCCACTGACGCTGACCCAACCTGTCCACCCTATGAAACTCTAGTCCACATCCTTTGAAAAATTATAGAGATAGGGGGCAGCTGGGTAGCTCGGTGGATTGAGAGCCAGGCTTAGAGACGGGAGGTCCTAGGTTCAAATCTGGCCTCAGACATTTCCTAGCCGTGTGACCCTGGGCAAGTCACTTCACCACCATGGCCTAGCCCTTACCGCTCTTCTGCCTTGGAGCCAATACACAGTATTGACTCCAAGACGGAAGGTAAGGATTAAAAATAATAATAATAATAGAGCTAGATTTTAAAAATTATTTAAACAAAAAAAACTTTGCTGGAAGCTCTGTGGGCAGCCTCAAGACACAATGGAGAGAGGCCTTGTCTGGCAGCGGGCAGCATCCCCTCCTGTGGCCTCAGTTTCCCTACCTGGACAATAAGAGGGGCAGACTAAAGGGCCTCTCCTTCATGTCCCTTTCCGCCTGAGCCATGCAAATGAAGTAAACTGGATAAGAGGCTTCCCAAGCCTGCTATTCAGGGCTGGAGGAATAGCAGCTGGAGACCCAGGACAAAGGGGGACCGTTGGGAGCAGGTGAGCACCTAGTAGGCAAGGTGACCTCTCCATCACTCTCCCCTTTCTAGCCTCCTCTCTGGAGGGGCCACTCGCATCCTGGCATCTTGTGGTGTGGCATGTGGGCCTGCACACACTCAGTCTAGGATGAAGCACTCCAGCTCTCAAAACAAAGGCCCCTGGGTTAGGCCCACTTAAGTGCATGATTGTGCTAATGAAATTAATCAGTTGCAGCCCCAGCCTGGGAGCAGCAGGGAAGCTTTACAAAATGGTAGCATTTAAAAAGTGACTGCTGGAGAGAGACGAGCAAAATGCAATCAAGGATGAAATAAAGCCAAACAAGGCCAGGTTCAAAAAAAACCTCTCCGCAATCAACTGTCAATAGCACCTTCGAATGCAGGGAAAATGCAGATTATAGGAGGCCTAATGAAGAGGGTCTTTCAGGGACTGGCAGCCCCTCTCTTTGTTGGTTTTTTAAACAGCATTGATTCTTAGAAATCTAGCAATAGATAAATGAGAGGGTGGAAAAGCGGCTCTTGCCAGAGAGTGGTAATATCCTTCCTGGGTGTACACAGCTCACTAAGCCTTGCCTGCTTCTCTAAAGGCCAGCCACCAGCCATCGGCTCGGCGCAGCAGCTAGACAGTGTGCTGCGATAATGTCAGTTTCATGCCCGGAGAGTTTGAGCATTCTGGGAAATGATCTGGTTGTGAGGCGCTGGCACTCGGCTAGGCTGCTCTTGGACTGCAGACACATCCATCATCCAGCCACTCTCGGCTCCAATCTGGAGCCAGGCTAGCAAAGCCTCACAAAGCCTCGGGCATCTCCATGCCCCCGAGAAAGCCGCCGAGAAGGACCCCGAGAGAGAGACCTCACAGAATCCCAGGCTTTGGATAAGGCGCTGCTTCCCCCAACGCCTCCCTTAGAAGATCATCCAAGGATGGGCCTCTGTCTTTGTACCCCCAGAACCTAACATGGCATCCGGCACATTGTTGTCGTTCCATCATTTCAGTCGTGTCTCATTCTCTGTGAACCCCAGTTTTCTTGGCAGAGATACTGGAGTGATTTGCCATTTCCTTCTCCAGCTCATTTTCTTTTTTTTTTTTCTTTTTTTTTAAACCCTCACCTTCCATCTTGGAGTCAATACTTTGTATTGGCTCCAAGGCAGAAGAGTGGTAAGGGTGGGCAATGGGGGTCAAGTGACTCGCCCAGGGTCACACATCTGGGAAGTGTCTGAGGCCAGATTTGAACCCAGGACCTCCGGTCTCTAGGCCTGGCTCTCAATCCGCAGAGGTACCCAGCTGTCCCCTCCAGCTCATTTTCTGATGAAGACACTGAAGCAAACACCAGAAAGTGACTTGCCCAGGGTCACAGAGATAGGAAGTGTCAGATTTGAGGCCAGATTTGAACTCATGAAGCTGGGTCTTCCTGATTCCAGGTCCAGTGTTCTATCCACTGTGCTACCTAGCTGCCTACCTGGCACATGGTAAGCACCATATCTTACTTATTATTATTATTTATTATTATTATTATTATATAAGGCACTTTCCAATTAATTATTCCATTTGAACCTTACACAACTCTAAGGTATACCAGGCAGTGATTATTATTCTCATTTTACAGATGAAGAAACTGAGACTCAGAGAGGTAAAGCCATTTGCCCAATGTCACACAGGCATGAAGGGACAGGCTCTGAATTCAAACTCAGGGCTCTCGACAAACAAGTCAGAGCCCTAGGTCTTAAGTTATGTCATGCTGCCTCACATTGGGTCCTGGCTGTGGCTAGAATGCCTTTGCAATGTGACCTTGTGAGAGCCACACGTCTCTAGGCTTCAGCTTACTTCTCTGTCAAAGGGATTGGATTACATGATCATAGGATCATAGATTGAGACATGAGAGGGACCTGAGAAATGGCCTAGTCCAACCTCTTTTTCCTCCCTCATTTTACTTCTGAGTAAACTGAGGCCCAATATTAAATACACAGCTAGGAAAGTAACAAAAACAAAACTGGGCCTTTCAACAAAAAAAAAAAAGTCTGTCCGATATGCTCTGGTCTTGGTTTTGTTGCCTTTCACTTGCTTGCAATCCTGGCAAGAGCTAACTTGTTATATTATGATCTCGGCCAAAACATTTGACTTCTCTCTCTGGGCCTTGGTTTCCTTTTCTGTCAAATGAGAGGGTTGTACTAGATTTTTTCTAAGAATCATTCCAGTTTGAAATCCTATGCTTTCCACAAGACTGATTTCTGCTCTGATAATCTGCAATAGTGGGGGAAAGCTCAGGAATATTAGCAGAGGATTTATTTTTCAGTTCTGCTGCCCTCCCTTTCCTCCCCTACCCCAGCCCCGGCTTCTCTTGAGACCCGAGTATTGGGTTCAGTTTTCTTATCAAATATGTGCTAATTGTGCAAATCTGGAATGGAAAAAGCCTTGCTAGGCCGTGAGCCTGGTGGTCATTTGAAATCATCTCATTTCCTTTGGAACGCTCCTTACTTTTGTCTCATTCTCAGCTCTAGCCCTCCGCGGTTATCTCTAGGGAGATTTCTTCCAGCACTTTCCAATTCCACAGCTAATAGACTTTACCATCAGCAAGCTTTGGGTGGTGTTTATTGGACATTTTCTCTCCTGTAATTTCACCCAGTTCCTCTCTCCCTTGGCAGAGAAACCCCATTCCTCCAGCAACAGTATTCAAAACAAGTCATTTTCTGAGCTTATTGGTCTGGAAAGGCAAGAGAAAAATAATAAGCCACATTTATTTAGGGCTTTCCACACAGTAACCCAGACACATGGACAGCACCAGACTAAGGATTATCTCCATTTACAAGAGAAGAAACAGAATCCCAAAACAAAGACTTTCCCAAGGTCACCTAGCTAGGAAAAGTCAAAGAGAGGACTTAAACACTGGTCTTCCTGCCTTGGAGGGAAGGAGGTTGAAAAACTAGATGAGATTACAGGAGAGGCAATGACTGGGTGATAGGAAGAGGCACCACCAAAAACCAAAGCCACACTTGAGAGGAAGGGCAACGGTCTATGGATCTGGGACTTTCTTGGTATGGGGTACTCCCTTCAAGGGTGCAGATCACAATCCACCAACCTAGATCCTTTTGTCCGCATCTCCCTGAGCATCCTTCAGAGGGTCTGCCTGACGTGACTGACTCACGACCTTCTTCTAGGGCCTGATAGAGCATCTGATTAGTCCCAGTGGTGTTCCTCACCCTCACTTCATGGCTGTACCACCTCCTTCTCCTTTAGATTTTTTTTTGTGGGTGTGTGAAATTGTTATTTTTTTATTTTTATTTTGAATATTTTCCCCTAGTTACATATTTCATGTTTCTTCCCTCTCCCCAAGCCCCCCTAATCACCCCCCTTAGCTGACCCACAATTCCACTGGGTTTTACACATATCGTTGATCAAGACCTAATTCCATATTATTGATAGTTGGACTAGAGTTAATCCCCATCAGCCCATGTGTTCAAGCAGTTGTTTTTCTGTGTTTCTCCTCCCACAGTTCTTCCTCTGGATGTGGCTGGTTTTCCTTCTCAGAAGTCCCTCAGCCTTGCTCTGGATCCTTGCATTGCTGCTAGTAGAGAAGTCCGTTATGTCTTCAGACGTTTTTTAAGGGGCTCTCTGATGCGGCCTTTCTGAAAGCTACAGCAACCAGAGCAGATGCTTTCGGCTCGTCAGTAGGACTACTCCTGGCATCTTGTATTTTTTCATAAATTTGGACAAAGGGAGAGAACGAGGAAACAAGACAGTGCCAAGAGAAAGTAGGGAGATGATTAGCCTATTTCTCCTTCCTCAGAGCTGGGAGACTCCAAGGGTACACGGCAAACAGCCAGAGTCTTTGCTATATACTCATCCCTCCTTCTCCTCCCACCCCCAAATCTGGTGAAAGGAAACAGTGGGGAGAGGCTCACAAATATAGACAGATCTGGAAGGGGTCTGAGAGGCCATCCAGTTGAACCTCCTCATTTTACAGAGGAGGAGGCCCAGAGAGGTTTAGTGACTTGCCCAAGGACACACAGAGAGCAACAGCAGCAGGATTTGAAACAATGGAAAAAGCATTGGTCTTAGTTAGGAAACCTGGGTTCCAGCCACACTGTTGACTCTCGTTAGCTTTGTGACCTTGGGCAAACCACTTCTCTCCCAGCCTCAATTAGACGAGCTATAAAATGGGAGACATAATACACCATCAACCTTCTCTGAGTTGTTGTGAGTTAAGGACTTTGTAAAACTTATGGATCTATCCAAATATGACTGATGGTAATCTTATCATGCCCCTCACCACTCTGTTGGTCCCAAGTGTTGGGGCAGCCGTGCCTCAGTTCTAGGGCATTCACCCAACAACCTATGGATCCTCTCTACTTCTCAGGTGAGTTCTCTCTCTGCAGCCCCAGGCAGAAAAGGCCAGCAATGCTCCCCAGATGCAGATCTGCCCACCAAAAGCTAGTCAAGCTGGCTAAACCAGCCTGGGAGACAAAGGTACTTCCCCAAACTCCCTGGATCCTGTTATGTTGGCCTCCCTGTCATGTTCCAGGCTTTTCCAGAAAAGAATTAAGGAGTGGGGAGCAAAGTCCGTCCACAGTCAAGACCGAAATTATACAATGCAAGGAGCACCCCGACCCATCCACTCACCCAGGAAGATAGAAAGAACTCTGCATTTGGAGTCATGGCACCCAACATTGAATCCTAATTCTCTCCATGTGACCCTAAGCAAATCACTTTGTTCTCTGTGCCTCAGTTTCTTCATCTGTTAAAAATGAAGGTGCTCTGCAAGGTGGCCTCTCTCCGATTCCTTCTAGCTCTAGATCTATGATTATTACCCTATGATCCCTTTCTAAGGCAATGGCATTCTCTGGTCTATCCCTCTTTATAGTGGCTTCTTCCTCATTGGAGAGTTCAAGAAAAGGCCAGATGCCTATCTGTCAGGGGTAGGCTAGAATGGATTCTTGTTCATGCTGGGTCTGAGTTAGAGGGCCTCAGAGGCTCCTTCTAGCCCTGAGATCCCAGGTTTCTCAGATCCCTCTTAGCCTGGCCTGAGACGCCATATAGGTATATCATGGGTATGAATGTGAAACACTGGCTCTTCTGGAAGGTTGACAGTCCATTTATTTTTGAGCCTGAAAAGTCAACATCAAGGGAGCCAGGAATGACCCAAGCTGACATTAAAGGGGAAAATGATACACTTGGACAATTAGAACCATTCGGAGGAAGAGTGAAAAAGATGAGAGCCAATGGGAAAGGGAGGAAAGGTGAGTTTAACTCAAGTAGCATTCACAAAACTGGAGTCTGGAGAGTTTTCTTTCAAAGGCCAAAATTAACAGCTTTGGGAGTTTTACAAGACCTTGAAAAGGATAAAAAAATCCACTCCTAGGAATTCAGAAGCCTGGTATTTTCTGTCACCTCTTTCCTTTGTGGCCCCCAAAAGCTTTCCAAGGCAGCTACCCTAGATTGTTTTGTGAGAGAGCAAGAAAAGGAGGGAGAGAAAGGGGTAAAAGAAGGAGGGTGAAAGAAAAAATGAAAGAGGAGAGAGAGAAGGGGGAGAGAGACTGCGAAAGAAAAGAAAGAGGGAGGCAGAGAAAGAGATGGAGGAAGAGGAAGAGAGAAGGAAAAAGAAGAAAGAGGAGAGGGAGAGAGAGAAGGAGGGGGAGGAAGGGAGGGAGGGAGGTTGAGAGAGAGAGAGAGAGAGAGAGAGAGAGAGAGAGAGAGAGAATGTAAAGAGAAGAGAAAGGAAATATAAAGAGAAGAGAGGGGAAAGAAAGAAAAGACAAGCAGCTATCCCCACCTTCAGGTCTCCTCTGGAGTAGTCAGGCCTCCCTTTTGCTTTCTCTGCTATTTCCCTCCCTGGTCTAAATTCTGCTTGATTACTACCATCTGAAGATGTCCAAAGGGCCCGAGGCAGGGATGCTCTCTCCTTTCCTCTAATGTCTCCAATGTCACAATTTTTTCACACTCTTCTTGAGAGTCCAAGTCAGCTGTGGACATGTGGAGCCCCAGAAAAATCCTAGCTCTGGCCCCAAAGTCCAGAGGCTCCAACTACCCTTCTGGGCAATGTCCCTCTGTGTGCCACATGCAGTGGCTCTTGGGGCCTCAGAAATAGCCCAGTCAGACTTCTGTTGGACTCAGGGAAAGGACCCCCAACCCATGCTCCTTTAGGAATTACAGATCGACTTTTCTCGGGACATCAGATCTTGAAAGAAGACAAGAGTAGAGCCAAGATACAACACTCGGTTCCTTCATCCCACCTCCTCCATTGCACAGCACCTTGAAAACAGTGTGCCCAGGGCTAGGCCTCTGTTCATTATCTGCTTGGAATGTAGACATCCCCATCCTTCAAAGCCCAGCTTAAGTTCCAACTCTACGGCCTCAGCATCTCCCTCCTCTAACTTCCTGTAGCCCTTACTCTCTGTAGTAGCGGGGTGTGTGTGTGTGTGGGGGGGTGTCAGGAGGTCTGAGTTCGAGTCCTGGCTCTGCCACCTTGGGGCTCTTTGATTACCTCCCTGTCTCTGGGTTTCGATATCCTTCTCAGTAAAATGGAGATAATAGTGCCCAGAGAGCCTATGTCTCAGAGTCGCTGTTGAAATAAGATTTGTGATGTAAAGCACAGTGTCAGCGACAGATATCTCCTCATTCTATTCGCACAGCCGTTCCTGCGTTAATAAGGGAAGAAATAAGTAGAGGGATAAGACCTGTGATTTCCCAGCCATCAGGAATTCTGGGAGGAGGAAAGGACTTCTGCTATTTCAGATCGCAGCCTTTCTCTGCCAGTGAAAGTCATGGAGAGTGGCCTGGGGGCAGGGGGCAGGGCACTAAGAGATTTCGTGCCATGTCCAGGGTCGCCCAGCCAGCCTTCCTGACTCGGAGGCCATCTTTGTGTGCACTGCCAGGTTCCCCTACTCCCTGCCCTCCCCTATATAGAACATCAGACCTGGAAGTAGAACTCCTGATAAAGAAACAAGGCGTGTCAGAGGCAGAAGGAACCTAGCTGGGTCTTCCCGACTCCTCAGACACCCCTCTATCCACGATGGGGCACCGGATCTCTCTGCCCTTCCCCTGTGTGTGAGTGTGTGTGCATAGATATGTATATTGGGGTATATATCTGTCTATACAGAGTATATATAGAAGAGAGAATACATATACTATAGATTAACTCTATCAACACTGATCTGCGTCCACATACACAGAGACCACGTCTATACACACGTGTATATATGTAAATGCACATATGCCATTTATCGACTGATTGAGAGCAATGAGGTGGCATTGTGTGTGTGTGTGTGTGTGTGTGAGTAGAATGTAAGCCCCTCAGGGGTAAGGGCCTTGTCCTGGCCTTTTTGGTATCCCCGACACGTCCGCAGCGCAAGGTCCTCACTAAATGCTTGTTGATTATAATGACCCCCCGCTGGGAGAAGCCTTCAGTCTTCCCTCCCTCCCTCTTCCCTATCTCCTAACTACAGTTCACAGACTAGAGTTTTCTCTTCCTTCCCTCCCCCTACATTTGAATTTCATAAACAATGCTGAAGGCTCGGACAGACCTGGGGGAGGGAGAGCCTGGCGTCAGAGGCCCTTCTCCCTGAAAATGCCTCCTGGAAGACGACAGATATGTTTTGCAGAGGTCTAAGTTCTTGCCAAGATTTTGAAAGCAATGGTGTCCCCCCAAAATGCAGCCCCTCTGCACCCCTTTGGCATGAGCTTCATGGATTGCTATGCTTCCCGCCTCCAAAACATCAGCTGGTGGCCCAACTTCTAAGAGCCTCCCCTAAAGGCTTCCTCCCATGTTTCATCCCCGGGAAGGAGGCGACTCTGGGCTCTCTAGGTATACACCAGTGGAGAAGGGCCTACGCCAAGCTGAAAAGGTTTATTATGGGCTCCCTGATGAGCTAAATATGGTCTGTCCTCTCAAAACCAGCCTAGCAATACACATAAAGGTTCATCTCCACCAAGTTGGCCATCAGCACAGTGTAGGACACTGAACTTGGAGTCAGAAAAACCTGGGTGCGAATTCTGCCTCAGACACTCATGAGCTGTGTAACCCTGGACGAGTCACTTCACTCCTCTAAGCCCTAGCTTCCATGTCTGGAAAAGGAGGGAAGTGGAATCAGTGACTTCTATGTCAGGGCCTTCCAGCTCTAGATCTATGATTCTATGATATCCATGAGACTGTGGACAAGTCACCTATCCTTCCTGGGGCTCAGTTTCCTTCTCTACAAAAATGAAGGGCTCAGGCTAAAATAACCTCCAAGGTCCTTAGATTTCTAATCCTAAGTCATTTGACCTCTCTCCAACCTCGATTTCCACTGCTATAAAATGAGAGAAGTGAACTAATGACCTGGGAGGTGAGTTCTAGCTCTAAATCTTGGTGCCTGCTTCCTTCTGTCTTCAAGGAACCGAGGTATCATGGATGCAGGAAGTTCCCTCACGCTGACTCATCCCAAAGCATCCTCACATCTGAGCATACAGCTTTTGGCAGTTATTGGGGACGAAAATAATTCATCGCTCTGGGACCAGCCCTTGGCATGAGCCTCTTCAAACTTACCTAAGAGGACGGGCTGTAGGTGAAACCTACAGTAAGGCCCACGCTCATCTAAGAGGTGGCAATGGGCCTTATATTAGAGAGGAGGACCCTCCCCTCTCAGACTCCCTCCCACCAGCTCTATAGACCTCTTCTGCATACCTCCATATTTACGGGCTGTCTCTCCCCACCAGAAAGTAGGCTCCTCGAATGCAGCATTTTGCTCTATTTGCATCCATGATACTTAACACAGTGCCTAGCACACAGGAGATACCTGTCCATTGACGGGACCTTAGACATCATCTAATCCAACCTCGTTCTTTTCCACAGGAGGAAGCTGAAATCCCAAGAAGGAGAAATGACTTCTCTAAGGTCACGTGGCTGTTTAGTGGGGAAAGTGAGGCTAGAATTCAGGTTTTCCAATGACCAATTCCCTTCCAATTTTAGAGCTGGAACTTGGATATTTGATCCAAAAACTATTTTAGAGGAGGAAATGGAGAATCCAGGATGGAAAGTGACTTGTCCAAGGTCACACAGCTAGTAAGGTCAAGATAGGTTTTAGACTCAGTTCCTCCTGACTCCAATATAGCCCTTTCACTACCATTCCAGGCCATCTCAATGCATGTCACTGGTGTGATGGACTTAGCTAACTGATTAAATGAAACCAAGAGGTAAATAAACCTTTAATAAGCACTTAGGGTTGGTCCATTTTATCAAAAGGTAGAGCAAGTTGTACAAATCCATGGCACCTCTGGGCCACCGCAGGGCAGCGGGAAAGTACCAGGACTTTAGCAGCACTAACTACTTTACAAAAAGCATTTCTCAATGGTGGGACTAGGTGTGAAACAATCTTAAGCCCACCTCGCTTCCCCATTCTGAACAACGCCCGTGTCTCAGTCATATCTGGGGAAGGAGGGGAAGGCCAGCGGGGCTTAGACCCAGGGCGCCAACATCCAGGGTTGCCATGAAGTTTTCTCCCCATGTCCCCCTCACAGTCCTTGACCAGGTGATGCGGTGCCCCTCCCATACATACGTATACACAACTGGGTTTTGCCCCAGATGAAAGAGCTCTTAAGGTTTATATGAACCGATAGAGAGAAAAGTAAGCAGAGGCAGGAAACAATTTACATAATAATGAGAACATAAAGGGAAATCCTGAAAGGCTGTAGACAGATACATGACAAATGAGGGTTTCGGGATGAGCAGAGAGGTGGTGGACAATGGGTGCAGAACAGGACATATGTTTCTGATATGGCCAAATGACTTGATTTGTTTTGCTGGACTGTTCCTGTTTGCTATGAGGCTTTGAGAAGAGGGAGGGGAGAACATGGGAAAGGATAGTGGAGTAAAACAAATAAAAGTACATCCATAAAACATATCAAAAGAAAAGGAAAAGCAAAAAGAATCAGTAATGAGTCTGCCCCCACCAGCTCTAGCCCAGTGGCCAGTATCCCATACAATCCCAGTGATTTATCATCACCACGTGAATGAGGAAGACGCCCTAGACGATTCAGGCCAAAAGAACGTGTTCTGTGCACTTCTGTTCTAAGAACTTTTAGAGCCTTTGTTTCCATCCAGACCAATGGGAAACCCTCCCGAGTCACCAGGCAGAATGCATTATCGGGCATCAGGGAACTTACTTGTCAATTACTGCACTCTTGAAATCAGATGAAAAGAGGATTTATATTTCAGACACTTAATGGCTGTGTGACCCTGGGCAAGTCACATAACTTGTCTGTCTCAGTTCCCTCGTCTGTCAAATGGGTAATATTATAGCAGCTACCTCCCAGGCTTGTGGTAAAGATCAAATGAGAAAAAAAAGTACTTTGCATGGTATCCAGCACATAGTAGGCACTTAATAAATGCTTGTTCCCATCTCTCCTCCTAGAATGGCTTTTCCCCAGGTTGCTTGTCAATAAAGCCAAAGCTTCAAAAGCCAGCTCAAGGGGTGGCATGAAGCTACCCTGATCTTCACCTCCCCAAAGCTTTGTAACTGATACGTACTCCTTCCTCTTCTTTACTTATCATAAGCTTCTTGGTGCCCCAGAGGCAGAGACAGAGTGCTGAGGCTGAGCCACGCTCAGGTCCCACTCCTGATCCTCGTGAGAGCTTCAGTCCTGGGCCCTCACCGAACATCCCTGGGCCTCGGGCAACTCCTCAGCCCTGGGGTAACATAAACTTTTTAAACTCATGAGCAATCACACAGTCCATATTCTACATTAGCTTCCCTCCTGAAATTGAAGTTCCTTGAGAGCATGAGCCATACCATTCTCATTTCTACCTCCTTCCCCTATCCTGGCTCATTAAGTGCATATTCTAAGCGTTTCATAAATGTCCACAGAAATTGTTGGCACAGTAGCTAGAGGGACAACCTTATAAACAGGAAGGCCTGAGTTCAAGTGTTGCCCTTGAAGCATAATGGCTACATGACCAGGGGTAAGATATTTTCCTTTTCAGCACTCTGAAATAACTCTATAGGACTAGAAATTGCAGATGAGGAGGCAGCCAGGTGGCTTAATGGATTGAGAGCCAGGTCTAGAGATGGGAGGTCCTAGGTTCAAATCTGGCCTCAGACACTTCTCAGCTGTGTGACCCTGGGCAAGTCACTTAACCCCAAATTGCCTTGCCCTTACTGCTCTTCTGCCTGGAACCAATAGACAGTATTGATTCTAAGACAGAAGGTGAGGGGTTAAAAAAATGAAGAAATTACAGATGAGCTGCTAATCTGCATTAGTAGAAGGAGTTTCCATACTAGGAATTCCTAATGGTTGAAATCACAGGCACGTACACACCGAAATTGAAGAATTTTAAATTAAAATTTAAATTTAATGATTGGAACAATACATTTGATATGTTACAGAGGTCTGGCAGAAAGAATGGTACCATTTCCTATGGAGAGCCTCAGAACTGGGCCTAATCACAAGTTGACCAGGAGGCTCTTTGGTTATCTTTGTAGGTATTCAAAAAAGCCTGGCCCCTTCAGCTACCATCTTTTTTGCCTTCATTGTTCTTCAGCTTCACTCAGAGACTCCTTAGCTTAAAGCGCCAGGTGAAAGGCCTTGCCAAGCAGAGTGGCCCACAGGAACCCATGAGTCAGGGCTCAAAATGTGTTTCATACTCAGCACAGACTCTATATCCTGAGGAGCAAAGAGTGACCTTTGGGACCCCAGCTCAGAAGTACCCAAGACACAGGTTCATCCAGCATGAACTTGGTACCAAGGCTATAGACCCATGTTGGCAAATTCATGGCACGTTTGCCACGGTGTGCCGGAGGGGGTTGCTCCATTTCCCCTCTCCACCATGCCTGAGGACAATGTTCACATGCCTCATCCCTCTGCCCAACAGCCCAATTCGAGCACTTCATCTCTCTACTCTCTGGGGTAACATGGGGAGCTCACAGGCAGCTTGAAGGTGCAGTTTGGGCACACGAGCTCTAAAAGTTTCACCACCACTGCTATATAGGAACTGAGCTAAGTTCTGAGTCTAACCCTCGAGAGTCCAAGGTGGAAAAGGGGAGAATATGTCCCTAAGGTAACAGGAGTCAGAGAAATGTCTGTATATTAGTTCTTGTTACATCTCTGAAGTCAATATCCCTTTGTTTAAAAATTTTTTACATGGCACCGGTACACTAGTTACAGGCCCCTAACATGGGGGAAACACAATCAGTGAAGGTTCAAGCCAAAAACAGTTTTTAAAGAAATCCTCAGGGTATGATCAATCTATGTTCTGTTTAAACTTAACTGGTTGGAGCAACTAGGTGGCTCGGTGGATAGAGCCAGGCCTAGAGATAGGAGGTCCTGGTTTTAAATATGGTCTTGGACACTTCCTAGCCGTGTGACCCTGGGCAAGTCCCTTAACCCCTAATGCCTAGCCCTTACCACTCTTCTGCCTTGGAATTGATACCCAGTATTGATTCTAAGAAGAAGGTAAGGGTTTTTTAAAATGAGACCAGGGTACAAATCACAGGCCTGTAACAATGGAGGGCAACACAGTAAGTTGGGGCTCAAGCCCAGGGCAGTTAAAAAAAACCCTCTGGGTACCATGGTACCATGAGGTACCAGGGAAGCAGCCTACCCTGTGTGACAGAGCATTCATGTTGTATACATAATTGGTTTTTAATAAGTATTTGCTGAAATTGAAGTAATAATTGAATCAATTTCATAACTATTTATTGAAACTGAAAAGCACCAATGAATTTCTACAAACACATCATCCAAGGATGCACAAAATCACAAGATCTTAGCAAACAAGGCAAAGAGAACACCTTTGGGGGAGCAGGGGCAGCCCATTGCCCCAAACTCTAGACTGACTAGAAAGAGGAGGACTATTTACAGCCCTTCCCACCAGGCATCCATACTTTGCCATCCTTGGCAGTCAGACTGGGTCTACCCAGTCATTTTGGCTGTTGGGAATCATCTTCCCCCTTGCCACCTCACAAAAGACTCATCTTCCTCCTTTCTGATGCCCTCACCATATAACATCATGTATGTAACACTGGCCCTTTTAGATACGTAAGTCAACGGGGCTCTGAGCCGAAAGAGACCTCGGAGATGAGCCAGCCCACCCCGCTCATCGCGTAGAAGACACAAGAGTCCTGAAGTGGAGCGACCTCCAAGTCATACAAGGAGGAAGTGCCAGAGCTGGCTTCCAAACTCAGGGCAGCTCGCTCCAAATCCATCAGCGGGTGTGGCCCGGAGCCCACTAGGGACCCATCCTCTCCCCTGCTAGACTGAAGACTCCGATTGCCAGGCCCGAGCTTTACTCAGACTCAATCTCTCCCCCAGGGCTTAACATAACGCTCATACATAACTGTTTGTTGAATGAATGAATGAATGATTTGACAGGTCAATTTAGTTGAAGCACTCAATCTGGCAGCCCTATATAGAAAGGCTCTGATTGAAATTATTAATTAGAATACAGCTATAGTTTAAAAAAATACGAAGCCCTGCCTCCAAATCATACGTGGATTAAGAGGCTGCAGCCTGGCTGGGGCCAGAGCAATCAAAATATAATTAAGCTGGAGATATGCTAATGTATGATGATAATATCTGGCCTGGAGATGAGCGGCTGGATAAGTGACTGTGTGTGTGTGTGTGTGTGTGTGTGTGTGTGTTGGGGGGGGAGGTGGGGGTTGTGCTGACCTGTGATGGGAGAGAGGAAACCCCTCCCCCATCCCTCTTGGTGACACTAGAAGGGGGCTTTGTGAGAGAGCTGGTGGCTTGGAGAGATTCTGATGGCACAAAGGGAGCTCTGTGTGTGTGTGTGTCTGTGTGTGTGTGTGTGTGTGTACATGTCTCTGTATGTGTATCAGTGTGTCCTTGTGTGTGTCTGTGTGTCTGTGTACATGGCTCTGTATGTATCAATGTGTGTCTGCCAGTGTATGTGTCTGTGTTAGTGTGTCTCTGTGTGTCACTGTGTGTCTCTCTGTGTGCCAGTGTTGGAGTGTGTTAGTGTCAGTGCGTGTGTGTGTGTGTGTGTGTGTGTGTGTGTGTGTGTGTGTGTGTGTTGCCCAAGGAGGGAGTCGGGGGAAGTGGCTGAGCTAGATGGGCCTGAACAGGGACGTGGGTGCAAAGAGGAGAGGAGAAGCTGGTGCAGGGCAATGCTGGGGCCAGGGGCCAGGGGGCACTGCTGATCAGGCTACAGGGGCTCGGGGAGGCCTAAAGCCTTGCTCTCTCACTTGTCTGCTCACCTCTGCAGAGGCCACCAGGATAATGAAGTCCCACTTAAACACACATGGCTTTCAAGCTGGCCCAAGGCTTTAGGGAGTTCTCTCGCTTAGCCTTCCTTCTCCAATCCCCTCTGAGGCTGGGGCTCTAATTATTAGCCACATTTTCCAGGGGACCAGGAGGCCTCCTGCCACAAGGGTGGGAACAACCCTGCAGAAAACAGAGATGCCAAAGCAGCCGGGGGTGCTGGAGCCGCCCGGTGACTGGGGGAATTGCCGATAACATGGCACTTGTGGTGCCTGGACAGTTTGAAATCCTATTTTTTTATCAAGTCATAGAAAATGCAGACTTTGGTTTGACTTTTTGAAGCTATGTCGTTGCTGAGCCTGGGTGCTCGGCTCCCCGTCGGGGGCTGCCTGCCCTCTGTGTCTCCTCAGCAGCGGGGACACTGGCTACTGTCTCTCTTCTCCTTCCTTCGGCCTCCATAGGCCTTCCGTCCCTGGATGTGACCACACGTTGGGGGTCATTCCACCAAGCGAGGGGACGGGAAAGGAGGATCAGGGAAGCAGGCTACGAAGCAAGAATACGGGAGGCCTGCACGCCCTGGAACCACATACACGTGGCTTTCCCTTTGGGCATCCCTATACTGTCTAACAAGTCGCTTTCTTCTCTAAGCCTCAGTTTCTTCATCTGTAATCTAAAGGGCCAGACTTGATGGCTTCCGTGTTCTCTTCCAGCAAGCTCCTGGCTGGGAATCCTCTGCCCCTAGGATGGCTAGATCATTTTAAATCCAGCTCCACGTACTGATCCATCCCACGCATCCACACGATTCCATGTATGTACGTGTACGCACCCACCTACGTACGTGGCGCTGTCTAAATCTGCTCTGCACCAGTAGGGCTCTTTTGACCTTTTTCTCCTGACGGCTTTCGGTTTTCCATCATCTTTGGTTCCGGAGAGATCCCTGCCCCCTCCCCGCCTTCCTGAGAGTCATCCCTTACAACAAAGAAGAAAAGAGAGGAAAAAAAGCCAGTGGAATCTAACTGAGGCACTCGGGCACCAATCAAGGCTGCCATTCTGTGGAGGATTCCCCACCCAGAAGTAGTCTTCCACCTCTGCAGAGAAGGGAGGGAGGTGCACCAAATTAAATATTTAACAGGGCAAGAAAAGAAAGGGGAGAAAGGGGCCAGTTTTGTTGGAAGGGTGGGGAGGAGACAGAGAAGAGAAAGGTCCCTTCTTGACCTTTGGCTTCTCCTCCTGCCTCATCAAGACAGACTTGTCTTGTGTCTTATTCTCTCAGGGCCCTTCTGGGGACAGAAACAAGCCTCATAAACTAATTCAATATTAAAGTGTTAATAGTTGATAATAGCCTATTGCTTTATTCAAGTCCTGCTAACAAAGTTGCATTTGAATAGGGACCTTTAATGCTTTAACCTAAAGGAGTGACTGAGGATGGGAATTGCAGACACTGGGAGGGGGAGATGTGGGGCCAGATGGGCCCTGTCTTTAAGGCCTACAACTAACTAACTCTTTGCTTCTCTCCCCCCTCTCCCCCCTCCCCTTGCTCTTTCTTCATCCTCTCTCCCTCTCCTCCACAGGGCTCTGGCTAGGACTTCAAACCTCATTATCCCCTGATTTGGGATTCATTCTGGATTTTGAGAACTCCATGTTGGAGGATTCTGGGACTAAGTAGAGTCGGAACCAAGATGGCGGAGTAAAGCAGAGAAGCTCAGCATCACCGCGAGAGAATCCTCTCCAACCAATATTAAAATAACGCCACAAAACAAATACAGGAGAGAAAGAACCAACAAGGAGGCAGAGTGAAACAAGCTTCAAGAAAAGGGAATGAGCAGAGGAAGGCCTCTTTCGGAGGCGAGGATGTCAAACCTTGTTACGCCCTAAGAGAGAAAGGCAACAGTGAGATAGAAACCAGCTGGATCATTCTGGATTTTGAGAAGTCCATGTTGGAGGATTCTGGGAGTGAGCAGAGCAAGGCCTCTTTCGGAGGCTGCCCTGATCCATTCGGGGGGTTTCTGCCTTAGAGTTACTTCTTTTCCTCTGTTTGTTCTCTTCCCTCTAGAGATGGTAAACCACTCGGGGATCCTCGTTCGTAAAAGCATAACACCACTTGGCATTCTGAAGGCCAGAAGACAACTAGGCTTGGGGCGGCTTCATTTGGCAAGACACTAGCAGGCCTCTTTCTATATCGTTGTACTTTCTGTCTCCTCCCAGAATCCACTGAGGCTTGCCTAGGCAGTAGCAGTATGAAGGAACCCGCAGAGACTTCTGGGACTGGAGTTCCTCTTGGCCCACTGGGCTGGCAGTTGTAGTCACTTGTTCCTGCAGAGAGCTCCAGGGCAGGGACCTTTTGCGGTTGTTTGCCCAGAGTAGTCAGTCCCGGGTCTGCAAATGCACAGCTAAGCTGCCAGCCCGTGCCTTGCTATTCAAGGCTTTGAACCACCTGGCTTACATGTCTATTCCTCATTCATTCTAAACTTGGGAGCCAGGAAGCCAAATTCAAATCCCACCTCAGAGGTTTCTAACTGTGTGACCCGTAGCAAACCATTATACCCATCTACATGCCGGCTTCCTCAACTGGAAAAAGGGCACAATGATACCCATGGCATGTCCTCACAGGACTGTTGGGAGGCCCAAGTGGGCCAACAGACACAACGCACTTTGTAAGCCAGAAAGCACTTCCTTAAAATGAAGTTGCTATTATTATCTTTGTTTCCCTCAGTTGGGGGTTTCTTTTTCTGGAAAGAGGCCCTCACAGTTAGATCACTGATCCAGAGCTCCAAGGGACCTCAGAAGGCATCCACTCCAACTCCTCATTTTCCACATGAGGAAACTGAGGTCCAGTTTCATCAAATCCAGCCATAGATTTGAACTCAATCCCCACGACTCTAAGTTCAGGTTTTAAGGTCAGTGCTCTTTCCATTCCTTGTCCCACATTGCCTTTGTTTCAGGTCTTTCCAGAAATCTTATAATATAGAAGAATTAACAGTAAAGAATCAGAATAAAGAATTGCCCCTCCATCCTGGAGGCCTTCCTACCGGAAGTTGGTGAACAGAAATCAAATGGTGAGGTGAAAAACCGCTGGCACCAGTTGGCCAACACCTTGACTCGCTTGTTACCATCATGGGGGCTACCTCTGATGTGCTTCTTAACACCCAAAGAAGGAAACTGATGGAATGAGTGGGAAAGACTCTCCAGGTTTATTCTGACTATTATTTAGCCTGGATATAGATGGCAGTAAGGAATGGAATGGCTGCACATTCTGGAGTCAGAAGTTAGGGATTTGAAAGCCAGCCTTGCTAATTATTGTGTGACCTTAGCCAAGTCATTGTACTTCTCTGGTCTCAGTTTTCTCCTTAGTGAAATGAGAGGATTAGAACTGATGAATTTGCTGGTGGTGGTGGTAGGGATCCTCCCGGTTTTAGATCACTGTGCTCTGAGGCTGTGTGTGTGTGTGTGTGTGTGTGCACATGTGTACACTGTGGAGGAGGGGCACTTTGGAAGAAGGACTGGGGATCCCTAGCAGCGATCCCTAGGGCCCTTCATATCAGACCCCTGGGTGCTGGGTGCAGGGGGATGGAGGGAGAATAACCACCAGCTACACAATTCCCCAGGCGAGACAGCAGCAATCGCCAGCAGACTCCTCACAATTCCCAAAGAGGTGTTTGTTGGAGCAGCCCCAACTTTTCTTTTCTGGACAAACTCAGGGAATCAACACTTCAGAGAAGCCGCGCATTGTTGGAAAACGCTTACTGTGGCATTCTCGGGTTTAAAACAAATCAATAACCTTGAATTAACTATTAATGCCAATGTGCTTCCTCAGTGGAACTGAGCTTTAGAAAAAATTCTCCAGCTGATTGGACTGATTCTCCAGTCTGGTTGTTACATTTGCACTGAGTGCCCAACACCAGATATGTGGACAGCAGCCACTGCCATCATGGGTGCCACAGGCCCTCGCAGTTAGAGCTGGAAGCCATGTTACAAGGCAGTCAGAACCATCCTCTCTGATTCCAGAAGAGTTCAATGACCTGCCCAAGGCCTCGGGGGGGTAGTAAATGGCAGAGCCAGGATATGAGTCTGGTTCCAGATCTGGCACTCTGTTCCACTATACGATTGGGTGGGTGGTATAGCTGGGGACAGCACGGGCCACACCCAAGCTCGGCTGCTCCAGATCTGACCCGAGACAAGGCATTTCCCCTCACTGGGCCTCAGTTTCCTCCACGGTTCCATCAAACAAGCAAGTTGGACCGAGAGACCTTTGGAAGCCCTTTTGGGTTTGGAGATCATGCACCTTAAGGTCCCAAGATCCCTTGTGGCTCTCATGCCCGTCACCGACTTTCTCCAATTTGATTCTGAGAGTCCCAGATTCCTTCCAGCTCCACCGTTGGATGTTTCCATTGATTCTAAGCTCCTCTCCACTGGAGAGAGCCTCACTGTGGTCTAAGATGGCTCCCTCCTCCTCCTCCTCCTCCTCCTCCTCCTCCTCCTCCTCCTCCCCAGGCCTGAGGTTTGTTCGTTCTCTGGCTCCACTATACCTCCTCAGGTTATTACTGGATGGTAGCAATTAGTGTTTTTGCAAGTTCCCCATGAAACGAAACAAAGAGATCGACTCAGGGCTGAAGTGACTGAGGGCCCTTCACTGGTCCTAAAAGCAAAGACTCCAAAGGCTCCCATTCACCAAGCTCGGGCCTGAATGCGGGCCCAATTGGTTGGCTTTTTTTTACAAGTGTTTTAAAAATGCAATACCAAATTGGGTGCCATTTTCAAATAAGCCATTTTGACTATATTAGAGGGTTGTGATTCCAGCTGGAAACACTTAACTACAGAGACTATTTACAATACCCTCCCCCACCTTCCCCTTCAGGGCCGGGCATTAGCTCTTTGAAGGAAACCCAGGCCCATGCATGAGGCTCTGCTTTTATATAAGTGCTTGATTAAGGAATTAAGGCCACAATGAGATATGGCGATCCAACTGTGTCTTTATAATTGCTTTCTGGGTCTTGGAGAAGCTTAACTGGCTCTTTGTGGCTCTATATAGTTTGCTCTCTTCGCCTACTGGGTTTATTTTTAGTTGATTAATATCCATGGGGACCCAGAAATTCCTTTGATTAAGGGTTGTTTGTTTCCTACAGATCTATATTTGACACGGTTGATTTTTCAAACTTACTCTCCAACGCGCAGCTCATCCCTGTTTGCCGGGGAAACAATGGCCCGGGATTCTCCCTGCTAATTTCAACGAGCGCGGGCCTGGACTTAAAAGGAACTCTTTAGGAAGACCGAAAGACATTTGGGGGTTGATGACGGAGGTGGCGGGCTCCAACTAGCCAAAGGAAATGAGAGAAATCTTTTTGCCAATGACAGGTGGGCTCTATTGTCCAGGCACATTTTCCTGATGAATAGAAAGCCTGTGGGGGACGGAGAGACGGGGGCATTTACCCATGTAATTCCCAAGTCCTGACACTCCGTGTCTCGTTAACCTACCCAACCCCCAACCGGGAAACATGGCGTCCACCTACTGGCGAGAAGTCCAAAGGAAACTGGGCCGGGAGCGGCAGGTAGAGAGATCTCCCCAAGGCACGATGGTAAAAATATTGGATTTGGAGGTAGAAGGGGTGCGTTCAAATCTCTGCTCCTCCTGAATGACTTCGGGCAAGTGACTGCCTCTCCCTTAGTCTCAGTTTCCCCCTCTGTAGAAGGATATCCAATTCACATCTAGCAATCTCCCCTCCAAGCTGGAAATTTCTGAGGAGGCCAGGATGGAAATCATAATAGCTTAACTATCTAGAACCCGTTAAAAGCCTGGCCTCCGTGTCTCATTTGAACCTCACGACGACCCTGTGGTAGAAACGTTATGAGCATACCCATTCTACAGATCAGATGAACCTAGATGTAGAGGTATACGGGACCCCAGAGGCCAACTAGCCCGGTGTTTTCATTTTATAGACGAGGAAACTGAGGCCCAGAATCTGTGACTTGCCCAGGGTGAGAGAGTTAGCAAATATCACGGGAAAGATGTGAAACCAAGTCTCCCCGACTTCGAGAACATCATTCCATTAGAGCCGTCTTCCTCGCCTTTCGGGGGCAGTCAGTCCCGTGAAGCCCATGGACCCCTTCTCACAATCACGTTTGTAAACGCGAAAAATAAATACACAAGAGGGTAAAGGAAGCCAATTCGACTTAAATAAAGATACACACATCTATCTCTATCTATTTATACATGTATATACACACACACACACACAGAGAGAGAGAGAGACAAGAGAAACAAAGATAAAGAGACAGAAACAGAGAGACAAGAGAGACAAAGATAGAGAGGCAGAGATAAAGACAGAGAGACAAGAGAGACGAAGGAAGAGAGAGACAGAGAGACAAGAGAAACAAAGATAGACAGAAATAGAGAGAGAAACAGAGAGACAAAGATAGAGAGACAGACAAAAAGAGACAAAGACAGACAGAGAGACAAGAAAGACAGAGATGGAGAGACAAAGACAGAGAGACAAGAGAGTCAGAGATAAAGACAGAGAGACAAGAGAGACGAAGGAAGAGAGAGACAAAGAGAGAAAGACAGAGAGTCGGGAGAGACAGAGAGAGATGAGAGATAGAGACAAGAGAGGCAGAGAAAGACAGACAGACAGAGAGAGAGATAGAGAGAGACAGATTCCCCCCCCTAGCAAATTCCCATGTTCCCTCCACTAGAGGTGGCTGGGTAGCCTCGGTGCTGGACACAGAGTCCAGAAGATCTGAGTTCAAGTCCTGATTCTGCCATTTGCCAAACCATTTAATCACTAACTGTAGGTAGGAACTTTACCCACAGGCAAACTGGGGGTACAAATAGCTCCTCCTTCACTTTCTCTGATGGGAGGATCAGAGAAGCTATTCTCTACAGTGTTTTCCAAACCTCAAAGCCCAATACTACTTACTAGCCATTATTTCTATGCTTTTTAACCAGGCTTCATGCTCAACCACATTTGAAGGGGTCCCGAAACACCCTTGTCTAGAAGACTCTTAATCCAGAAAAGGTCAGGATAGATGACACAGCTGTAAGGAGGAGAGGGACGCCGCCTCCCTTCATCCCACCCTCCCACAGCCCGCCAGTGTCTTTGAATTGTGGACGTGCTTCCCCAACCCCTCTGGAGTCAGGGCCCTGGATTTCTAGCCACCATGGGGGCTCAGAGAGGCATCAAAGTTTGTGCTTTGGTAGGGGGTGGGGCATGGGTTTGAGACGAGTTACGATGACATAGGACCCACCTCAGAGTTGGAACACCCCAGAGGATTCTGATGCCCACTCTGCTATTCCCTCCCTATCCATGGGACCTTGGGCAAGTCCTTTGTCCTCTATGGGCCACAGGTTCCCTAGGAGTAAAGGGAAGGGGCTGGGCTAGATGAGTTTACCAGCCTTTCCCTGGTTATCAAACAAGGCACTTCAGCTCCAGCCTAGGAGAGCCCACATCTCCCAGGTGGCTCTGTTTGGTTTTTCCCTCAGGGCTCCCTCCTCGGATTTTCGGGGAGCCTTTCATCAGCTCTCCTTGGCGCTCAGAACATTTTGTTTTGAGGTACCTTTTCTACCTGCAGCAGGTACACTTCATAGCTTCCCACTCTACTGCACATTCCTTACCTGGGTTCAGGGTCATAGATTTGGAGTTGGAAGGCCAGCTAGTGTATCCCCCTCATTTTACAAACAAAGAAACTGAGGCCTAGGGAGGGAAAGTCCCTTACCCTGGGTCATACATAGAATCCTAGAAGGAGCCTCAGAGGCTATCGAGCCTCCTCATGAATCACTCAAGGTCATACAGGTAATCAATGTATTTGAATTTGAACCCAGCTCACCTAGCTCAAGATTCAATGCCCTTTCCACAGCCTCACTATGTCTTTTCTCACTTCTGTGTTCATCACAGAACAGTTGCTCGATAAATGCTGGTAGATCCAGAGCCCTGCACTGGCCCAAAGTACAGCAGAAGATTTTCATGACTTCATCAGACAACACTTCCATGTTTCCCAATCCAATATGAGGATCCTTGGTGCTTTACCACAGAGCTCATGTGAGATAGTGGGCCAGGCTCTGAATTCAGATTGGGAAGCCCAAAGTTTGAAACTTAGCTCTGTTACTTCCTGCAAGACCTTAGCTATGTCATTTCCCTTTCCTGGGTCTCAGTTTCCTTCTCTATAAAATGAGGGGGTTAGAGGTCCACATTGGTGAACCTATGGCACATGTGCCAGAGCGTCCTGGAGGGGGCTGCTCCCCTCCCCCTCTCCACACAGGCCTGAGGACATTTCTCTCATCACCTACTCCTCTGCCCAGCAGCCCAATGGAAGCGCTTCCTCCCTCCCCTGTCTGGAGTAAGGTGGTGGGGGTTCGTATGCGGCATGAGGGTTGCAATTTGGGAACTCGGTCTCTAAAAGGTTCGCCATCACTGCCCTAGGTGACAGTGAAGGTCTCTTCTGGTTCTGATGTACTAGAGCCTAAGTGAATTGATGATAAACTTTAGTCTGGCCAACCAGAAGCAAGTTGGCACATTTTCCCCTCTGTCTGAGGGGTGGTTGTTATGGGGAAGGAAGAATCTCAGATTGGGAATACGAGGGCTTGACTTCAAATTTCAGATTCTCCAGATCTTAGGAGTCACTGGGTAAGGTGATCTTGGCTAAGTCTCTTCCCTTCTCGCTCTCTCTCTTCCCTCATAACAATAATAGCCGCCATTAATATAGGGCTCCAAAGGCTCTTTGCATATACAGGGGGTTCCCAAAGTCTTCTTGCAGTTTTTGACCATAAAAGCTTACTTAGACTTTGGGGACCCCCCTGTATAATTGAACAACAACTGCGTAAAAGGAAGGGGCTGAATTAGATGACTCCGAAGTTCCCTTTCGGCTTGAATCCTGCGAGCCTCTGAACTTGGTTATCACAAAGGTTTTTTCACTTCCCGGTTCCTTGTTTCTGAAAAGATTGATTGCTGAATGAAGTGAGTTGTTTTTTAATCACACTTTGCTTTAAGCTTTTCTCAGACAATATTTGCCAGGGGCGGGAGGTAGAGTGAGAAGGGGATGGCCAAGGCTGGCTGGGGGTGATAGCAATCCCAGAAACCCAGGATAACCTCCCTCTGATCTCAGGGCACCCCTGAGGAGCTGGGCAAATGTTCAAGTGTGAAAGTTCCCAGCCCGCCCTGCTCCTTTCTTTGGGGCAGGGGCCGAGTTGTCAAAGTCGCTCTCAAGATAGAGGGGGAGAGTGTGCTCAGTGGGACCAAGCAGGGTCAAAGAGTGCAGGTCCTCCCAGCATCCTCTGGGCAGGGGCCATCTGCGGGAGGAACGGCTCTGTCTTGGGAACCCCCCTCTGAGCCACATCCCTTTGTTTGGACAGAGGACGTATTAGAGCCCTCAGAGGCTCAGGAAACTGGGTGGGTTTTCCCCCCCTTTCTCACTAGGCTGCATGAGGCAGACACAATGCTCTCAGGCAGGCCCCCTGCAAGCCAATTCATTAGGTGGAGGTTCACAAGGCTCTCTTCATTCCTGGGGGATCCTCCTCCAGTGCCCCCAAGTACACAACACAAGAGTGTCAGCCCCAGTGCCGGGAGCCAGCAGCCCCAGCCTCAGCTGTGCCCTCTGGCCTAGGCTAGGCTTTTCACCTGGCAACCCTTCTTCCAGCATGGCAGAAATTAGGAATGCCTCACTAGAGCTTCCATTTGCACAAGCAAAAGAACCATAAACTCCTCACACACATAAGGGAGCCAGCAGGACAGGGTCTATCATCCCCATTTTACAGATGAAAAACTGAGGCCCCGTGTTAGATAGCTCACCCAAGTTCACATTATCTAGTAAGTGGCAGGGCTGGGGCCGAAATGCAATACTTCAAACTCTTCTAACTCCCAGCCCAATGTTCCTTCTAATAAAGGTTGGAACGGTGACTACGGTAATCATCAGAGAAGATTTCTATTCATTTGGCCTTTTAAAGAAATAAAGGGAGCTATCTGTTACGGGGGGGGGGGCGGGGTGTGAAGATGGCTGAACAGCTAAATTCATTCATTGACAATGAGACTCAGGAAAAGTGGGACTTCTCTGAAGCTCAGTGTTGACTTCCCTAAAAGAGGAATCACAGGATCGTTGTTGACTCAGTGCTAGAAAGGACCTCAGAGGTCAGCAAGCTTAACTCGCTCATTTTACAAAGCAGGATATCGAGTTTCAAGAAGGTTGACTTGCCCACAGTCACACCGCTAATAAATACCAGAGGCACAATGTGAAACTTATTGAAAATCCAGCACTTGATCCAAACCTTCCCCAGAGTTGGTTTGAGGATATATGAGTAGACCAAGAATCCATAGAATGATTATGGTAGAAATCAAAAGGAGGGAAGAAGGGAAGGAGGGAGGGAGGGAGGGAGGGAGGGAGGGAGAGAGAGAGAGAGAGAGAGAGAGAGAGAGAGAGAGAGAGAGAGAGAGAGAGAGAGAGAGAGAGAAGAGGGAAGGAAGGAAGGAAGGAAGGAAGGAAGGGAAGGAGGGAGGGAGGAAACATTTATTAAGTGCCTACTATGATGCCAGGCACTGTGCAAAAACCCTGAGAGGTAGGTGCTATCATGAGCTCCATTTTACAGTTGAAGAAAGTGACTTGCTCAAGGTCACACAGCTAGTAAGTGTCTGAGGCCACATATGAATTCAAGTCTTCCTGACTCCTAGCCAGGGCTTTAATCGTTGAACCACCTGACTGCCGGAGCATTCCCTCTAGCAATGCATATGACTTAGTACAGAGGTAGTTACCACACTGGATTCAGTGCACAGGTTCAAATACTGCTCTGATGCTCACCACATGGTGACCTTATACAAGTCATTTCTTCTCTCTGACTCCGTTTCCCCATCTATAAAAAGAAAGGGTTGTCCTAGATGGTCTCTGCCATCCTTTGTGATCCTAAATCAGTGATCCAATGACTATTTGCTCCAGACCCCAGAAGCAAACATCTCAGCAAAGGTCCTTGTACCCTCTCACTAGCTGAAAAATAAACAATTTCCCTGTGAATACAATTCTTTCCACTTCAACCTGTTGTGGGCCTCTCCCTGGAATTCTTCTCAGTTAATAGGCAAAAGCCACACAACAATCTCCTACTTAGTCACCATTAATCCAGCCTCTGAGACAACTCAGTCATGTGGACTGGGACAGCATGGAGCACCTCCCATGGTCGGGCATCAAGAAGCTCAATACAGGGTGTCACAAGTTAGCCTAGCCTGGAGGACTGAGTTGGGAGAACTAAAGAGTCTCAGAGCTGAACGAGAGCTCAGTGGCTATCTTGTCCAACCCACAAATGAATAGAAACTTCCTCTGACAGCCAACAACTCTGAGAAGCAGCCATATAGTCTATGCTTGAATACCACCAATGTCAGGGAGTTCATTACCTACCAAAATAATATTGGCTTAGATTTGGAAAAAATCTCTAGCATCAGGGATGCTCTAAGCTTGGATTGAACAGCAATCTGCCTCCCTGAAACTTCTAGAAATTGATTCTGGTCCTGCCCAATTCCTCCTCCACATGTCAGTCCTTCATATATGTCCAAGTACTTCCTGGTCTTCTCTTTTTCAGGCTAAACATCCTTCAATCAATCATATGACCTGCTTTAAAGTGCCCTCACCACCCTCACTGCCCTGGTGTAAATCTGTTTATCACTTCTTAGATGGGGACTCAGAAATGGACAAAGTTCAGTTCTGGATATTGCCTGACCAAGGCAAGAGACAAGAAGCCACGTGCCTCCTTCGTTCCTTTTTTTAAACTCTTGACTTCTGTCTTTTTTTAAAAAAAAACCTTACCTCCTGTCTTAGAATCAAGACTGTGTATTGGTTCCAAGGCAGAAGAGCAGTAAGGGCTGGGCAATGGGGGTTAAGGGACTTGCCCAGGGTCATACCTAGAAAGTGTCTACAGTCACATTTGAACCCAGGACCTCCTGTCTTCAGGCCCAGTTCTGAATCCACCAAGCCCCTTCAATCTTAGTATCCATTCTAAGACAGAAGAGTGGTAAGGGCTAGGCAATTCGGCTAAGTGACTTGCCCAGGTTGACACAACCAGGAAGTGTCTGAAGCCTTCCCTTGCACTTAATGAAGCTTAAGTTCATGTTAGTATTTTGGGCTCCTAACTTAAATTGATGACTCAAACGCAGTTTACAGGCCACCAGAGTCCTGTATTCCTTTTCATGTGAATTCAGCAAACGTTTATTGTTTATCTATAATGTGCAAAAGACCATTAACTGCTTTCTAATCATATCTACCCCTGACTTTCCCCCAACCTGGGCTTCTGCAGTTGATTTTTTCTTATCCCAGGCACAGGCCTTTACATAGCTTTAAAGCTATTCTATTACATCTTGTTAGCTCTCACCCATCATTTTAGCCTACCAAGAGCTTTTTCCATCCCACTTCTGTCAGGGCCAGTCCATTGACCAGCTGGAAGTCCACACAACAGAACTATATCCTAATATTCATCCTACCATCCTGTCCACAAAGATCTCATGATGGATATTGTGAGATGACTTGCTAAAAATCCTGTTATACTGTGGCCATGATCTAGTAACCCTGTCCTAAAAGAGAAAATAGGTTAGTTTGGCATGATGGCCTTTTAATGAACCCATGATAGCTCTTAGTGATCACTTCTTCCCTCTATAAAGACTTGCAAACCATTCCCTCAATAATTCTACATTTTTGCTAATTGTATTTGAAAAGGAAACATTTGTGTTGTTTTTTTCCAATCCCACAGCAGCTAAGCTCGACACCATGACTCTTCACAGATCCCTCATTATAGCTCAACAATCACATTTACAAGTTCTTTCAGTGCCCTGGAATGTAGTTCCTCTGGGCCTGGGGACTCGCTGAGGGAAGCTAGATGTTGTCCTACTTATGTTGTCTCTTAATTCCCTGTTAACTGTTTTTGTTCGAGCCTTCCCAGTAGGAATGCCATTCTTTTGGAATGAAAAAAACAGAAGCAAAATGGGAGGTGAATCATCCTGTTTTCTCTCTGTCCTCTCTTATCTCCTGATTCATGCCAAGCAGGGGGGGACTCCCCCTTCCTTAATCTTCTTCTTCCCCCCAATGTGCCTAAAAGAGTCTTTTGTTCAAAAAATGCAACCATTTCTTCCAAGTTTCAGCTCACACTGAGCTTTGACAAACTTCCTATTTTTTTTTACAGGATCTTGACATTCTTTTGTATTCATCCTCAGTTACCTGCTCTCGCATCCATCTCTTGTACATGCCCTTTTCAAATCTCGCTTTGTCAATGAGCTCTCTGTTCAGCTACATCCGTCATTTTAAACACCTTCCCCTTTCCTTCCTCATCTAAATCAATTGCAACCATATCCCCAGAATTTGATTGTGAAAAGTCTCCTCTCCCTCTCCAGCCAGCTTCCCCCTCAGAGCCTCTGGCCCCATGATTCTCTTGCCTCAGTGCCTTCCGTAATACACTCACCAAAGTCTGAGGCCTGTTTCAGACTAGACCTGGCATTTGCCTTCTTGTTTGGCACAAGTTCCAGGAGAGGAACAGGCAGCTCCCCTTAAGGAGCCTGTCATTTCTTCTGCATCAATCAGCTATTTCTCAATGGGTCAGAATCAGGCCCAGAAGAGCAGTAGCTCTCATGACCTCTTTTACCTTCAGAAAGATGCAAGTGTCTATAAAGGCAGAGCTATCATTCATCATTGGCCTGCCTGATTTTAGCAGAGGAAAGGAGACCCGTGAGTAGTGCCCAGAACGTTCTAAGAGATTCTGGGCCTCCATCCAGTTAGCCCAGGGTCCTGCTGGATTCTTGTGCCATGGTACCACCTTTGCTTCCCCCTCCTTAGACCTTCCCTCAAATGTTTCCTATCGTGCCTCCCCCTTGCATTCCTGCATTAATGTGTAGATGAATATCTGGTAAACGCCTCCGTCCCCCTCTCCCACACCTCTTGGACAAAGTTCAGTCAGCTCCTCCTGTGTTCTTCTCCCAGAAAGTCCAAGAGATGTCTAGCTTGCTTTATTGCACATAGCCAATATATGAATATATCGGCATTTGACCCTGTGAATGTCATTGCTATCCCTCTTGCCAGTAACTCCGTCCTAGAAACCACTTTGGCCCCCTATTCTTCTTCTTCCAGATATCTGGTTCAGTGACTTTATTTAAGCACTCTGGTGCTTCCCCTCGATTTTTTCCTTTAAAACCTCCTTGATCAGCCCAGCCGGGGTCCTGGCAAATCCATTCTTCTTGGCCCTCATTAATTGTACTCCATCCCTGTTCAAGAACTCATTATTATTGAATCGTACACTGGGTCCAGAAAGGCAAATCCCATTCTCAGACTCCATCTTTTTAGCCAACTGTTCACCTCTCATATCCCGTTGATTTTTTTTCTTCCTTTCTAAAGTGTCTACTGTCAATCAGCAGAGCAGGGCCCAAACCCCACGTAAACCTCTAAATCTTTCCATTTGCTACCCAAGACTTCCTAATCCCTAGAGTTTTTTTTTTCCCAGGCTCACTCTGGTAATAGAATTTGTTTCCACATGTATTACCTTGTTACCCCAACAATGACAGAATTAGAAAATCGTAGGGTTGGGTTGGGACCTTAAAGGTCTTTTAGCCCAGGAAGCTTAAGGGGCTTGCAGGTATACTATATAAGAGAGCTTTTCCCCCTCTCCAATCTTCAAATGAATATATAATTGAATTAAGGAGGCTGGGTAAAGAGGAATCAGGATAAAAGCAGTAGTAATACAAAGAGACGAGCGCCAGAAACTGAAATTCAACCCACAAATCTCTTGGCATCTCAGAGGACTGATTGGAGAGCCCAATCCTTACCTGAAACTTGAGTCCTCTCTCTGGCCTCCCTAACAAATGGTAATCCAGCCTCTACTTCAGGACCACCAGTGATGGGAGACTCACTTTCCATCCAGCTTGGTTAATTCCATGCCAGCTCCCCCCACCAACGCCCTTGAGTTTGAGATGCTATTATTTAGATGCTTCAGAATCGTGCTGATTACAGCTTGAATGTAACTCGGAAAGAAGACAAACAAATCTCATTAAAAACACAAATGAGCTGCCCCCAAGCACTCCGTATCAACACCTGAGTCCTATGGAAATGTCTCTTTTGAGGACACGTTCAGCTAGCTTCCTCCTTTTGATTTTTTGGTGCTATATTCTAAAGAGGAAAGATTTTATTTTTTCGGATAAATTGATCAAGACTGCCACCTATTATCACTTGGCTGAAATGTCCAAAATGGAGCAGCCTTTGCTGTCCCTGGTACATCACGGCAGGCACCTCAGCTGATGTGGTCCTTCAGGACATGGGGGCACTTACCTGGGTTGGGGGAGAGTGGGGCTGGTCATCTGATGAGGTCAGTAAAAATACATTTCAATCACCTATTTTATTTTCTTGATATATTTAAGGATGCAGGAGCAGGTATAAATATAGGGGTGATCACTGGCATCCATCCACCTGAGGAAAGAGCACGACTCTCCACTAACACGGGTGACAAAGCATCAATGTATCCACAATATAAATGGCTGCCCATTTATCTCCCAGTCAAGAAAAGATGCCAGCCATTGGTTTCAGAGATACTTGTTGTCAGCACCAAGGGCCTCCTCCCAACTTGGAAGGAAGGAGGGAAGAAAGGAAGGAAGGTGAGAGATGGAAAGAAGGAAGGAAGGAAGGAAACAAGTGTTTATTTGTTGCCTATAGGCACTGTGCTAAGTGCTTTATAAATATATCTCATTTTATCCTCACAACTCTAGGAGGTAGGGGATATTATTAAACTCATTTTTATAGCAGAGGAAACTGAGGTAGGTAGAGGTGAAATGACTTGCCCAGGGTCACATAGCTAGTAAGTATCTAAGGCTGGATTTGAACTCCAGCCTTCCTGACTCTAGACCAGTGATGGCGAACCTTTTAGAGACTGAGTGCTCAAACTGTAAACTGTGTGGAGACAGGGAGGGGAGGAGCCCCACCCCACGTCCCTCTGGCTTTCTGGTAACAAACTCTGTTGAGCTCTGTGCTGGGGTGATGGCATGTGTGCCCACACAGAGGGCTCTGAGTGCCCCCTCTGGCATGCATGCCATAGGTTCACCAACACAGCTCTAGACCCAGTGCTCACTTTGCCACTGAGTAGTAAGCATGGCTAGGCCAATCACATAGGAGATTCTAGGATGGATCAAAATAAAAAATGTAGCCTCGTTATTGTTTACTCCCCACAGGGACCTGTTGTGCCTGAGGTGGAAAGGCAGCATGGTATAGTGGGTTGGGCTTAGGTCTCCTATAAAATGAGAGGTGGCCCTGGAGGTCCCTTCCAGTGCTAAATGTTGTGCTATATGAGACCACAAGGATCTTACTGAATTTTTCTGGTTCTCAGTTTCCTCCTTTAAGAAAAAAGAAGGGGTCAAACTAGATGACTATGGAGATCCCTTCCAGGGCTGGATCCTTGATGTTATGTATGTGTGACCCTAGTCAAGTCATGCCCACACTCTGTGTTTTAGTTTCCTGCTTTGTAAACTGAGGGGGGGGGGAAGACTCAAGGGCCTCAAAGGTTCCTTCCAGCTCTAGATTTTTGGGTTTTTTTGTGTCCCTGGGCAATGTAATGAACTTCTTTGGGCAGAAATTTTCTCTTCTTTGATATGAAAGAGCCATTGCCCTTTGGGATCTCAGCAAGTCACTTAACTTCTGGGAAATGAAGGGTTTGGTCTATATGGCCCCAGAAGTCCCATCTACACATAAAGATGGCCCTGTGTATGAGCCCAGGCAAGTGCTTAACTCAGTTGGTTCCTTTGTAAAATGTCCTGGAGGGGCCCTCTAACAAGATACGGGATCCTCCATGAAACTCTATAAAAATCACTTTATTTCTCTGAGCTTCAGATTCCCCATCTTTCAAATGAAGGAGGTGAAATCTATGGCTTCTGAAGTCTGTTTCAGCTCTAGAGAAGTATGAGTGATATCGATCAAGTCCCTTCATCCTCATGAGCCTCAGTTTCTTCATCTGTAAGGTCCCTTTCAGTTCTAGAGCTATGATCCTATGTGTGATCCTATGTGTGGCCAAGTCCCTTAACCTGCTTTGTCCTGTTTCTGACAAATGAAAAGATCGAATTATGAAGCCTTTATTGTTCCTCCCAACCCTAAAATTATGATCCTATTATCATGACCCTGGTCAAGTGCCTTTCTCTTTCTTCACAACTCAGTTTCTTCCTCTATAAAATGACAGGGCTACATTCAATGGCCTTTCAAGTCCTAGCCGGCTAAAGATACAGTATTCTATTTGAGACACTGTGAAAGTCACTTAAAACTCTCTGGGCCTCAGTTTCCTCCTCTGTAAAAGAGAGAATTCCACTGCTTAGATCCTAAAGTCCTTTCCAGTTCAAGAGCAACAATCTTATATCTAACTTTAGACAAGTTCCTTCTCTCCCTGGGCCTCAGTTTTTTTCCTTTTTAAAGTGAGGGGACTTGACCTAATGGCCTCTGAGGTCCCTTTCAACTCCAGGACCCAGATTGTATCCATGACTTTTGTTAAATCAGCCAACCTCCTTAGGCCTCAGTTTCCCCCTCTGAAAACTAAAAGGGTAGCCTAAAAGGCCTCTGATTTCCCTTTAATTTTCAAATCAATGCTCATATACATATATTTGAATATATACATGAGCCAGAAGATATCTTCAACCTCTCTGAATCTGTTTCCTTCTCTGTAAAATGAGAGGGTCAGAATAGATGGTTTCTAAGGATCCTTCCAGCTCTAGACCCTAAATTCTATTTGCGATTTATCCTCTCATGTTTCCCCTATAAATGAGGTGGTGAGGTTGGATTACCTCTAAGGATCCTTCTACCACAAATCTACAGTTTTCTATGTGGCCCTAGGTAAGTCACTTACCCTTCCTGGTTCTCAGTTTCCCCCTTCGTTAAATGAGGAAATTGAACTAAATAGCCGCAGAGGTCCCAACCAGTTCTTTATCTATGACCATTTATGTGACCCTGGCCAAATCTCTTAACCTCTATGCTCTTCAGTTTACCCTTCTGTAAAATGGGGGAGGTGATTACTGAGGTTCTTTCCAGCTGTAGACCTAGGATCCTGTGTGTGACCTTGGTTAAGTCCCTTCCTCTCCTTAAATCTTAGTTCCCTCCTCTTTAAAATGAGGGGAATGAACTAGCTGGCCTCCATGGTCTTTAAGTCTCCCCACAACTTTTCCCATGACTTCATGTTCAGCCCAATCAGACTACTTTGGTGTTCTCTGAACTCTTTATCTTCCACATCCAGGCCTTCGAACAAGCTGTTCCCAACACCTGGAATGCATTCCCACCTAACTTCCCTCAAGACTCAGCTCAAGTGCCACCTCTTATGGGAAGCTTTTTCAGATTCTCCTGACCACCAATTTTCTTGTCTGTCAAATGGGGATAATAATATCCCACTTTTTAGATAGCAATTGTTCAGAAGAAGATCTGGTGATCATACTGGACTAGAAGATCAACAGAAGTCAGCAGGGTGATATGGCATCCAAGAAGGCGAATGCTTAGGCTGCATTAACAACAGAGACCTGGTTTGGAGAAGGGCATGGCTGGAGGATATCTAGGTAGGTAGAAATCTAGATGTAGGCTTTTCTGGAGCAAGACTGGAGCTCTTGAGAGCTTGTTTGAATTCCTTTGGGGATGGCCTCTCCTACTTTACAGAGGGTTAGAAGGCCACCAGGACTGTGGTAGGCTCGCAGGTCAACATCACAGCATGTGATAGTGACATCCAAACCATATCCCTACTCTGAGAAAATTCCACTGAGCTCAGAGACATGAGAGGCAAAGGAGTCAAGAAGACCTGAGTTCAAATCTGATTTCAGACATTTAACTAGCTGTGACCCTGGGCATGTCACTTCAACTTTGTCTACCTCAGTTTTCTCAACTGTGAAATAAAGGTAAGAATAGCACTTCCCTCCATGAATTCTCCTTCTTTTTTTTAAACCCTCACTTTCCGCCTCGGAATCAATACTATGTATTGGTTCCAAGGCAGAAGGGTGGTAAGGGCTCCTGAAGGACTTAAGGGAAAGAATGCTATCCACATTGAGAGAAAGAACTGTGGGAGTAGAAATGCAAAGGAAAATCATATGACATCACTTATCACGTGACTACATGGGTATGTGATTTGGGGTTTAGGCCTTAAAAAAATCACTATAGCAAAAATGAATAACATGGAAATTAGGTATCGAGTGACAACATTTGTATATCCCAGTGGAATTGTTTGTTGGCTCTGGGGGGTGAGGGAGGGAAAGGAAATGAATCTTGTAAACATGGGAAAATATTTTAAAATAAATCTTAAAAAAAGAAGAGTGGTAAGGGCTATGCAATGGGGGTTAAGTGACTTGTCCATGGTCATACAGCTGGGAAGTGACTGAGACCGGATTTGAACCTAGGACCTCCTATCTCTAAGCCTGGCTCTCAATCCACTGAGCTCCCCAGCTGTTCCCCCCTCAAAATTCTTTTGAAAATCAAATGAGATAGAGACAGTGCATGGCCCATCGTGAAGTACTATTTCGATGTTTATTCTCTTCCCCACTCTGGAACACTAGGGTAAATTTGGGTTGCCACAGCTTAAGAAGAACACTAATTGAAAAGTGTCCAGAAAAAGAGAATCAGGATGGTGGAGGGCCTTGAATCCACATCATATGATGATTGGTTGAAAGAACTGGAGAAGATAAGACTGGGAGAGACAAGATGGCCACCTTCCTAGCTCCTATGGAAGAAGGATTAGCCTTGCTATGTTTAGCCCCAGAAGGCCACACCCCAAGCAGTGGATAAAATGCAAGGAGGCCAATATGGGCTTGATGACAAGAAAAACCTTGCTGACAACAAGAGCTCTCCTAAAGCGCAGTGAGTGGTGGTGGCTGCCCTCCTGTTGAGTAGGTCAGAGAGGGGATGGCTTTCACGGAAGGGTTGGACCTTGGGGATCATGTGTGTGTCTCAGGGGAGGATTCCTTTCCTTCCTCCCTCTACCCAATTTTTAGATGTTCCCCCTTATGAACCCTTCCCTACATCACGTGCCAACTCACTCCCATTCAAGAACTCTTAAGCAATGGATAGAAAAGCCAACTGTAGAGGTATGGTCCACCCTTCCTTCCTTCCTGCCTCCATGAAAGGCACCCAAGGCTGCTTCCTGGTGCCTCAAATAGACCCAGAGGTTAGCTGGCAGCTATGTGTCCCCAGAGCCTCATCCCCTAGCTTTATTCTGCCTCTCCTAAACCCAGGATCAATGACATGTCTCCTCCTGCCCTCTATCTACCAATCTAGGAATAATCTGCAAAAATATGGATCCACTGTGGCTATCCCCTGTATTCCCTTGAAGTCTGATGAATGCTGTTGCCCACATGGGGGGAGGGTCAGAGAAACAGCTGCCAGCTCAGCATCTATACCAAACCTTTCAGAGGAGGGATCAGAGGGCCCTAGACTTAGACTTGGAAGTGACCCAAGCCCCATGTTTTATGAAGGAAGAACCTACAGCCAAGAGAGATTATGTGATTTGCCCAAAGTTACAGAAGGAGGAGTGGCACAGCCGATAGAGCACCAGACCTGGAGCTGGGAAGGCATTATCATGAGTTCAAATCCAGCCTCAGACACCTGCCAGCTGCATGACCTTGGGCAAGTCACTTCAGCCTCTTGGCCTCAGTTTCCTCGTCTGTGAAATGAGATGGAGAAGAAAGTAGCAAAGTCCTCCAGTATCTCTGCCAAAAAAAACTCTAAATGGGGTCATGAAAAGTTGGACATGACTGAAAAATGCCTGATGAAAAGTAGGAAATGGCTAAAGTGAGATTTTAAGTGAGATGCTCTTTCTGTTCCACCAGACTAACATCACTATCACATGCTATGACGTTGACCTGTGAGCCTACCACAGTCCTAGTGACCTTCTAATCCTCTGTAAAGCAGAGTAGGAGCGTCCATCACCAAAGGAATTCAAGCAAGCTCTCAAGAGCTCCAATCTTGCTTTGGAAAGTCTACATCTCTCTACCTACCTCGATACCCTCCAGCAAACCCTATCCTTCCTTTCTCCTCATTCTGCCCAGAGCACTTCCAACCTTCCAAGCTACCTCCCACCCTTCACCACCATTTCGAATCAGTGGCCAAGTCTTCAGGATTATACCCTCACATCTGTCCTCTCTATCTTAACCTCTTGCATCAGTCCCTTTATCTTTCCTGACACCCAGTTGTGGCCCACATCCTGACCTACTTGGAATAATTACAAATCTCCTGTTTGATTATCTTGTTTCATTCTTTTTTAACCCTTATTTTCCCTCTTGGAATCAATACTGTGTGTTGGTTCTGAGACAGAAGAGCCATAAGGGCTGGGTAATGGGGGTTAAGTGACTTGCCCAGGGTCACACAGCAAGGAAGTATCTGAGGCCAGACTTAACCCAGGACCTCCCATATCTAAGTCTAGCTCTCAATCCACTGAACCACCTCACTGTCCCCTTGTTTCCATTCTTTCTTGTCTCCATGTGTCCTCTACATAACAGCCAAAATAATTTTCCTAAAGCCAAGATCTGATCATGCTACTTCACTGCTCAAGAATCTTTAATGGATCCCTATTGCCTCTAGAATAAAATACACCCTTGTTGGCTTGGTATTTAAAACCTTTCCTGCCTTCACATACATACAGTACTTTCTATTCTAGCCCAAGTGGCCTCTGCTGGTCTCATCTTCCCCTTTGCACTGACGTAATGCTTTTCCTTTCACTTCTGCTTCTCAAAATCTTTAGCTTTCTTCAAGCTTCAGTTCAGGTATTACTTCCTGTAGGAAAAGGAAGTCTTCCTTCTTCCCCCTAATGTTCATATTCCTCATCTCCTCAAGAGAATTTAGATTTCTTTATCTGCTGATTTGTCATCCTTGAAGACCGCACTGGTTTTCATTTCCTTCTTTGTTTTCTTCAGCCTTTGTGAACTGATTTGGCTAGAAATACCACTTTGTATCCAAAGAAATTGCTTGTACTTTGCCAACTTGATCCATGGGCAATGGACACAGAGCCCATCACAAGGCCTATAACTGTGATTGTGTAGGAGCCAGCTTGTATGAGCTCAGGAGAGCTGACTGTTAAAGTCTCCGTGTAGCATCTACAACTAAGAAATTAGCAAATATCACAAATTAGGGATTGATGTATTGTTTTGTTGATTATCCAGTCCAGACTTAAGAAGATGATGAACATCTTCAAGACAAAAATTAGATGGCCTCTAACTTTAAGGAACTTATTTCTACTACAATGATATTAATATTTAATAATGGGATCTCCAATTCATGTAATGCTTCAAAGTTTACAACTTCTCTCCAAATAGCCTCCAAAAGTATGAAGATTACGTATTAGCTTACCACTCCCATTTTACAGAGGGTAAAGCTAAGGCTCTGAGATATTAAATGTCCTGCCTACAGTTAAATATCTGTCAGAGATAAGTAGGAAGTGAAGTGGACAGAACTCAGGGTCTGGAGTCAGAAAGACTTGATTTCAAATTCTGCCTTAGGCGGTTATTAGTTGTGTGGTCTTGAGCAAGGCACTTAATCTCTGTCTGTCTCAGTTTCCCCATATGTAAAATATGGATAGCAGCATCTACCTCCCATGTCTATTGTAAGGATCAAATGAGATAATATTTACTATATGCTGGCACATAATAGGTGCTATATAAATGTTAGCTATTATTATTATTATTATTATTATTACATAGCTAGAAATTGTCAGAGTCACAACTCATAACTCCAGACTTTCCTACTGGGCACACCACATCTGTTGACCTTGGGTAGAGCTCCACTAGATTCTGCTTTGAAGAATACCCACATTGATTTCAGGGTTTGTCTAGCCCAGTGCTGGGCAAACTTTTTAAAGAGGGGGCCAAAAGAAAAGAAATGCTCATCTGTCAGTCTGTTTCTAAGGCAACTCTTTCGAAGTTTCACTGTATTGTATCCTACTCATTGTATTCGTCAGATTAGGAATAATACCAGCCATAGTTTGCCCATCACTGGTGTAGGGGATAAGCTGAAGTAGCAATCCAAACATCAGCTGCTCCTGATTTCATAAATCTTTGCTTTACACAGTTCAGACTTACATTGTCTTCCAAGTAATGGTCATTAAATAGAACTGATAGTAGTGAGCTTCTATGTATTTGTGTAGGCCTCTTGGGAGTAAACTGAACAGCACCTTTCGATTTACCAAGCATTAGTGCCAGGCCTACTATGTGCAAGACAGAGAGTAAGATGCTTAGGATAACAAGGACATAAAAGAAAAACAGTCCCATCCTCAAGGGGTTTATATCTTGTTTATATCTTGTGCCATAGGTGATGTTAGAGGTCATCAAGTCCACCCTCCCCTCATTTTACAAATGAAGAAACTGAGGTATGAGGAGGTAAGGTGACTTGTCCAAGGTCACACAGGCAAAAAGTAGCAGAACCAGGACACCAAATCTCTGGCTCCACATGCCTACCTTTTCCACCATACTGTGTTTGGGAAGCTCAGAATATATTTGTATCTGTCATCTACTCCCTCTACCAGACAGCCTTTAAAGTGGTGGGATTTCATGTGGGGCCGGATGCAACATCATTTTAAAGCTTATGATACTATTTGCATTTTCAATAATACAAAGCAACATGGGAAAAAATACCTAGTTGGCATCTGAAAACCCAGTTTCAAGCCCCCCCCCCCGCCCCAGCTCTGCTGCTTGCAATCCATGTACCCTTGGCTAAGTTACTTTATCATATCATCTTCGATTTCTTCTTTTGTAAAAATGGGAACACTAAGAGTTGTTAACAAAATCTTTTGCAAATCCTAAAACACCAGAGAGAAAAGAGGGGGGAAGGGAGCTCGTACCAGACCCCCAAACCTATGCTCCACTGCCAAAGCTCAGAGGAAGCAGCAATTCTCATTTGGAGGGAAAGTCCAAGAAATGCTGGGCCTAAGCTTGTTGGCATCACAGGCTTCTTTGTAAATACATGTGCCCTGCTTTCTTTCCACTAGTGGTCAGTGTTACACTTTGTGGTTTCCCTTGAAGTAGTAAACTGGGAGTGTGGACTGCAAACCTTGCAGAGACTTTACAGATTTTGAAAGCCAAATGTGAACGAGGACACAATAGAAGAGGGAAGCTGGAGGAGGCCTTGGAGACCTCTGAGATTACACTCTGCTTTCTGCAGAGAAAGAAAGAGAGGCCCAGGGAAGGAATTGCCAGCACCCTCCCGCTCCTCTCCTCCCGCCCCCCAAAACCTGCCTCACTTTGGATTCATTTCCTGGCCACACAACTCCCAAACTGGTGATGTGAATTGTGTTTAGGGGAATGAGGCAAACTCAGAACTGGTTACGCCATATACGCTTACAGGAGATCCTTTCTAGCAGGGCAGTGTGGCTTGTTTTCAGTCTCCTGACATTACTCTAGCATCAAAGAATGATTTTGTTTACTGAGGAAACTATGTTGGACCATCAGGTTAGACCTAGAAGAAGCTTCAGAGGTCATCTTAGGGGCTCAGAGGCCTCGAAGGTCATGGGGTCCAATCCACCCATTTTAAAGACAGGAGAACTGAGTCTCAGAAAAGTTTAAGTGACTCGCCCAGAGTTGTCGTCACTTACCTAGCATCTGAGGTGGGATTTGAACCCAGGTCTTCTTAACTCCAAGTCCAATGTTCTATCTACTGACTACAATGTTCAAGCCTCTCATGTGACAGGAGGAAACTGGAGTCCAGGGAGCAGAAGGATAATCGATCCATAACTAGAAGGGACCTCAGAGGCCATTTCTTCCAACCTCCTATTTCTACGGAGGAGAAAACTGAGGCACAGATGTCAAATGACTTGTCTCAGGTCTTTAGGCAGCTTCAGACAAGATTTTTTCCCCTTTTGTCCAGTCTCCATTCCATCTGAAAGTCCTGTCCAACTCTTTGACAAGATCTAATCAGCCCAAATGATAAATCCAAGTGGTGTCTCATTCATGAAAGTGTCCGGGGACAGCTAGGTGTTTCAGTGGATTGAAAGCCAGGCCTAGAGATGGGAGGTCCTGGATTCAAATCTGAAATATTTGAAATAATTCAAATAAAAATGAAATAAATAAGACATTTCCTAGCTGTGTGACCCTGGGAAAGTCATTTAAATCTCACTGCCCAACCCTTATTGCTCTTATGCCTTGGAACTGATATTTAGTATTAATTCTAAGATGGAAGGTCAGGGTTTTAACAAAAGAGTCTATAGGCCTGGCTCAGTCTTCATCATAGACCTGTGTTTAATAAACGTGTGGCATGGATGCCAGAGCAAACCGGAGGGGGCTGCTCCCCTCCCCCTCTCCACATGTACCTGAGGACATTTATCCCATCCCCCTGCCCAGCAGCTCAATGGGAGCATTTCCTCCCTCCCCAGTCTGGGGTAAGCAGGGTGGAGGGAGTGCAGGGGCTCATGTATGCCATGAAGGTTGCAGTTTGGGCATTCAGTCTCTAAAAGGTTTACCAGAAGAGGCCACCTGGGGCAGTGGAAAGATTTTGAGATTTGGAGTGACAAGACCTGGGTTCTAATCCCAATTCTCCTCTTAAATCCTATGTGACCCCAGGCCTCAGTTTCTTCATCTGTAAAATGAGGTGGAGTAGATTAGATGACTGCCGAGGTCTCCTCTAGCTCAAGATATCTAATCTGAGAATCCCTGAGCTCAGAACACAGAGGAGAAGCAGTGTGCTCAAGCAGAAAGAGCCCTGAACTTACACCCAGAAGGCCAGGGCTGGATTTCTGAGGGCTGCTTTCTATTTCTGTGATCACAAATAAAGCTTTTGATCTCTTTGGGTCTCATTTTCCTCACTGCAAAATTACAATCATACCTGAAACCGTCCCCTGCCAACGGCGGCCCTGAGGAATAAATGTTCCGCTGCCCACTGCTGCTTGGGTGTGAAAGTTCTGGGAAAGGAGGGCGATGGACAGGAGGCCCTCTAGAGAAGGCCCCTTCCCCCTTCCAGCTCGCAATCTAGGCTCCCCCCAAGATGCTGCATGTGCAATGAGACAATGCCAATTACGGGACAATAAGGCCGTTGCCCACGGCCTCCATCTCCCTCCTCCAACTTTCCAACAAGACAGCCATGTCAAGGAAAAAGAAAGCGATTTCCAAAAAGACAGTTTTAAGTGTTTCTCCACCTGCAAATCTATGAGTAAATTGACCTTTACCAAAAGGACCTGAAAGCCTCACTGAGCCTAATCCCCACTTAGACCCTTATTTGCCTTTATATGGTGCCTTGTAAATCTGACCATAGCCCCTGAAACCAATAATGGCCTCCAAGAGCTATTCTCTATTTGGAAGTAAATGGGGGCCTCCCTGGCTCTTTGCATATTGATGGAAGGTAGCACATTAGCCTCTTAGCCCCATGGCAGGAGGCGGTTTTCTCATCATCTAGTGGGAAAACAGGGACTGGACCAGGATCCCGAAGCCCGGAACTGGATTCGGACAACCTGGGTCCTGATGAGGTAGGCAGTCTAAGGCAAGTGGCCTCCCTCTCTGAGCCTCAGATTTCTCATCTGCAAAATGGGGGCCATAATGCTGCTCTCTCTCTCTTTCTCTTTCTCTCTCTCCCTCCCCTCCCTCCTCCCAGGACTTTTTGTGAGCCATGGGCCAATTATGCACTTTAGAGAGCTAAAGGAAGGACAGCTGTTCAAGAAACTGTCAGGATGTTGAGCTGCAGGGACTTGGGGGCTGATGAGGGGGGCAGAGGCTCACAGGCTGAGCTCCCCTCCCCCCTCTCCTGGGGAGGATTATCCTGTTCCCAAGGCCAAGAGAGGACTCCAGGGATCTCTGAGGTGGCTGAGGTTCTTTGTCAGGCCTCAGTTTGTCTGAGCGGCTTCCAGCCCAGGGGAAGGGGCTTAGGCAGTGCTGGGATGGGCACGGTGATTGAGACTGTCTAGTGTGCTTTCCCCACCTGTTATCATGCAACAACCTCATAAGGGAGGCAGAGGAATTCCCCTGGATCACTCTCATGTGTCTGACGCCTTAGTGTTGGCCTCCAACCAAGCCTGGCAGCCAATAACACATGACCCCTTTTTGGGAGAGGAAGAAACCGAGTCTCAGAGAGGAAGGAGGGCTGTGCTCAAAGTTCTACAGGTGACAAGTGACGGCAGAATTTGGCCTTGAACCCATGCCTCTGCCTTCCCCTGGCCCACTGTCATTTCCTGCCTCTCCAGGCAGTTTTCCTGGGAGGCTTTCTCCTGCTAGATAACACTGGAAAGCAAACCAAGCTCGCCAATATAGCAGGCATGGCCTGTATCTGCTTGCTCGCTCCTCAGCCCTGAAAGGGTCAGCTCAAGCCCTCCCCCACCCACTCCCAGGTTTCCATGATGACAGGCAGCCAGAGAGCTCCATCTCCCTCTTCTCTGACCTTCTAGTAGCACTTATTGTGGGCATCATTCATTTGGTCCTTAAGTGTCACCCTTGAGGGGGAGGGGTGGGAAGAGGCTCCTTCCTGACACAAAGAGCAGCCTCAGCCAGCCTAGCTGGACGGATCTCTGCCCCAGCCAGGGAAATGAGGATTGGACTTGGAGCCAGGGGCCTTGGCTTCCCAGGCTTTGTCAGCTCTGACGACTCCCCATGGGCCCTGGGCCGAGTTAGGCCTCAGTTTCTTCTTCTCCAAAATAAGAATGATCTCGGAGAATCGCCATTCTGGCTCTAAAATCCCCGGCCCACCTCCCCGTTAATCAGCACCCCTCTGGGTCTTTGGGGGATTTGAAAAGTCCATCACACTCTCTTTCACCTTCCTCGGAAGCAGCTGGGCCAGATTATACCACTTTAAGCTGCTTCTTGGAGAAGGGAGGAGAAGAAAGGGGGCTACTTCCAGCACCTGTGGCTCACAGTGGGGGGGGGCACAGTCTTGCCCCATGCCAAAAACTCACAATCTCATTCCCAGAGTGTCTTGCTTTGCTGCTATTTACCTGTGATGGGGAGCTCTTTCTACATAATGGTGCGGGGTGGGGAAGGGGAGGGGTTGTCGGCTAAGCAGGCCATTTTGGAGGCCTTTAGTAGGTCGCTTTGCTTTCTTTCTTTCTTTCTTTCTCTCCACAACATCCGATTTGTATTCAATCAGGCAGCTGCAGCTCTGGCCTGGCCTAGCTTTTTTCACCTGGGCATGCTGGGAGGGGAAGCCCCAGGAGAAGCGGGCTCACTATTAATAGCTAGTCCTGCCCCTGGCCCTCCTGGGTCTCACCCTTCCAGGGACTTTTCAGAAGCTAGAAAGAGCTCCGAGAGCCTGGGGCTGATAGAGAGTGGGGGCCCGGGAAACAGAGAGAGGCAGGCCCAGCTCTGGACAGCTGCTTGGCACTTCTTCTAAGACCCCCCTATGTTCAGTTGGACCCTTGCCTTCCCCACTGGTCACATTCCAACCCCAGTAACTGAGCAGAGAGCACAATCATAGCAAACAATTTGCAGGTGAAAACCCAGGAGAGCTCCAGCCTGCAAGTGGGGACGTTTTCCTTTCTTCCCAGATGTTATCTAACTGTCCATATAAAGATTGAGTACCGTACTAGAAAGGATCCAGGACCAGGAATCAGAACATGTGGACTCGAGTCCTCGCTTCTGCTTTCTCTGGGCCTCAACATACTCATCTGTAAAATGGCCACTAATATCGGCCCTACTTCTCTCAAATGTGACAGGACATGATTTATAAGTAAAACACTTCAAGGGGACATGGTATAATCTACTGGGTAGAATTCTGGATTTGAAATTAGGAAGCCCTGGGTTTGAATTTGGCCCATGAAATGTAGGTAGCAAGGGAACCTGATGGAGCTAGAATCAGCAAGACTTCAGGAAAAGGTCAAATCTAGGCTCGGCTACATTCTAGCCATGTGATCCTAGACAAGTCATTTCACTTCTGTCTGCCTTAGTCTCTTTATCTGTAAAATAAAAGTGATGATAATAACAATAGCACCTACCTTACAGAGTTGCTGTGAGGATCAAATGAGATAATATTTATAAAGCACTTAGCACACTGCCTGGCATTTCCAGTGGACCAGAGGTCAGAAGCCCTGGGCAAATCACTTAAACCATTTTTTCTCAGTTTCCTCATCTGTAAAATGGGACAAGAATCTACCTCCCAGAGTTGTTGTGGGGGTCAAATGAGATAATATTTGCAAAGTGCTTGGCAAACCTTAAAGGATTATAAAAATGCTAGCTATCAACATCCTTATTATTATCTGACCCTGGACAGATGTTTTTGGTTGCCCATTGCTGCCCCTGGAGTCTTGGCCCTGCCATCTCACTTCTTTCTGGATCCTTCCTGAACATCCCATCAGTCTGATGTGAAGTCACCAACTGGTTTTCTAGTTCATAGTTTAGTCTATAAAAATCATTGCCTGAAATTTCTGAATCTACTAATACTGGAGGTGCAGTAATCTTGAGAACAATTAAAGTCATCATAACAATAATCATCATCATCATCATCATATTAATGGGGTGTTTACTATGTGCCAGGCACTGTGTTTAGCACTTGACAATTACTTTCTCACTTGATCCGCACACAATCCCTGGGAGGAAGTTGCATCATCTACAGATGAAGAAACTGAGGCAGACAGAGCCCAAGGTCCCATGGCTAGTGAGTACCTGAGGCCAAATGAATTCGGACATAGATCTTCCTGACTCCAGGCCCAGAGCTCTAACCACTGTACCACCCGTCTTCCTTACAATAACACCTCAAAGTGTTATTATCTTCATTCCCCAGATGAGAAAAGTCTCAGAGAAGTGATCTGGCTTTCCCATGATCACTTAGGTAGTAAATGGCAGAGACAGGATTCAACCTCAGGTACCCTGTCTTGAAATTCTGTGCTTATTCTCCTATATCACAGGGCCTCCCACATGTCTAAGAACCTCAGCCCCCTTGTTGTTACACATAAAAAAAACATACGATAAAACTTCCACAGTATAGATTAACTGTGGGAAATATCCATCTGAAATATAGACCTTTTTAATGGGGTATCTTCACTTGGAAATATATGCAACAAATCAAACTAGACCTAGTCTTGCTTAGGAAAGGTCTTTAGGGGGCCTGCTTTAACGACCAGATTAAAATGCTTTGGAATTATTTGCATGCAAATGGAGGCTCTAAAGTACTTGAGGGTGGTTGAAAATTATTCTCTTGCTAATTTAAGCATCATCCTTACAATCTGGTCTGTACGATTCTGTTGAACACATGCTTTCTTTAAAGAAATTGGCATAGATTTCTAATCTGGGGCAAGTGAATGAAAGAGGTACATTAAAAATACCCGTGCCTCTGTCACCAAGCTAGGTCAAAGCTAGACAGGGAAAGTTCCAAAAAGCAGGGCCAGTTGAGCCTGGCTCCTACCTCGCAACAGGAAGCAAAGCAGAAACAGCATTCATACTCACAGAGAGTACCACATGTTGGTGGTGTTCAATTGTTTTCAGTCACGTCAGACTCTTGGTGTCCCCATTTGGGGACCATTTTCTTGGCAAAGATACTGGCGTGGTTTGCCACTATCTATACTGCCTCCCACTAAGAGACACCAGATATAGTCCCAACGAATTGCCAGTGACAAAAGGGATCAAGAACACTAAAAGAGATGAGTAGATGCACCTGGGTATAGGACAGGGGATACAATTTAATATTTTAACTCCTCTGGGATCTCTTCAACAGACTAGAGTCCTTCCTTTGGGTCTTTTCCTCTTTTGTGGACTCTAGTATGAGGGTCCTCAGGCTACCAAAATAGCGTACTGTCTTCTGGCTACAGCACTGGTCCAGCAGCCAAGAAATCTCGTGGTTTGGGGCAGGAGGCAATAGAGTTCTCAGGGATAGACTATCCAAATTGAGCCCTACCCCATAGAAATCTAGGGAGCACAGGCTTTTCTAGGCCGAAGTCAGAAAATCTGGTTGGTGAACACTAGAAATAACTGCCCTGGCTAGTCAGTTCCTGGATGCCTTTTGATGAGGTAAAGCAGTATGCCTCCTAATCATAAATAACCTTTATATAGTGCTTTAAAAGTTGCAAAGAGCTTTACATACATTACCTCACAGCCCTGTCATATAGCTAGTAATGTGTCTGAGAGAGGATTTCAACTTAATTCACTCCAAGTGCAGTGAACTCTTCACTCCCTTCAACTAGCTTATGTGGTGAGGTTCCTTCCTCTTTTCTCCAGGTGACTGCATTTGGATGGGAATCGGGGTCAGAGAAAGTCAGACTGAAGGGCTTCTAGCTAGCATCTTTCCCCAAAAGCTAGTGTTCTTACAAAGATTAGGTAAATGTTTCCCTACAAGCTGACTGGGGACAGACAGCTAGGGGTGGGCTGTGATGGAGAGTGGTAGGGACTGTTAGAATGGGCCTTGGGTTCTCAGGTCAGCTTTTCAAAACTTGCCCTGGAGACCTGGGAATGAGATCAATTCCCTGCCTTAGGAAAGATGAGATCTTTGGCGAGCTGGGTTTTGGGCAGGTTGTTGTCACTGCTCGTTTTTGTTTGTGTGTTGTTTTTGGAGAGAGAGAATTGATTGTCCAGGAGTTTCACTGAAACTTTTACTGTAGCCATTGTCTGTGCCAGTCATGGGGAATTAAAGAGCCAAATCCCCATGCCCTGTCTCCTGAATAGCTCGATCTGGGCAAACAGCCCTGAACCCTTGGAGAGAATAGAAAATTCAAGTCCACATCTGTCTAAGTTTTCTTCTAAGGTAATGCCCTTTCTGGGTATGGAGGGGCAGTTCTGAAGAGTGTAGCTGATGCTCAAGAGCCAATTCAGTTGGTGGAGAATAGTCCAGGCAGGAGGAGAGGGAGAAGGAAGGGCCTGGGAGGCGGGGACGATTCCCAAGCTGCTTTGTCAATGACATTTTTCTGGAATGAAAGAGACCAGTGTCTTCTGCCTCCCAAGCAGCTGAGTGGAGTCCCTGGACAATTGCCTCCACACCTCAGCTGAATGGTTGGCATTCCAAGGGGCTCAAGCGCCTTGTGGGAAGCCTTAAAAAGAAGCCTACCCGCCCCCACTGCTGGGGGAAAGGTGGGGGAAGGAGCCACCATAGTCAAGGGAAGACAAAGGAAGGAACAGCCAACAATTCCTGTGGAGTCTAGTAGGAGGCTACCAGCAGATGGGAAGCTGAACAAAGTGGGGAGGAGTGGTGAAGGGATAGGAGCAAGTCCAAAGGGAAGATAGGCATGACCCAGGCAGCCAGCCTGAAGGAAAGGGAGCCCCCCCCCAAATATGGCATTTGTCAGTGATGGAGTGCAACTTGGCAACCTCACTGATTCTACCAATGAGTGATTTTAATACATTTAGAGACAGGATGGACAGAGCATTGGACTTGGAGTCAAGAAAAACCTGGGTTCAGATCTCATCTTCTATCTCTGGCATATGTAAGAGATGTGTGACGAAGGGCAAGTCACTTAACCTCTCAGTTTCCACATCTGTAGAATGTGGAAAATAATACAACCTACCTGACAGAATTGTTGTGATGCTCAAATGTACATAAAAAGGTTTTGCAAACTCCAAAGTGCTATATAAATGGGAACTATAATTATATAATTATGTACATAAAATATATAAATGATTATATATTAATAATATGTACATATATAATTGTGTATATATAAATTATAATTATAAATGAGAGATACAATTATTATTACAGATACTTTTAATGCCAATGGATTCTTTTTTAGGACTTCAAAGCTTTGCATTTTATAATTTTCATTGTTGCTTATTAACTATGTATCCATTTAAGAAGAATTTATTCCTATAAACATTTAAGTATCTCCCATGCATAAAGCATTGGGCTAGACACTGGGGAAGATGCAAAGTTTAGATGTGACATACTGCCTGCCCTCCTGAAGCTTGCCATTCGGTAAATCTCTATACTTTACATAGAGGAGAAGACAAAAACTTGTTAAGTGAACAGCTGCTCCCATTCTTATTCATCTCTTTGAGATCCCTTTCAACTCTGAGGTTCTGTGATTCTTTGAAAGCAGTGGANGTACATATATAATCGTGTATATATAAATTATAATTATAAATGAGAGATACAATTATTATTACAGATACTTTTAATGCCAATGGATTCTTTTTTAGGACTTCAAAGCTTTGCATTTTATAATTTTCATTGTTGCTTATTAACTATGTATCCATTTAAGAAGAATTTATTCCTATAAACATTTAAGTATCTCCCATGCATAAAGCATTGGGCTAGACACTGGGGAAGATGCAAAGTTTAGATGTGACATACTGCCTGCCCTCCTGAAGCTTGCCATTCGGTAAATCTCTATACTTTACATAGAGGAGAAGACAAAAACTTGTTAAGTGAACAGCTGCTCCCATTCTTATTCATCTCTTTGAGATCCCTTTCAACTCTGAGGTTCTGTGATTCTTTGAAAGCAGTGGAGCCCAAGAATACCATGTAAGCATCTCAGAAAAAAACCCCTGGGGAGATATAAGGTCCAACAACCAAGTGATGAAAAGATTTTAATCCCAGACCAAATGCTCCCTTGCCTTCGAGACAAAAATACTCACTCCTGGCTCATTCCTTAATTTCCAGGGTTCCAGTTGGGGGCCGATTTTAAAGAAAATGGCTTCTAGAGCTTAAAGGGAGGAGGCACAGGCAGTCTCACAGTCACTCATTTGGGCTATAGATACTTATTTACTCAAAAATCAATTTTGCTTCTTTTCTGTCCACTGGCCCATCTGCCAGAGATCATGGAGGATGCATTATAATATTTTATTAAAATGTACTCATTGTCAAATAAGATAGACTCTAACAAAGTCATAGCTAACATTTTAGCATTAAGCTTTTATCACTGCAGCCATCAAAACATTCATTTCTTTCCAATTCCGATACCCATAACCTATAACGTTACAAATAGAAGAGCACTGACAAGCACCCTACCAGCACAAACATCTCAACAAGGAAATATAGAATATTTTATAGCATTATAGAACAAGGAAAGGGGATAGCACAAGTCAGTGGCTGTAAAAATTAAAAGTGAATGACAAGAAAACAGCTACAAAAAAGTACCTCGCTCAGGGCTTCCACTCAGGACACGAATGAGACAGAGAACCCATTTTGATTTGATTTTCTATGTTCTGCTGCTATCAATAAAGAGTTATTAAATATCATCTCAGCAGATGAGTGGAATAGAAATCAGAGAAAAAGAAGTTGACTTGAGAGAAATTCAAGTGTTTTCAGCTCTTGCCCAATAACTTTAGCCTCCATTTAGCTGTTCATCCATTTAGTGTCTGATTTGTAAAGTAGCACCCCTGAAGTAGCATCAAGTATAAACAAGGGTTCCTAAAAGAAAAAAGATTATCTATTACTGAGGAAATTCCCACCCCTCCACCTACCCCTCATTAAGCAAGTAAATTGTACAGATGGGGATTTCCCCCTTTTCTCTTTCTCTTCTTTTTTTATTTTTTATTTTTTAAACCCTTAACTTCTGTGTATCGGCCCCTCGGTGGAAGAGTGGTAAGGGTGGGCAATGGGGGTCAAGTGACTTGCCCAGGGCCACACAGCCGGGACGTGTCTGAGGCCGGATTTGAACCTAGGACCTCCCGTCTCTAGGCCCGACTCTTTCTCTTTCTCTTCTATTTGAGGAAAGCGAGAGATTGCCAAGATCTTGATTCAGGGAATTAAATCTACATAAGGTCCACCATTTTCCCAGCCTGTAGTTTTAGTAACATTTTTCAGAGCCTCAGCACTGCCACATTTTTTTACAATTAGGTCTATCTTACCCAGGCTGAAGAGATGGCAGAGGAGCTCTGATCTATTCTGCTTCCAAACTGAATGGGTTGGCTGCTCCTTGGGCAGCCCTTCTCCCAAAGGCTTATCTTACTAGCTCCAGGACTTGGTAAAGGCACTAGATTGACTTTAGTCCTCTTCTGGCTCAGGATTCTGGAGCTCAAGAGATCTGATAGCCTCAGTCAGGCCAGTAGCAGAGATTAAGGCATGAGATGCCATACCCAGATGGGCATCTTGTCATTTCTGGGCAGGGAAGGTAAAGCCCCTATGCTTTCCTCAACTTCAATAGCTTTCAATTGTTTTCACATCAAATGAACAACCGGGCTCATTAAATGGTCTTTTAAATATCTGTAGTTAATATTTGTTAATAGTCAAAAGCAAAGAATATGACTTCATCCATTTTGTTAAGGATAGCATTTTCTTCTGTGTGGCGGTGCAAAGAAGATATGAATGTCAAATTTACTGTGTTTCTACGAATCAGAAAGAAGAAAACTAAGCTAATTCTCTGGGAGGGGGTGACAGGGAGGGCAATTCAACCTTTACGCGTGTATTTGGAGATCTCTGTTGGACGGCCGTCACTAGAACGCAATGCCAATTCCTGCTGTCAGCCAAAGCAGGTCTGAACAAGGGTGAACAAAGTAAAACAGCTGCCCACTGAGCAGAATTTTTTTTCTCTCAACCAAAAGGCAATGATTATAACAAATCATTACAAATCTGCAAACAACTTAACCAAGTCTAATTTATTTCTGCCTGTCATATTTTCCTCGTCCTTGGATTCAAATCAATGATTTTAATGAATTTATGTATTTAGGCACTTATCTTAAAGTGTGTGTGTATGTGTTTATGCATGCGTATAGACGCACGAAATAACACTTCACTTAGCTGGAGATCAAATTATCTGGGACACGACTCAGAGTTAGAAAGGCAACAATGGCCTCAGTCAATTTTACTCTTCTTTCATATTCAATTTTAACAACCTAACTATGGAGGATTTTAATCCTCGAGCATTGGGAAGGGTGCTAAGTTCAGCCCTGGACTATTAACTACCTGTGTGACCTTGGGCAGGTTTTGCCTTCCTTCTCCGGATTCTCAATTTCCTCAATCAATAAAAAAAGAGAGCATTGACACTGATTGATTGCTAAGGCTTCTCCCAACTCTAAATCCTATAGGTAGATATTCTATAAGCTCCCCTCCGGCTCTACGATCCTAGGTCGACTTGGGCCCAAAAGGCCTGAATTTTATTGTGAAGGTGTGAAAATGGCAATCCAGAACTTTCATTTCATTAGAGACCCCGAGGAAGCAGTTAATTCGGGAACTTGAGACCATGTCCACATGGGGCCAAAGTAACCATCTAAGGAATGGGAAATTGAATCAAAGCAGATGTGGAGCCTTGTGTGGCTGAAATCAGCTATTTGGTTGAAGGCTTTTTTTGTTTGTTTTCTTTCCCTCCCCACCCCCCCACCCCCAACAATGAACTCAGTCAGGCTGCTGAATATGTTGACACAGTCTGAAAGTGCTGAGAGTAGATGAACAAAAGCTGGAAGCGAGTGTCTGTGTGCAGTCTGTGCTCCCTAGCATCCTTGCGTGCTCCGCTAACAGGGGAGGAGACTGCATGTTGGGCCGGGTGTTAGGAAGACCCAGGTTCAAACCCCACCTTTGACACTGACCACCTTTGTGATTCCAGGTAAGTGACTTAATGCTTTTGAGACTCCAGTGTGTCATTTATAAAGCAGGAAGAAGGGGGCAGCTGGGTAGCTCAGTGGAGTGAGAGTCAGGCCTAGAGACGGGAGGTCCTAGGTTCAAACCCGGCCTCAGCCACTTCCCAGCTGTGTGACCCTGGGCAAGTCACTTGACCCCCACTGCCCGCCCTTACCACTCTTCCACCTATGAGACAATACACCGAAGTACAAGGGTTTAAAAAAAACACTAAAAAAAACAGGAAGAAGAAGAATTCGAATGCTCATATCATAGAGTTGTTGTGAGACTTAAACAAGGTAAGGTATGTAAGTGACTGCCATGTCAATATCAGTTATCATGTCCTTGATCCCCAAGCAAACTGTAAGCTCCCTGAGGGCAAGGGCTATTTTATTGTTGTCTTTGAACCTTGGTGCATAGTAGGTGCTGAATTTTGTGAGGTTATAGGGTGGGGGACTGTCCCTGTCATTTTTTTGGAATGGGTAATTCCCAATGAGAAAGCTCCTTTCACCAATACAGATGGGGCACCTATACCTTAGAAAGTTGCTTAAGGCACACTAAGGAGCCAACTGACTTGCCCAAGGTCACTCAATCAGTACACATCTTCCCGACTCTAAGACCAGCTCTCCATCTACTATGCAACTCTACCTAGGGAGTTTTCTCTTTTTTTTAACTAATTAATTAATTAACTTAGAATATTTTTCCACAGTTACATGATTCATGTTCTTTCCCTCCCCTCCTTCCTCCCCACTCCTTTAGCCAACAAGCAATTCCACTGGGTTTCACATGTATCATTGATCAAGACCTATTTCCACATTACTGATAGTTGCACTGGGGTGGTCGTTTCAAGTCTACATCCCCAATCATATCCCCATTGAACCATGTGATCGAGCAGTTGTTTTTCTTCTGTGTTTCTGCTCCCACAGTTCTTCCTCTGGATGTGGACAGCAGTCTTTCTCATAAGTCCCTCAGAATTGTCCTAAGGAGTTTTCTTAAGAAATAAAGTAAAATCCTATGAGACTAAGTTCCATGGGGATAAGTTGAGAAAATAGGAAAAACAGTTCATTTCATGTAGTTGTATTTTGCCTCTGCCCTTGTTCCTAGAGGAGGCCCTTATCCCACTCTCCCTTATCTGAGTACCGGCTGTGTCCCTCCCTCGCTCAAGCAGAATATAAATTCCATGAGGGCAGGAACTGGTTTTAATTTTCTGTCCTTGGATTCTCAGTAAGTACCAGCCTGTAATATATGTGGGTAGAATTTTATTGAGTTAAATTCAGCCTACACCCTGTAGTATGGGGGAAAAGAGGCATGTGAGCCAAACCAGCTGTCCTGCATTCAATCTGGCACCATCAATTCGAAACACGAAGGAACGTTAAGGACTGTCGGTGTAGTTTATCCTGTTTCGAGGGCATAATCATTCCTCTGGAGACCCTCTCTGGTGTTGGTGTTACACTGTAGTATGAAGGTCACCATAAGTATCCACAGGCTTCAACAGCAGAGAGCAAGGCTGAACCTTCAAGGCTTGTCAGGTAGAAAAGGGACTTGTTCCACTTGGCCTCAGAAGGCAGAACCTGGACCAGTGAATGGAGGTTCCAGGAACATAAGAACTTCTTAACACTCAAAGCTATCCAAGAATGAAACTTCTGGCTGATGAGTGTGAAGGGAAGGAGAGAGAATCCAGTATGGCTTCATGGAAGAGGTGACCATGGGCCTGGGTTTGCAAGGATGGGTAGGAGTGACATAAAGACATAATGACCTTACTAAAATTGTTAGAAAAGCATCACGGGTGGCAGTTGGGGAAGAGCGTGCCAACTGCCAAAAGGCTCAATATATGTGTGTAGTACGTATGCAGATAGATGTGTGTATGTCTATACTTGCTTATGATTTCAATATCTTTGCTAGAAAAAGGAAATGTAACTGAAGAAACCCTGGAACTGAGGACTTTGGGAGTGACAATTTCCTTAGTGATCCAGGTAGAAGAACCCCAACAGGAGACAGCCTCCCTATCAGTTATACACTTCATTTAAAACTTGGAGCAACACATTAGTACTGGACCTTTTGGGGACATAGCATTTTCTTCATGGAAGCCCGTTAAGAGAAAAGAGCCTCATCCTGGTCTTAGTTGGGCTCGCGGGAGGTGTCTCCTGTGCCCTACTGAACTGATGGCTGAGGATGGACACTGGCAATATAGCATCAGACAGTCACAGAAATCAGACCCATTTAAGAGGGAACCTTCCCCAACCCTCTCGACTTATAAGACAGGAAATTAGGGACCACTGAGGGGAAGGGACTCGCCTCGAATGTTTGTTGACTTGTTTGGCCTTTCCTAGATGGTTAGTTGGTTTTGGTCTGGATGTGTGAATTCATCAGGTTAGACTCCTGCTGTGTAAATTCCCTCCACTGATACAGATCAGCCACGTAAGAGGCTAAGGTCACACAGTCAGCCTGAGTCAGAGGCAAGATTTTCTCTGAAGTCTTCATCATTCCAAAGTTTTTCCTTGACCCCATTTTGCTCACGGTAGCTATGGCATGGTTAAGTCAAGGCTCTTAACCAGTCACCTTATTTCCAAAGCACAGTGAAAGGAGCAATGGCTTTGGAGCCAGCAGGCCTAGCTTTGAATTCTGAATTGCTTTTTAAGTAGCTGCGTGACAGCAGACAAGGTACGTCGCCCTCTAGGTCTGTCTTCTTATTTGTAAACTATGGAGGTTGGACTAGAATAAGAAATCTTCATCTTTACATGCTGTGGAGAATCTGCCCTTTGGTAGTCTGGTTAAGTCATCAAGGCAGCTAGGTTGCACAATGGTTAGAGCTGGAGTCAGTGAAGACCTTAATTCAAATCTGACCTCAGACACGTGACCCTGGGCAAATCACTTAATCCTGTTGGCCTCAGAGTCCTCATCTGTAAAAATGAGAAGGAAATGGCAAACCACACCAGTATCTATCTTTGCCGAGAAAATCCCAAATGGGGTCGCGAAGAGTCGGACACAAGTGAAAAACAACTGAACAACAAGAAGCCACCGAACCTCTTCCGATATAGCATTTTTAAATGCACGAAATAAAATACAGAAATTACAAAGAGAACCAGAGGTTAGTGAAGAGAAGGATATCATTTTCTCCCATCCAAGCTCACAGGCCCCCTGGAATCTGTCTGCAGTCCACGGATGCCAGATTAAGGGCCTTTGACCTGGATGAACTTTTAAGGTTCCTTCTAGCTTTACGGTTATGACTCTCCGGTGATTCTTCCAGTGCCCCATCGGCATTCATTAGGAATTGTTTTGCAAAGATACCCTGCGTATATACTCCGTATAAATACACCCATATGAAATATGAGTGTGTGTATGTGTGCTACATGCACACAGAGTATTTCTGCGTACACCCATGCAGCCTACTCTGTGTAGATACAGATTATCCGCAGATCAGCACAGATATAGACGTATCCCACCTCTGGATAAGCTTCCAAGGTAATAGGATTAGCACTCCAAGACCTGGCATATAGCCCTGGATTTTCAATTCAGCAGAAGGGAACTCCCAGGGTGGAAAGTGTTACCACCAGCGTGGATCCCCAACCTGTCTATATGACCCAACAGATAAGAGTGAGGGAGTTGCCCGAAGGCCCCAGAGGTTGCGAGATTTGCCCATGGTCCCGTGGCTGGCGTCGGTGGCAGAACTGAAAACCAGGTGTCCCTGCATTGGAGCCGCCAGTACTCCCTCCATCGCACACAAGGCTATGGAACACAGAAGCCGCTTGCTCATTGTTTCCAGAATGTGGCAGGGGGCTGAATGTGAACTCGTGTAAGCCTCAGAGCCGCATCTCACCGGAGCTCTGCTTACCACTTACTTGCCCATCCCTGGAGCTCTCGCTGCACAACAACTCACCACCTGCTCTTTCTTACCATCCACTCTATAGAACAGTCACATACGATCGAGCCCGGTGTCTTTCCCATTAGCCCGCTCCCCTAACCCCCACCCCTACCCCTCTCCACAAGCTCCGGGGAGAAGAGCAGCTGCTCAGTTTGGCTATTTTTCTGTTGCTGCAGAGCTGAGGGGAAGCATTCTGGGGCAGGGAGAGGGGGGGTCTCCTACACTCACGATCGTACCAGCTTCCACTTCTGTTTTGTGTCACGACAGGGATACCCTGCCCACATAGTACACGGCAAGTTACCGCACGCCAGAATCCTGTCTCTGAAACCTGCCTGGTTTCACGGGTGGGCAACTGCCCACTGCTCAGACCCCAGCACAGCCTAAGTCAGGGCCCGCAGCCTTCCCGGTGGGACTGAGTAAAGAGAGCCATACAGGGCTTTGGGCAATGGGGTCGCCTTGCTGCCTCCTGACACGGCGCTGCCCTGGCCCGGCCTTTCATCTAAATCCCCTGGAGTTGAAATTCAAAACCTGCCTCTCTTTCTTTGCTAAAGATTATGAAGTTTGGGGCAGGAACGTAGCTCGTGCTTTCATTACGAGCACTGACCGAAGCAAGAACCCAGGAGCCAAAGGCAGATATGGCAAGCAAACAACTAGTCAAGGAGATGGCGCCCAGGACCAGACCTGGGATTTCTGTAACGTGCCTTAAGATAATAGAACGACAGGCTCTTGGCCAAGAACACGACACAACTGGCGAAGGCTGGCGAGAATGCCATGAATTGTCTGGAGTTTTACAAACCTAATTTGTGAAAAAGCCTTTAAACTTCTAAGGAAGGGGAGGGGGGGAGGAAACCGTTTCGCCCCCAAATTCACTACTACAAAGAACGACTGAATGCAAAGAAGGATGGAGGTAGAGGCACATCGAAATTCACAGGAAAGAATCCAAAAAAAAGGAGTGAGCAACAAAGCCCCGTAGTCTTAGGTGTCTACAGGCTACTCCACAGAGCCCGGGGAGCAAGCAGAATGCCCCAGGGGTTCTATTTCTGACTTGGGAGGCATCGAGTAGGATGAGATCCGTGACACGGAAGGGTACTTTATTCAAAAGGAACAGCATAAATAAAGCAGGGAAGGGAAATCGAGGAAGACTGTACACTCACTGCAAAGCAAAGTCTAATTCTTTCACTTTATTTTTCTTGCTTTTTTGATAACATGGCTAATGTGGAAACATATCTTGCACGATTCTGCATGTATAACTGAGGCATCGCTTGCTTTCTCAACGGGTGGGGAAAGGAGGGAATTTGGAACTCATTTTTAAAATAAATAACTACACTATTTTAAACAAAAGAATATATATTCATGTGAGGAAATCTAGGAACCAAAGGGGTTCAGCATTGGTCAATGGACAAGGAATTATTAATGCGCAAACACAATACATGAAATAATTCCTATTTGCAAAGAGCTTAAGTTCTAACTGCAGGGATTATTCGGTGGCAATCAACAGAGGCAGAAAGAGAACTCATGTTTCCAGAAGGGTAACTATTGGAGCTATGAGCTCTGCCTTTGGCTATACGGAGGTCTGAACACGGATGGAAAGAAAAAAAAAAGGATAAGTCTCGAAAACAAATTCACGTCTGGCTTGCTGTTTCCTGTCTCTGGGCAAAAGGGTGATGGACCGCAGGTGGGGAACGAGGCGTACAGTTTCAGAAATGGCCGCTGTATTCATCCGATTTGTTCGAATGACCTAATTTGTAAGAAGGGAGGGTTCTCTGGGTGAGAGAATCACTGGGAAATGACAGCAAGGTTTGGTTTGGGTTTTTGAAACGTTATTTTGATTCTAAATTAAAAAGCCAAGAAAAACAACTGCTTGAACACACGGGCTGATGGGGATATGATTGGGGATGGAGACACTAAACGATAACTCTAGTCCAACTATCAATAATATGGAATTAGGTCTTGATCGATGATACGTGTAAAACCCAGTGGGATTGTGGGTCGGCTAAGAGGGGTTAGGGGGGTTTGGGAGAGAGGGAAAGAGCATGAAATATGTAACCAGGGGAAAATATTCAAAATAAAAAATAATTAATTAAAAAATTAAATTAAAAAGCTGTCACACTTTGGAGTTCACGGAGTCTGCTTACCTGGTTCTTCAAGAAGCAAGAGCATAACTAGAAAGGCAATCGGTGCTTTTCTCTGTAGCTACACGGCTAACTTGAAGTTGGACTAGGTTATCTAATTCCATTTGTTAAATAAGGAAAAAAATATGGAGATATATATATATATGTATATTGTCTTTTGCAATCCTATCTATTTCCATCACTGGCTAATCAATATCCCACAAGCACCAATAACTAAAAAGCTTGGTCCTATTGCTGGCTTTGGAACACACCTTTAAATAAAAAATCCTATGCAAATCGGAATCCGAATGCTGCGGGGAGAGTCTCCATCTCCCTTTGCCTGCATCTCTCCCTCTCTCCCTCTCTCCCCTACTCCCCCCCCCACCTCCACCCTAAAGCAGAATGGCTGAGCCTTAATGAAAAGTTGGACAGGTGCCAGGGGGAATTGCTTTTATGGCTCTTACTCCCACTAACAAAAGAAAGTGTTTTTTGGAGTGGAAATGATGGGAACCTTTGAGGCAGTGACCAGACCACCTCACAATGTAGGATGGAGATGGAGAGGGTGAGGAGGCCCAGTCATAGTGCACTTGGGCCTTTGGGAGAGCAGCTTTCAAAAGGGGCCAGAGAAAGGATAGGTGGGATCCCATTTGACTTAAGCCTCTATAGGAGAAGTCAGCCCAAAGGGACGAGAAAGCTTCAGAATCATAATAGCTCACAGTTCTATGGTGCTTTACGCTTTGCAAAGCACTTTCCATGGATTATCTTATTTTAAGGAAATTCTAAAGACACAAGAGACGAGTGGAAAAAAAAAAGTTCTCCAAAGAGACTAATGTGGTCCCCTGGGACACACATGGAACAAGGTAGATTCTTTACAGACATTTAGGGAATGTGGAAGGGGATGGGTAATGGGAGCTAAATAGGACAGCGTGGCAAGCTTTTAAAAGGAGAGCGTCAGGGGCATTACTACTCAGAGTGAACTGAGGCGGACAAACCACCGGGTGGGTTTTTTAAAGCTGGGGTGGGGGAAAGAGATAGGTAAAAGGGCTCGAGCCTCTTCTGCTAGGAGACAGTAGAATGAAAATGGATGTGAAAGGAGAGACGGGACTACTTAGAGCTTATTTTGCTTTTATTTTCTCTGCCAAGGACAATTATTGCTGTATCAGAAAAGAAAGAACAAAAACAGCTGAAGCTATTACTACTTAAGATAAGGATAGAGGTAATAAGAGAGGCTCCGGGCCTTTGATAAGTTCAGCTCGTCATCTCTCGAGGCGCAGCAGCCTTGGTTACCAGGGGAAAAAAACAACCTAGTGGATATCAATCCCGACCCAGCAGCTCACCACACACACACACACACACACACACACACACACACACAGAGATGGAAAGATCCCTAGCCTTGGGGCCCGTCCTAATCACTACAAGTCAGCCTTTTTCTGCAGGGACCATGACGGCCAAACCAAAAGCACCGTCCACGTTATCGACCGGTATCGAGATACTCTTTGATGGCGCATTACGGCCACGAAAGTGAATCGATGGTCCTGGACTTTGGGCTATTGTTGTTATTAAAGAACGTGTCGTTTGGCACCATATTTGTTGTAACTGGTGGCTATTTGTAATTGCCTAAAATCAATAGGGATGACAGGAATGAGAGGCAAGGAAGAGAATCCGAGCCTGCGAGCTGCTCTCGACATCTTAGGACTATCCACACAATCACTACAGTGATGGACCGTTGGTTTGATTCTTAGTGCAACACAGAGGAATAATGTCACAACTCCTACTGGCTCCTGAAAGCAGACCCTTAAGTGATCAGTGTGGGGAAATCAGCAAATGCTGCAAACTGGGGCTTGATTTACTGTTCGGTTGATTGTCTAGAGTTAAGAAAGTGATGGAGAAAATGTTCGTAATTCAGATTCAATGTAAAAGTGGGCTTTGGGTACATGTTCAGGGGTTTGTTTTTTCAGAAAGCCAGTTGTTAGATATTTAGTAGCATACCACTGGTTACAGCCATCACTAAAACAACCTTTTGGAGACTCATTTTCCAGGAACTGTTTCATTCAGTTAAAAGCAACAAATATTTATTAAGGCCAAGCCTAGAGTCAGGAAGACTCATCTTCCTGAGTTCAGATTTGGCCTTAGACACTTACCCTAGGCAAGTCAATTTACCCAGTCTGCCTCAGTTTCCTCATTGGTAAAAAGAGCCAGAGAAAGAAATGGCAAACCATTCCGAAATCTTTAGCAAGGAAGCCCCAAACAGGTTTCAGTCAAACACAATTGAAAATGACTGAATGGGGGGCAGCTGGGTGGCTCAGTGGATTGAGAGCCAGGCCTAGAGACGGGAGATTCTGGGTTCCAATCTGGAATCAGACACTTCCCAGCTGTGTATTGCCTAGCCCTTGCCGCTCCTCTGTCTTAGAGTTGTTACTAGCACAGAGTTTTAAAAAAAGGAAGAGATGGCCTAGCCACTGTTAAGATATACTGGAGAATCTGCCATTTAGGAGCTTGCGACTTTGGACAAATTGTTTAACCTCGTGTCTGATTTTTGTGCCTCAGTTTCCTCATCTCTAATATGAGGCATGGCCTCCTAAGGCCCCTTCCAGCTCAAACTCTTTGGTACTGCGATCCTTTCCCTTCCATATGCCTCAGTTTCCTCTCCCAGAAATAAAGGAGTCGGTCCAGGTGACTTCCAAGCGTTCTACATTCTCTTTTTGCAATAATGTCCTGTGATTCTATTGTTTCATCTTAGGCTCAATATTGAGCCTTCTTCATTAGTGTCTGAATACTGGGCTTTAGAGAGCTCCCGGCCCAGGGAGTGTGGTTGAGTATTTTGATAGTGAAAAAAAGCATTCAGTGATTGAATGGTCTATTACATGCATTAGACGGATCTGAAGCAGGGGATGCACAGCAGATGGAAAAACCATCAGGACCATATTTTTTCTCTAAATTTCTATACCAGTGCAGTACATAATGGTCAATGAGCCCAAGTAATTAAAAACAACAAAACCCCACTTGGATAAAATGGCATCATTTAAATCCATACAGCGAGCAGGTCAGAGAAAACGAGAGCGAGGAGCACTCTGTGCGGACCCGTACTTAGCACTGATTTCAAGGATTTATCCATCTAATGAAACAGATGCTTCTATACAAAGGAATAGCCGAATCGCTCGCCCCCCGCCCCCCNGCACTGATTTCAAGGATTTATCCATCTAATGAAACAGATGCTTCTATACAAAGGAATAGCCGACTCGCTCGCCCCCCGCCCCCCGCCCCCCGCCCAGCCTGCTAAAGTGTGTCCATCTCTCTTGTAAGCAGCTCTTCTTCAAAACAATCTATGAGCTCCAGTTTCTCCTATTTTGAAGAGGATAGAAGTCAGATGCACAGGAGAGGGTGAAACAAAAGTCTTGTTTCCTAAGCCCGAGCGACATGTTGTGTGTGAGTTTGCACAGCTCGGTTTCAACCATCCCACAGAGCTGAATGGCTGTACCTTTGAAAAAAAGGACAACTGGGCCCTGTTTACAACACAAGGTATCACAACACAAGGAGCTCAAGCAACATGGCTCCTTCGGGGAGAGTGCTTTCCAGTTAGCAACGCCCTTATTAGCACGGTGTCCTTGGACTCTCACAACAACCCAACGCAAGCATGATTTTCCCCGTTTATAAAGGAGCCGACGAAGGCTCGAAGGCTCGGAGGGGTTAAAAAGAGGGCATGCAGGGCGGTGCAATGGAAAATGTGAATTTTCCTTGGGCAGGTTGCCCTTTGGGCCTTACTTTCCTTATCTGCAAGACAAAAGGGTTGGACCAGAGGAGCTCTAAGGTCCTGTGGCCTGCTCTAGACCTCGGGGACCCAGACTTGCCCTGAGCTGCATCATTCGTAAGTGACAGAAACCAACCGAGGTCTTCTACCGTATTTCAAGTCTATTGGTCACCCTGAAAATAGTCGGGGAAGGGGAGGAAGATGACGTATGATTGGGAAAAAAGGGTGGGTTCCAGATGGTGGTGGCCTTCAGATATGAGGTGGTGGGGTTTGGGGGTCTATCCTAGAGGCAATAGGGAGCCACTGGAGCTTCTGAGTAAGGGAATAACAGGGTCTGAAGGTACCTTACCAACACTGTGGAACATAGATTGGCAATGGGAGAGATGCCCATTAAGAAAGCTTTATGGTAATCAGACTAGGTGGTGAGGGGGCCGTGTGGGGGAGCAGGACAGATATGCGAAGTACTGTGAGAGTAGAATCGATTGGTATGGAGATAAGGGGCAGGGACGGCTCCAGGATTGAGAGTGGGAGTGACTGGAAGATGGTGGTAGCCTCAGCAGAAATTGAGAAGACTAGGAGAGGAGCAGGAGGAAGCAAACAATATTCAAAATTCTGGCTTGGCCCTCCCTGAAATTCAGGTCAGAAATAAATGTCCCCATTGGAACTGCTGTCATGCCTTATCTAGATTGGTGGAATTGTCGGACTCCCTCCAACTTGGGTGCTGATAATCAGCTGACAAATTAAATTATAATGAAGGCTTCACCTTCCCAAAGCAAGAAAGACAGTGCAAAAGGAAGGTCTGAAGTTTTGTTTTCCATATAGGCTCATTAAACGGAAAGGAGCAAAAGATCACTCTCTTAACTAGCATGTTTCTTGAGCAGTCCTGGTTTTTCGAAACGACTAAGTGGATTTCCTGACAAGCCATTTTACTGGCTGCAGAGTCTGGCTGGCTACTTGCGAGGGCATTTCTATTTAAATCTGAGCTGTGCGGAGGGGCAGTCGTGGGATACAAAACCACGGAAATGAGTGTTCTGGACGGAGCAACCACAGACTGATGCATCGATTCTTCCCCCTCACTTGCTGGGGGGAAAAAGGTGCCCACCAATCTTGACTTCTTCTTAATCAAAACGTATCAATGAACATGGTGGAAGCAGCTTTCCCTTCTAGCTCAGGAGAAAGGGCAAAATCTAGAACTTCAGCTCCTATACCAAGGAGCGAGGCAATGGCGATGCAGTGGTTAGAGGCTTGGGCTTGGAGTTGGCAAGTTCAAATCCTGCCACGCTTACTTAGTATGAGTGAGACCCTGGGCAAGCCACTGCCCTAATATCTGTGCCTAAGCAACTCCTGGGAATTGATCTACTAAGTCCTAGAGGGGTTAGAAATCTGTCTTGATCAAGGGAATGCCCACGCTTACAAATCCCAGAGCTTTCCCTTATGGACGTATCATAGGATCTGGACTTTAAAGCTGGAAGTGACCCCAGATGCCATCTGATCTGACCCCTAATTTAACAAGGGGGGGACTGAAGTAAAGTGACGAAGGATGAAAGGACCCTAGATTAAGAGTTAGAAGGAAATTGAGTCCATCTAGTCCAACTCTTTCATTTTACAGACAAGGAAATTGAGGCCCAGAATGTAAAGTGACCTGCCTAAGGTCACCCAGGTGGATGTGAGTGAGCCCCAAGCCTTTGACTCTAGGCACTGTTCCCACCCCATCTCTCATTCGAAGGACACGCCTTGCCTGTATCTGTTACAGCATCTGTGCAAAGAGCCCACCCAGTCACACCAAAGTGTCCTGCTACTAAGTACCCATTCTGATGGCTGCTGGTAGACGCAGGAGTTCAGGGAGGTAAAAGATGATAAAGGCCCAGAAAAGAAGGTTAAAAGCAGTCAATAAGGAAGACTCCTGGGCCTTGAGAACATCTCCCCGAAGTCCCCAAAGTTAGCGTTTGCTCCTTATTTGTCTGAATGCCCACACCTGGGTCCCAAATTAATGCACCCAGCTTTGCACTGACTACTTGGATGGCAGGATTCCTGGCTGCAATTTCACCACAGCAGGATGGCGAGATTCTGGGCCCCTAACAATCTCCTCCTGCCCCGTATCGCAGGCATTTGTACACATGCACTCTCTCCTATTAGCCTATAAGCTTCTTGTGGGCAAGGGCTATGCCCTGAATACCTTTATACCTCAGCCATCCCTGGGGCATTGTCTAGACCAGTGCTGGGCAAACTTTTTAAAGGAGGCCAAAGGAAAGGAAATGCCCATCTGTCAGTCTGTTTCTAAGGCAACTCTTTCGAAGTTTCATTGTATTGTATCCTACTCATTGTATTCATCAGATTAGGAATAATATCGTGTGGCTGGATAGAACATTTCAGGGGGTGCATCTGGCCCGAGGGCCGTAGTTTGCCCATCACTGGGCTAGTATATAATGAGTATTTCACAGGTGCTGGCTGTGTTTGATTGGAGAAAGAAATGTAGAGAAGAGTGGAAAGAGCACTGCGCTAACTCAGAACGCTTGGCTTTGAATTCTAATTTCACCACTGAGCTGCCGGATGACCTGGGTCCAGGCTCTTCTCCTCTTGCAGTCTCAGTTTCTTGGAAAATGGGGTTGGACCAGGCAACCTCAGAGATCCCTTCCAGCTCCAGAATTCACTGAGTTTTATCTATAAGATAGGGATAGGGACTAAAGAGAGCTTTCACTTTTACAGGGAGCTCCTGGTAAGTGATTGTGATGCAAGTCATCACCTGTGTCATCTTCTAAAGCGAGTAGCATGAGTGAGTGACAACTGATTGGAAGATGGATGTACTGATAAGGACTATAGGCCCCAAAGTTTTGCCCATCCAAGTCCCCAAACAGGAAACCTATCTGTAGCAAGTGAAACTGGCTCCTGTACTTGATGAAGTTATGTGGCACTGACATCGTAGTGGTGTGTTTGTTTTCTCTGCTTACCTTACTGGACGAGGCAAGGGTCTGGTTCAGGCCTCCTAGAGTCCTTCAAACATTCTGATATTGGCCAACTCCTAGGATATCTCCAGGCTACTACTAGATGGGATCCACCTCACATTGGCCATTCGGGACAAAAATCCTAGGAAACAAAATCACCAAACTTAGCAATGTATGGTCAACTCTGATCTCTAGCAGTTCTCAAGCATTTCTGCCATCCTAGAGAAACTGAAGATTTGAGAGTTCCTTCAGGATGTGCTGACTTGTCAGAGTAGAGGTGATGGTGGCCTGCTCTACCTAAGATATTCTCTCTTTTTTTTTCCTTTTTTAAATTTTTATTTAATTTTTATTTTATATTTATATTTTATTTATTTTTATTTTTATTTTATTTTTATTTAAATAGGAATATTTTCCCCTAGTTACATGTTTCATGTTCTTTCCCTCTCCTCCAAACCCCCCTAACCTCCCCTTAGCCAATGCATAATTCCACTGGGTTTTACATGTATCATTGATTAAGACCTAATTCCATATTATTGCTAGTTGGACCAGAGTTATCGTTTAGCTTCTTCATCCTCAATCATATCCGCATCAGCCCATGTGTTCAAGTAGTTGCTTTTTTTCTGTGTTTCTCCTCCCACAGTTCTTCCTCTGAATGTGGCTGGTTTTCTTTCTCAGAAGTCCCTCAGTCTTGCTCTGGATCCTTGCATTGCTGCTAGTAGAGAAGTCCATTATGTTCGATTGTACCACAATGTATCAGTCTCTGTGTACAATGTTCTCCTGGATCTGCTCCATTCACTCTGCATGAATTCCTGGAGGTTGTTCCAGTTCATTATTCCTTATAGCACAATAGTATTCCATCACCAACAGATACCACAATTTGTTCATTTCCCAATTGAAGGACATTCTCTCATTTTCCAATTTTTTGCCATCACGAAGAGCCCAACTATAAATATTTTTGTACAAGTCTTTTTATCTATGATCTCTTTGGGGTACAAACCCAGCAATGCCATGGCTGGATCAAAGGGCAGGCAGTCTTTTAGAGCTCTTTGGGCATAGTTCCAAATTGCCAGCCAGAATGGTTGGATCAGTTCACAGCTCCACCAGCAATGCATTAATGTCCCAATTTTGCCACATCCCCTCCAACATTCATTACTCTCCCCTGCTGTCATTTTAGCCAATCTGCTAGGTGTGAGGTGATACCTCAGAGTTGTTTTTTTTTAACCTTTAACTTCTGTGTATTGGCTCATAGGTGGAAGAGTGGTAAGGGTGGGCAATGGGGGCTAAGTGACTTGCCCAGGGTCACACAGCTGGGAAGTGTCTGAGGCCGGATTTGAACCTAGGACCTCCCGTCTCTAGGCCTGACTCTCAATCCACTGAGCTACCCAGCTGCCCCATCTCAGAGTTGTTTTGATTTGCATTTCTCTAATTATTAGATTTAGAACACTTTCTCATGTGCTTAATGATAGTTTTTATTTCTTTATCTGAGAATTGTCTATTCATGTCCCTTGCCCATTTATGGATTGGGGGAATATTCTCTCCTTTCTAAAAGAAAGAAGGCCTCACACCTTTTTGGGTGACGTTGGGCTACAAGAGGCCTGTGGCTCATCAAACAAATAATAATTACAACAAATAATAACTTGTATTTTTAGAGGGCTGTAGAATTTACAAAGTATTTCCCATATGTTATCTCATTTCATACGCGCACTAAACCTGCCAGGTGTAGGATCTGTAGCTTCTATTATTCTCCCCAGCTAGAAGGTCAGGAAGGAAAGGTTAGAGAAAGCAAATGAGGACACACAGCAGTAATCACCAGTGAAGGACTGACCAGAGGAAAAAGAGAACTGATAGAAATAGAACCCTGTAGTATAAGGTAGAAGGGAAAGCCTAGGAGTGAGAAGTTTTGAATTCAAACTTGGGTTCATATGACTCTTAGCTGTGTGACCTTGGACAAGTCACTGTACTTCCTCTGAATCTTTTTCCTCATTTCTCTATTTAAAGCCCTTTACATGTTGGCATCAACCTAGTTTCTTATTAGTCCTTCTACATGGTACGTTTTAGCCAAACTGGTGTACTTGCTATTTTTTTACATGTTATTTCATCTCTCTCCATGTCTTTGCACAGGCAGTGAGTGCCTCATACCTGGCATGTCCTCCTTCCTCAGTTCTGCCTGTCAAAATCTCTAGCTTACTTCAAAGGCCATAACAAGAGCCACCTTCTATATTGGGTCATTCCCAATCACCTCAGCTGTAAGTGCCCTCCCTACCCACCAAAATCCTTGGTAGATATTTTTAAGTGACTTATCTGTGTATATTATTCTCCCACAGCAGAATGTAAGCTCCATACAGTTTTTTTTCTTTTCTCCCTAGTACATGACATCTAGTAGACGCTAAATAAATGTTTGTTGACTGAATGAGTCAATGAATGAATGAAATGAAGAAAACTGAACTAGATTACATCTAAGATCCCTCTCAACCGTAACATCCTAGGATTCAGGAGGCCATGATTCTAGGTAAGCCTGACATGAGGCTGGGAATGGAGCAGAGGATTCATAGAAGACTGTTGACTAAGATTCAGAAGCAAAAATGGACGTTGTCAGGAGGAGAGGAAGTAGAAGGTGAGGATCAGGAAGCAGTGGAAAACTAAAATGGAAAATCAGGTAGGAACCAGATTACAGAGGGCTCAAAGTATCCAATATATCAAAATATCAAGTCAAAGCATTTGGAAAAAGCATCCCATCTACTAGGGAGGCCTCTGGAGTGCTACGCCAGACTGTGCCCATTGGGTGGCTTTCAGAATGAAGTTTGGCACTAATATGGTGAGTCCCCAGGGGCAGGGGGGCAGCAGATTACTTAACAAAGGGAGAATCAGCCCAGATCAGAAATGAAGCAGATCAAAACTCTCCCAGTAGCAATTTTGAACCTATAAGAAACCCCTGTACTTTCAGCCTAGATAGAGAGATCTAATCTTTAAAAAAAGGAAATGGCAAGAGATGGGAAGTTTTTGTTTTTGTTTTAAAACAAGTGGATGATATAATGAAAGCCACGTGTTTGGAAGGCTAACCTTGCAATGGCATGTATTCTTAACTCGGGAGGCTTTGAGGAGCCTAGGACAAAAACTTGGGAAGGAGTACTTGAACTAGATAGCAGTGGTAGAAACCAATTAAGGGACCAATCAATAATTCAGGCAGCATTTATTAAGCACCACCTGTGTGTCAGGCTCTATGCCAACATTGGCAAACATTTTAGAGTTTGAGTGTCCAAAGGGCAAATTCAAGCTGTTTGTGAGCCCCTGTATTATCAGAGAGAGCAGAGGGAGGAAGTGCTTGCTTTGGGTGGCTGGACATGCAAAAATGTCCTCGGGAGCTGGGAAGAGGGAGAATGGAGCAGCTTTCCAAGTGCCAGTTGGGCATGCGTGCCAATACTTCACCAATGCTGCTCTATGCTGACTGCTAAGGATCCAAAGAAAAGCAAAACTTGTCCTTGCCCTCAAGGAGCTTACATTCTGACATGGGAGCCAAGATAGATAAAGAAAGAGGTACATGCATGCATACACACAAACTACATTAAAAGTAAATGGAGGATTTAATATTGTACTAGAAATTACAGTAGCAATTAGAGAAGAAAAAGAAATTGAAGGTATTAAAATAGGCAATGAGGAGACTAAGCTATCACACTTTGCAGATGATATGATGGTCTACTTAAAAAATCCTAGAGAATCAACTAAAAAGCTAGTAGAAATAATCAACAACTTTAGCAAAGTTGCAGGATACAAAATAAATGCACATAAATCATCAGCATTTCTATATATTTCCAACACATTGCAGCAGGAAGAGTTAGAAAGAGAAATACCATTTAAAATCACCCTAGACCAGTGATTCCCAAAGTGGGCACCACTGCCCCCTGGTGGGTGATGCAGCAATCCAGGTGGGGCAGTGGTGGCCACAGGTGCATTTGGGGGCGGTGAATAACTGTAAGGGGGCGGTGATAGTATGTGACAGGGGGCACTCAGTAATATTTTTTCTGGAAAGGGGGCGGTCGGCCAAAAAAGTTTGGGAACCACTGCCCTAGACAATATAAAAGACTTGGGAATCTATCTATCAAAACAAACACAGCAATTATATAAACACAACTACAAAAAACTTTCCAAACAATTAAAACTAGATCTAAAAATTGGAAAAACATTGATTGCTCATGGGTAGGATGAGCTAACATAATAAAAATGACCATTATTCTACCCAAATTAATTAATTTATTTAGTGCCATACCTTTCAAACTACCAAAAAACTTTTTGACTGAATTAGAAAAAACTATAACAAAGTTCATTTGGAAGAACAAAAGATCAAGAATATCAAGAGAAATAATGAAAACAAAACGTGAAGGAAGGTGACCTAGCAGTACCAGGTATTAAACTATACTATAAAGCAGCAGTCATCAAAACAATATGGTACTGGCTAAGAGACAGACGGGAGGATCAGTGGAATAGACTTGGGGTAAGTCACAGTATCAGCAAGACAGTGTATGATAAACCCAAAGAGCCCAATTTTGGGGACAAAAACTCTTGGGAAAATTGGAAAACAATATGGGAGAGATTAGGTTTAGATCAACATCTCACACCCTACACCAAGATAAATTCAGAATGGTTGAATGACCTGAATATAAAGAAGAAAACTATAAGTAAATTAAGTCAACACAGAATAGTATACTTGTCAGATCTATCAGAAAGGGGAAATTTTAAAACCAAGCAAGAGTTAGAAAAAATTACAAAATGTAAAATAAAAAGTTTTGATTATATTAAATTAAAAAGGTTTTGTACAAACCAAAACAATACAACCAAAATCAGAAGGGAAACAACAAACTGGGGAAAAATCTTTATACTAAAACCTCTGACAGAGGTCTAATTACTCAAATATACAAGGAGCTAAATCAACTGTATCAAAAATCAAGCCATTCCCCCAATTGATAAATGGGCAAGGGACATGAATAGGCAGTTTTCAGATAAAGAAATCAAAACTATCAATAAGCACATGAGAAAGTGTTCTAAATCTCTAATAATTAGAGAAATGCAAATCAAAACATCTCTGAGGTACCACCTCACACCTAGCAGATTGGCTAACATGACAGTAGAGGAGAATAATGAGTGTTGGAGGGGATGTAGCAAAATTGGGACATTAATGCATTGCTGGTGGAGTTGTGAACTGATCCAACCATTCTGGATGGCAATTTGGAACTATGCCCAAAGAGCTCTAAAAGACTGCCTGCTCTTCAATCCAGCCATAGCATTGCTGGATTTGTACCCCAAAGAGATCATAGATAAAAAGACTTGTACAAAAATATTTATAGCTGCGCTTTTTGTAGTGGCAAAAAAACTGGAAAATGAAGGTATGCCTTTCAATTGGGGAATGGCTGAACAAACTGTGGTATATCCTGGTGATGGAATACTATTGGGCTCAAAGTAATAATAAACTGGAGGAATTCCATGTGAACTGGAAAGACCTCCAGGAATTGATGCAGAGTGAAAGGAGCAGAGCCAGAAGAACATTGTACACAGAGACTGATACACTGTGGTAAAATCGATTGTAATCGACTTCTGTACTGGCAGCAATACAATGACCCAGGACAATTGTGAGGGATTTATGAAAAAGGACACTACCCACATTCAGAGGAAGAACTACAGGAGTGGAAACACAGAAGAAAAACAATCGCTTGAACACATGGGTTGATGCAGACATGATTGGGGATGTAGACTCAAAACAACCATACCAATGCAACTATCAATAATATGGAAATAGGTCTTGATTGATAACACATGTTAAAACCAGTGGAAATGTGCATTGGCTATGGGGGGGATGAAAGGGGGTGAAGGGGAAAGTAAAAAAATGAATCATATAACCAAGGAAATTTTTTCTAAGAAAAAATAAAATATTTAAATTTTAAAAAAAGAGAGACCAAAAAAAAGTAAATGGAAGGGGGACCTGAGAGGGGAAAGAGGTGTAAATTTAAGAGATGTTATGAAAGGAAAATCAACAGAACACATGGAGGGATTGAAGGAGAGGAAAGAGTACAATATTATTCTGTTACATGACCAGAATGGCATCGGTATCACTGTTGGCAGTGGTTTAAGGCCAATTTAAGGGGTAAGTAAATTCCCTTTTAGATACAGGGAAGCAGCAAGGTATAGTGGGAAAAACACTGGCTCAGCAGTTTGGGGAATGTAGGTACACACAAACCTGACTGTCACTTGCTGCCTATGTGACCTTGGGTGAGGCACTTTACCGCCCTGGGCCTCAGTTTCCTCCCTGTAAAGTGAGGGGGTTGGAGTAGAAGGCCTCTGAGGTCCCTTCCAGGCCTGGCTCTATGATTCTATGAGCCTATGTTGAGTCTATGGCACAGAGAAAATGCCCAGTAGAAAGTTGGAGACATGAGACTGGAATTTTAGTTACATCAGAACTGGAGATAGAAGCTTGGGAAGCACATGCACAGCAATGAGGGCTGAATCCATGATAATGAAGGAGGGAAAGAGGAGAGGAAGGGAGTGGCAGAGAAGGAAGGAAAGAAGGAGGAGAGCCAGAGTCAGAAAAATAGAAAGTGAAGGGAATAGAGTAGGATAGAGAAGCAGAAAGAAAGAGATAAAAAAAACCATGGAGGTGGACAGAAAACCAAGGCTGGACCTTGGAAGATGCTCACATAAGACAGAAGGAAGAAAAGTAGTATAAGAAATAGACAAGAAATCACTGTAAATGGAGGGGCAGAATCAGGATCACCTAGCATCCTGGAAGCTAAGGAAAACATTTCTAGAAGGATGATGGGGGTAAGAGATCAGTGGTCCCCAACACCATTGAAAAGAGAAGAAGAGGACTACAAAAACACAACCAGATTTGACGATTAGGAAGTCACTGAAACTCTTAAAAGTATAGTTTCTGTAGAGTGGCAGCAAGCCAGATACTTGAGATCTAAGGAAGTAAATCATGTGGAAATGGCCAAAAGGAAGTGAATGAAAAAGAAATAAATAGGACCCTCCCTAGATGGCAGGATCCAGCAAGCATCTGATGATGTTTGAAGGCAGGGGTAAAGAACAAGTGACAATGGAGAGGCTGAAGATAGCTGGTGGAGATAGGTTCCAGAGGAAGAGGAGAAATGCAACCAAGAGCATATGTGGAAACTAAGCTTGGAGAAAAGTAAGATCATTGTTCTCTTTGAGATCAACAGACAGGAAGAGAAGTGGAAAATTAGCATGGAGATAAACTGAGGCAGAAAGAGTGGTAGAAGAGAAAACTCATGCAAAATGAATTTTAGCTCTTCTCCCCAAAGTAGGTGACAGAAGTATCTTAGGGAGAATAGAAGAGGTTTGGGATGACCAACATGAGGAGTACGTTAGGGTATGAACAACAGATGAAAAGGAGTCTTGACAACTACTAGTGGTGGGGCCAGTAGAAGTTCTCTGGCTTTGTATTTGGTGGGGGCCAAGCCTGCATGGTGCCATGACCTTCGCCAACAACACTCTGACACCTAATACAGTAGTACCAAGTACAACGTGACAGAGGAAAGCCCCAAGAGAGATCATGTGGTAGAAGGACTGAGCAAGCCTGAAGTTCCTAGGCCAGCATGATCATAAAGTACCTTTTTCCTTCTAGCTGTTCTCATCTGAATCCACAAGATGTTGCTGCTGCTTTAGTGCTGCTAGATGCTGCTCTGGCAAAATGCTCGTTCATTTTCAAACCAACAACAAGCTCAATCCAAGGAACGAAGTTTGTTTGGGAAGAAAAATGAGCAAGTTGCATGAAGACAAAGGGGTAGATTTAAAAATGGACATGGCATAAGGACAGAAGGATGATGGACTTCTGTCTCTTTGATTTAGTCAGTCATCAAGCACCAAATGAGCACCTACTATGTGCCAAGCCCTGTGCTCCTGGAAACTTGGTATAATTCACAGAGAGGTTTAAGAATGTTGAGCTCTGCTACAGTTCTCTTTGGAAGACAACAAGAAGGACTTTGGGTTGTTTTCCACTCCATTGAATGGCATAGAAGAGATGCATGGGTACTTGGGTGGGACCTTGTGGTGAGATCTAGATCTAGGAGCTGATCTTCAGCTTCATGAGTTCAGAGACTCAATGGTGCCAAGGACCAGGGGATTCTCTCGGGTCCTAAAAGACTATCCAAACCCACAAAAGACTTTTGAAAAAACCAAGTACCACTTTCCAAATGTACCCAAAGTAGACTGGAGTCCTCGAGGAGGATCTAAGAGAATATTCCTCTATGATCTGTTTTCCTTTCATCGAGATCCCATTATAGGGGTGAGGACTATATTCCAGGGCAGCCTCTATCTGGTTCATCAGCCTACTCTTTCTTGGAAGAAAGGGACTTGGAGAATGGAAAGTGTTGTTAAGCTCCTATAATCTGATGCCCTCTTCACCATACTGACTAGTCAGGGTACTTTTCCTCTAAGAAATACAAGCAACACATCAGAGTTTTACTCTGGGGCCCTTTTGGGTCTAGACTCCAAGTTCAAACTCACCCAGATGATGAGATGCAGTGAAAAGAACACTGGACTTAGAATCAGAGACCATGGATTCCAACTCCAACTCTGTCCCTTACTACCCAGATGACTCTGGGCAAGTCATTTAACCCCCTGTACGCCTCTGGCTCTTCAAGTGTTAAATGATAGAGTTAGGCTATGAGACCTCTACAGTCTCTTCTATTTCTAAATCTAGGGTCCTTGTTATAGCTCTTTCTCTGTCATATCTTAGTTAATGAATTAATGCGCCGGTTCAAAGGAGAGGCAAGAGAGGCGGCCAGCCTTGGAGTCAGAAAGACCTGACTTCATGTTCTGCCTCTGACACACGCTAGTTATGAGATCAAGGGCAAGTCATTTCATCTCTCAACACCCCTGCCAGCTATCTAAAGTGGTAAGTTATAGGCTCACAAGAGCTTTTAGGGGGAGCGTCTCCATCTTAGAAATCAGAAAATGCTACAAAGAAGAGCTTGACTTATTGTTTAATTTAATGTCTAGATTTACATTGTGGAGGAAATATTAATAAGGCAGATTACACTTATGTAAGTCGTGCATCCTTTTTTTCTCTCAAAGAGCTAGTTGTTAAATATTTACCAGCATACGCCTTGTTATAGGTGAGTTGATCTGAATCAGAAGAGGGAAATTTCTAAGTTAAGCAATTCCCTCCATTGCAAGACATGTCATGCATGATGTTTTGCCAGATAATACATAACAGATGAGAGATCTATTCCGATGTAGCATGCCCCGAAATACAGCCTCCACTCCTGAAATGAGAGATCGTTTGGAAAATGGGGGGGGGGGGAATCAAGGAGATGATCTTTAACTTGACCAGGGAGACAATAAGCGTGAGCTTCTACTCCTGTCTCTTGCTGAAAGCATCACATTCTGCCTTCTCCCCCTCTTGTTCCTCCCCTTCTCTCTGTTTTGTATGTATTATGCACATATCTATATACTATATCCCCATTAGAGGACGTAAGCTTTTTTGAGGCAGGACCTATTTCCCTTGAATTCTGTATCCTCAGTGCCTGGCACCTAGCAAGACTCCATAGAGGAATCCTACCTCATCCACAGCCTTAAACATGTCATCACACGCAAGTATTCCATTTCCATAACCCAAAGCATTGCTGACCTCATCACGATCATTATGCCCTCCTATTCCATCCCTTCCTCTGGGTTATTCCTCTTAAAACTATCCTTTGTCTTCACACGCTCTGGCTACCTGCTGCTCCTTTCCCAATCTTGACCTTTTTTGTGAACCAGCTGAACTCAATACTTTGCTCTAGTTTTGAAACCCTCGTTCCTTTGCCCCAGCTCCCATTGTCATGCCTTTGCACTGACTGTCCCCCATGCCTCAAATGCACTCTTTCCCTTCTGTGTCTTAGAATCTGCAGTCCCCTTCGCTATTTACCTCAAGCACCACTTCTTTTTTTTAATAACCTTTACCTTCCGTCTTGGAGTCAATACTGTGTATTGGTTCCAAGGGAGAAGAGTGGTAAGGGCTAGGCAATGGGGGTCAAGTGACTTGCCCAGGGTCACACAGCTGGGAAGTGTCTGAGGTCACATTTGAACCTAGGACCTCCCATCTCTAGGTCTGGCTTTCAATCCACTGAGCCACCCAGCTGCCCCCTCAAGCACCACTTCTACGAGAGACCTTTCCTGAGCTCCCTAACCACTGGAGGTCTATACCCCAAATCACCTTTTATTTAGTCAGCACGCCTTTTGCATGTGCTTATATGTGTGCATATTTTCTAGATTATACACTCCTTGAGGGTAAGAACTATTTCGTATTTGTCTTTGCTCAGCACCTGGCATCGTGCCTGACACACGTGGACACTTAACAAAGGCGAGTTAATTCATTGAATATTTTTGGCATGTCTCAAGCTTGGCACAGATTCTCAAGAACTTCTGGATTGAAGGCAAAACCAGTTAGGCTGATAAGCTCCATCAATTTCTCCAGATCTGTTTTCAATTGTTGTGGGATTCGTCGTTCCTCCAATGAACCATTTGCCTGTCTTCCTTGCTCAAGTGCCTACTCAGGGCCCTTCTCTAGGATGGGCTTCAGACTTTGCCACTGAAGCCCCTGAGCGTGATCACCCTCACTGTCACTGTGGTCCACTTTTGAAGGTTGCTTCCTCTGTGAGCTCTCCATTTCCCTTTCAGTCTGCAGAGCTCCTCGAGTGTACATATTTCTTTCATTACACATAAGATTTCCTTTCGCTCACGTCGTCTGAACTCCCGTGGCCCTGTCAAGTCTCTTCCCCACCAATTCCTTATGCTGGTATTTCCTGTAAGGATGCACTTTCAACCAAATATCTGTTTTCCATTTCTACCTGCAAATAGCAAAACAATATTAACTGGCAAAGTTAATTACCTACTTGTGAAAGAAAGTGTTATTTCGTTTTTCTTTTTTTTCTCCTTTCTGTAGCACAGTACAAGAGACGTGTCACCCAGAGTCAGGTTATATTAAGTAGTTTCATGTCACATGACACAGTGTGAACTGACACATGCTGAGCAGCCATATGAGATCTGGGGTCACTTGGAGACAGAAGCAAGCGCTACCAGCAACTGGAAGTAACAAACCCGCGATTCATATTTTCCTTTCTGTTTTGTTCCCCTTGCCTGCTGCACCCCCACCCCCACTTGGGTGGCGGGGACAAAGAGGGAGTTTAAACGAATGGTGTGATGGAAGTCGCTTCTCTGGTTTTTAATGTAAGCCATGTTTGTCTGGGTTGGGAGGGGCTCGTGTGACAGCTTGACGCGTTAGCATGATCTAGGGGGAAATGCACTGGCCTGGAAGTCAGGAGCCCTGGATGCGGGCCCAGGTTGTGCCCTAAACTAGTCATGGGCCCTTCTAGCACTGGTGGGAGCAGTGGCGTTCGAGAAATCTTTGAAATGCCTCCATCGGCCTTGCTGAAATCGGTCAGGGCCCAATGTGGACCATTCCCTCGCAGGTCCAGCGAGAGCCTTAGACGGACGCTCACGAAGATTCCTTCGTCTTTTAAAAATGAATCGTGGAAGTAGGCATTCTGCTTTTGTGATCGACACATAATCATCTGTAATTCACCAATATACCAGATTTGGAACTCTGCCTCAGTTCCCCATCAGGCTTCACCCATGACATCAGCATTAAAATGGAGAACGTGGAACACAGTCTACTGATTGCAATTATCAGATGAGGAGGAATGATTAACAGCAGATTCATTGACAAGGTGAGCAATATTTCTATCCAGCAAAGGAGAGATGGCTTGGAAGTAACTGCCACAGGTCTTCCATCTGGTGATGTCTAGCCCCCTGCCCAATGGGGTCATCCAGATCTGTAACTTCATTGGCACAGGAGACTCCTGGCATGAAAATGCCGTCCACTAATATATATATATATATATATATATATCACCAACTGGTCTGCAAATCACTCTCTTAGAAAGTTACCTGGGGGCACACACAAAGAAAATGAGTGACTTGCCCAAGATCACATGGCCAGTATGCGTGAAAGGCATGACTTGAACCCAGGGCTTCTTTACTCCAAGGTCTGGGCCTCTATCCACTATGCTACCCTGCCGAGTACCTATCATTAATTATCTCATTTTTCCCCCTATAGACAAAAGTAACCACATGGATCTTGTATGGAAATGTGGGTGCTAGGAAATATTACACCATTGTGAGCCATAAGTTGGCCAATAGGCCAGAGAAGAATGGGAAAACAGACCTTTTGGTGCCAGAGGAAGGGCCTTGGGCAGAGAGAATGACTCAGGACAGAGTAAGAAGAGAAGCTAAAGAAAAGGACCTTATGTACAGGGAAGATCCAAAGAGATGAGCAAAGGTGAAAAAATACAGTCAGCAGTTCTGTAGAAAAACAGGAGCTGCAAACTGGCCCAAATGTTCTCAGGAACTATTTCGATTTCTGCAAGAAAGATCACTGAACCTATTCTCTTCCTCTGACCCAGAGATCCCAAGAGTAGGCATGGATCCCAAAGAAGTCCAAGGCAAGGGGGAAGTCCTACAGACATCAAAAGATTTTCACAGCACCTTTTGGAATAGACAAAAATTGGAAACTAAATGGGCGCCCATCATTGGGGAAGACCTGAACAAACTGTGGTAGAAGGATTTAACAATGCACCAGAAGTAATGGTGAATAATTCTCAGCAATAAGGATTCTGTGCACCTGCCATCCATCTCCTCCCTACTGCCTTAGTGTCTTTTCCCCGGCTGTCCCCCAGGACCTAGAACGCTCTCCCTCCTCACCTCCAGCTTTCGGCTTCCCTTGAGACTCAGCTCAAATCGCACATTCTTCAGGAAGCCTTTCCCATTTCCCCTCTCCTCTACCAAGTGTCTTCCTTCTGAGGCTACCTTCTGTTTACTCTACATAATGTTGAGTTGACCCAGTTATTTACACGTCGTCTCCCCTGTTAGAAAGTAAGCTCCAAGAGGGCAGGTTTAGTGTTCCGTTTGTTTCTCGTCTCCCTGACACTTCCAACGATACCTGCCTCATATGACAAATGCTTAACAAATGGTTTTGGATGAATAATATGGCAATATGTTAACATGATAATAACACACGTATAGCCCAGATCGAATGGTCAGTTTTTCATTTTTATAGGAAAGGGTTCCATATTGGGGGGGGGGAATGACTAGAATATTTCAAAACCACAAGAAACGAGACTGTAATAGGGTTAGAGCGAAGGCTTACCCAAGAGCTCATGGAGCTTGGCTTACACTAGAGACTGGAAGGGAGAGGGAAATTCTGGAAGTCCAGAGCATGATATCCGGGAAAAACAGCATCCAGACGGGACTTCCCGTCCAGCCAGAAGGAACCAGGGACTCAGGGAAGCAGTCTTGCTAGCCTGAAGGAGAAATCGTTTGGAACCACCAAGGCAGAGTTCTCTATGATGCCTTGGGCCAGAAGGATATTTCAGCCTTGCTGTATCTATGTCATTTGCCACACTGCTTCCTTTCCTGCCCCCCCACTTCCTGCTATCTATATAGCTTGTACCATGAGGTGCCCCAAACCATAGTGAAGATGATTTTAAACCTCTAAATGACCAGGTGATGACCCTCCATGGAGGAATACTAGAGAGGCCACTAGGGCCAGGCTATGGGCTCCAGAGACATGAGTGATGTAAAGAGGAATCTTCAAACTCCTTGAGTGGTGGCAACAGATGTGACCACTTGCAAACCTCCCATTTGATGGTGTCCTGGGGGCTTTTTTATCACAATAAACTTGAATGATTACTTAAATAATGTTCTTGAATAAATCGGAATGAAGAGCTCATTCTAATTTTCATCATTATTATATATTAGAAGCTGCATGGATCTCTATTAGAAGCTTAATGGACAGAGGGTTGGGCTGGGGTCAAGAAGAAGTGGAACCAAATTTCCCTTCTGATATGTACTAAACTGTATGACCCTGGGCGAGTCACTTAACCTTTGTGAGCTTCAGGCGAGTCCCTGACACTTGTGTATTAGGTTATAGATGGGTGGTGATGGAGGGAGTTTTCATACAAATAAATTCCCACGTCCTCCATGAATTGAGGTCATCCACGAAATATAAGGAGCAGCAATGCTGGGTTGGAGAATGCCTTGGGGACTTGCTCCAGCCTAGGTATCTCTCCCTACATGAATACGAACGCAAAACTAGAGGGAGGTATGGAGATCTTGAATCCAAGAGACTGAGTAGTACAGGAGAGAACTCTAAGGACCCACAGGGCCCCTGGCTGAGAGGAGCATATACTGTTCAGGAAGGAAGACAAATGGCGATCCTCCTTATCTTGTTTCCACTGTAACTCTGGACTTTGCCCTTAGTGGATATTTTGGGCACTGAGAGAGGAGCTTACTCCATCTTGCTCAAAACTAGGCCACCCCATTCGGGCCATTTCCAGACATACCTCCATGTTCACATAAGCCTTTCCTGCTTTTTCTAGCTCTCGTCCATGTGTGGTTTTCTCCCAAGAGAATGTAAGTTCTTTGAGGGCGGGGGTGGGCTTAACTTTCTTATGTTCATATGGCCAAGATTTAAAACAGAGCCTGGGACACAGGAAGTACTTAACAAATACTTTGAGCGTTCATTCCTTCAGGAAGACTAGACGGTGGCGCCTTTGACCAAAGCAGCAATGTCTGGAAGAGGGATCATTTGGGCAAGAGAGGGAGAAGGCGATGGGCTCTGTCTGGACATGCTGAGCCTGGCGTGTATCCGGGACATCCAATTTGGAATGTGGGAAGCTCAAGGAAGACACTGGTTTGACAGATCATTCTGGGAATCATCTGCACAGAGATAACTAAACCAGCAAGGCTCCATGGTGTGGCAGAAGGAGCACTGAGCTTGGAGTTGAGATGACGTGTCTGGATCCTACAGTGTGACCCTAGACCAGTTACTCAACTTCTCTATGCCTCAGTGTCCCCACATGTAAAAGGAGGAGATCGGGCTTCAGCATGCCTATTGTCCCTTACGGATCTACATTCATCAGCCGATAAGCCCGTGGGGGCTGACAGAGAGACAGAGACATTTTGGGATGGCATAACTTGTCGATGGCAGCTGAGAGCTCTCTTCTGCTCCCCATACTCATCATGGGTAAAGTAGGGAAATGCTGGGCAAGAACTAAGAAAACCTGCCTCTTCCATATGATGTTGTCAGAGATAAGAGTTAGTTCCACCCCTCTGTTTCCAGGATTCAGGGGAAGGAAGGGGACAAACATTTATATAGCACCTACGTTCTGCCAGGTACTATGCCAAGCACTTTCCAAACATGGCCACGGCCGCAAGCACAGGAGTATTTCTGGAGCATCGTCTGCACATGTACCCAAAGTTTAAGCAGGATTTCAACATGGGGTTGCTAAGACTAGCTTTGCATGGGATCAGAGTGTAAAGGGGGAGGAAGGAATGGTTTGGCCCCACTACCCTAGCTCAGCTAATGCAATGACAGATGAATAGAGCCAGAGCCAGACACTCGGAAGATGTCAGGCCCAAGGCCCTTCATCATTTCAGGAGAAAATGAGGCACGGAAAAGTAAAGTGATTTGCCCAAGGTCATCCTTAGGATCCTAAATCTCCAACTGAAAGAGGACCTTGGAGATGATCTATTCCAACCCCCTCATTTTATAAGGGGAGGAAACTGAGACCCAAGGAGGAGAAGTGACTTGTCCAAGGTCACCCAGGTGACAAGCAACAGAGGCAGAACGACTTTTTCGAATTTCTGAGATTTTCCAAAAGGTTAAACTCTTTTAGAACATAACTAAATCAGTCCTGCATTCTTAGTAGGTGTTTACTAAATGCTTGTGGAGATTGAATTTTCTGTTTAATGTACCAAAAGAATGAGTCAGTCATTAAGAATACCTCAGAGGACTCAGAGCTCCTTTGAGTTCAGAAATGGGTTCATTTAAGGAGGATGAGGCACCAAGGTGGTCCTCTCCCTCCCCAGCCCACATCTATCCCCTGAAGGAACACCATTAGCTAAAAAGAAGAAAACTCTGATTCCAAAACTTCAGAAAAATTATGGAAATCCCTCAGAAGTACAGCCCCAAAGCATTTCGACATTCTCTGGTTGTTTGGCCAGTTATTGTCATTTACTCCACTCTCCTTGCTATTATTAAATAATATTACCATGTCTTCTGGGTGGGAGTCTGGCTTTTAAAGGCTGGAAAGTCTTTCTCCCCGACTGTTTATTTGTCTCAACCCAGCATATTCTAATGGCACTCTCTCCTTAACGCTGCTGGCCCGATTTCCATTATAAGCCATTATGTGAAGATGGGTAACTTGGCCATCGGAAATTGCTCTGTAGGACACCTGAACAGCAAGTTCTCCTGGGAGTCGGGAAAACTTTGTCATGAAAATGGCCAAGAACCATGATCAGAAATAGCCTTTAATAACCTGAGTTACATTTCTGAAGCTCTGAAAACTTGAAAATGAGCTGTCAAGGTTTGGCTGTTGTTTTGTAACTTGAGAGTAGCTGCATTAGTCCTCCATTCTGGGCCGTCTTTCTTCCTAATTATTCTGCTCTCCCAAATCCCACTGAGAAGAGGGATGGCTGCCTTGACTCTGGGGCTACGGGGCCTTTTTCATTCCAAGGACCAGCACTAGTGCCAGCTCCCCCAGTTTGAGAACTCCATTGAATTTCTAATAATCGATGCTGTTCCTGCTCAGAAAAGCCCTTCCACCATGGCAGCATACAGAGGCAGACCACTGGAAACTGGGAGCCAACATCCTCCCGGACCCTCATCACAGGGAATTGTCTCTACTTACCATCGATTCATCTTCCTAGCAGACGCAGGAGTCTAGGGAAGGGGAAGGCACAAATGCTCTTTAGAGCAAGGGTTATTAGCCTAGGTTCCACAGACCCCTAAGGGATACCATGGGATCCCCCCATGGATGGATTTCAGGGGGGAATGTGAATTTGGATGGGAAAAGTTTACATCTTTCTTTTCGCTCGGCTCCAACTGAAATTTAGCCTCTCTTTCAAGTATAATAAAACTTTCTTTTGAGATGGGGTCCGTAGGTTTCACCACACTGTCAAAGCAGTCCAGGCCACAAAACATATTAAGAACCGCTGCTTTGGAGTTGATCTAGGCTAGCCCTGACTCCAGCTAGTCCCTTAGAAGTCAAGAACTGATACTGGAGCAAAAAGGAGATGCTATAGGTTACTCAAGAGTTAACAAAAAAGAGATTTATGTAGTCATAGTGGGAAAAGGATATTCAGCAAAGGTGAGCACGGAGGACATCTCGAGGTGATCCAGCTGAGACTGAGCTCTCTTGCCTGTCTCATTCATATCTCTTATCTGGATGATCCACCAGCTGAACCTGCAAGAGCCCATTTCCCTCCACCTCAGTAGTCACTTCTAACTCAGGTTGTGTATGTGTGTGTGTGTGTGTGTGTGTGTATATATATATATATTAGGTCTCTAAAAGGTTCGCCATTATATATATATATATATGGCGAACCTTTAGAGACCTAATGCCCAAATTGCAAACTGTGTGGAGAGAGGAAGGGAACAGCCCCACCTCTCATCCCTCTGGCTTTATAGAAACGAACCCTGGTGAACTTTCTACTGGGGCGATGGCAGGTGTGCCCACAGAGAGGGCTCTGAGTGCTCCCTCTGGCATGCGTGCTATAGGTTCACCAACATGGATATATAGATATAGATATAGATATAGATATAGATATAGATATAGATATAGATATAGATATATTCTCTCTAGCAGAAAGCACACTTGGAGCTCTTATGCTTTTCATCTATCCCATACTACACACGGCCTGAGCTCCAATGAGAGAATTACCCTAGCTGGATCTCCTTTCAGTAGCCTTTGCTCTAATTCCATGGCTTATTAAGATCATACTTCCCTTTCCTTCTCCTGCCCCAAGAGTCATCCTCTCACTATCAGGCTTTCCCAGCCTCCCAAGTTGTGGACTATCAGAGCTAAAAGGAATATCACTGGTCATCTAGTCCAATAGCTTCATTTTACAGAGAAAACTGAGGCCCAGAGAGAGGTAGTGCCTTGCCCAAAGTCACAAAGGACACAGTGACAAAAGTCCATTCTCAATTCAGCCAGTGTGAACTCTAAGAACTCCTAGGTCTTTCTCTTGGTACCTTTCCAGAGGTGATAAAGAATTGTTTTTTGGTTTTCCTAACCAATTTGGTTTTTTTGTTTCACTGTGGTTCTGTAGTCCTAGGCCACATGAGACTTGGCAGGTTAAGTCCTAAGTAGTTATCTGAGATACAGAGAAGTTTAGTGATTTGCTTAGGTCACACAGCTAGTAATTGTTAGAACTTGGGTCCTGTTGTCTAGGCTAGGTTGCTTCCTAATTACACTATATTAACTTGTATTTTTTTCTCTTGTATGGGGGTAGCAAAATGACTCAGTAGATAGAGTGCTGGGCCTGAAGTCAGGAAAACTCATCTTCTTGAGTTTCAATCGGGCCTCAGACACTAGCTGTGTGACCCTAGCCAAAATAAGATGGAGAAGAAAATGACAAAGTGCTCTTCTGTCTTTGCCAAGAAAACCCCCAAGATGAGATCACTAAGAATAGGACAAGACTGAAACGACTAAGTAAAAACAATTAACTTGGATTCATTATTATTTGCAGGCAGGGAGGGGAGAGGGTACTGACTTCCTAATCAGTCTTAGAGAGTACATGGGGACTGAGAAGTTCGGTGCCTTACAGATACGGCGAGAGCCATGATTCAAACCCAGGTCTTCTGGCTGTAGATACATCACTGTTTCTTCTTCTAGAGAACATATTCTAGCTTACTCGCTGGGGCCAAGCTAGCTCTCTCTGCCCCTCTGGGTTCTAGGTTACTAGGAGGGTTTGGAAAGTCTCTTCTCTTCTACCAAAAACTCAAGTCTCCAACCACTATGGTCCTTCCACTGTTTTTTAGGAGCCAAGTTTGATTTTACTACTTAACACTGATCAGCTTTTTAAAAAGAGAAAATTAGTTCAAGATCTAGCAAGAAGAGAACATTTGCCACCAGCATCGCGAGAGCACGCTCTCCCTTGACCAGTCTTGGTCCCTGCAAAGAGTAGCCTCCATCTTAGCACAATTTCTAGAAAATATTGGCATCACTGGGTTTACCGATACATGTGACATGACTTCCAGATCAGTTCTCATCTCAGCTAGAGATAAATTGGGTCCTAAAAGTCATTCCCCAAGTTCAGTTCTTCTCCGGGGTTGATTTGGCTACCAAACCCAGTTACTGAGATGCTGGGACTCTGCTCTACCTTCATCTAAGATAAAAGAGCAAATACCACAACAAACCATAATGCCTCAGACAGAGAAAGCCCAAGACCTCCCCCTTAAAGCATCTTTTCACTGTGAACAAAGAAGGGCAGGGAAGCAGAAGAGGCTGAGGTGACGGGAACAAGTCTAAGGATGGCCCAGGTCCCCCAATTCCAGCTACAGTCAATCATAAAAAGGCTTCTCTGATACATGTAATTAGCAAATGAAACTGACTACATGTGCTCCCCTACATTCTCCAGTCCCTTTGGAGACTTCCATAGGTTTCCACTACCCACCACCATGACTATCCTGGAAGCAGTTTCCTCAGCCTTTCCATGGGGAGAAACACCATCTAAGGCACTCTGTACATGTATGTACCAGACTCCCACTACACTACATGTATGTACATGTATGTACCAGACTACACTAGGCCTCCTCTCTACTCAGATACTCTTTTTTAAAACCCTGAACTTCTGTCTTAGAAGCAATGCTATGTATTGGAGCAGTAAGGGTGAGGCAATGACTTGCCCAGGGCCACACAGCTAGGAAGTGTCTGAGGTCAGCTTTGAACCCAAGTGCTCCCAACTCCAAGTTCTCTATCCACAGAGCTGCCTAGCTGATGTCCTATTCATATACTCATAGTACTGAAATGAATCTCTTTCTGGATCTGGTTAAACCCCTTTATTTTATGGGTCAAAGAATTGATTTGCCCCAAGTCATACAGGAAGTGAACAGCGTGACCAATATTCTTCTTACTCCAAACCATTCCATTTTTCTACTTCTGCTTCCCCATGACTTTTTTAAACCCTTACCCTTCATCTTAGAATCAAAATACTGGGTATTGGTTCCAAGGCAGAAGAGTGGTAAGGGCTAGGCAATGGGGGTTAAGTGACTTGCCCAGGGTCACACGTAGCTAGTGTGTGGGGCCAGATTTGAACCCAGGACCTCCCATCTCTAGGCCTGGCTCTCAATCCATTGAACCACCTAGCGGCGTCCTTCCCCATGAGGTCTAAGAAGATGTGTCAATAGCAGGCAAAGACTAATTCCTCACAATGGTAGCAAAGGGGACTTCTGAGTTTCCAGTGGCTGACCTTTGCATGCTACCATTTTGAGTGAGGCATTCTTGAAATATGGGGACTGTGATTATTCTTCTTGGCCCAATAATTTAAATGAAATAGGCTGCCTCCAGAGGTAGTGGACTCTCATTCAACATGTGGGCCCAAATGAAGACTGGATTAACACTCATCGGGTAGGTCATAGAGGGGATTCTTATTCAGGGGTGGTTGAACTAGATGGCTTCAGCCAACTCCAAAGCAGCTAGGATCTGTGACTCAATCAACATCTGAATTCCCTGAACTTCATCGGACCTCTTCACCTCTTGCAGGTCATCCCCTCATGGCCTTCATAGGTTGTTATGGACAAAAAAGTCATTATCTTGTGGCCATCCTTCTCTCTCTCTCTCTCTCTCTCTCTCTCTCTCTCTCTCTCTCTCTCTCTCTCTCGCTCTCTCTCGCTCTCTCTCGCTCTCTCTCGCTCTCTTCTCTGTCTCGCTCTCTCTCTCCCCCCACCTCTCTTTCTCTGTCTATCTGTCTCTGTCTGTCTCTCTGTCTCTGTCTCTGTCTCTTTGTCTCTGTCTGTCTCTCTTTTTCTCTGTCTCTTTGTCTGTCTGTCTGTCTGTCTCGGTCTCTCTTTTTCTCTGTCTGTCTCTCTCTCCATCTTTTGTTGACAGATAGACAGGGTCACCAAACCCATTAGCCTGGTATGCCATGCTAGAACATGCATTCCACTAACATATTAGCCTTTAAGAACTCACATCACCGCCATGCAACCATGAGGCAATGAGCAAAGTCTCCAGATAGAGGCAGATAGTCTTAGGTTCAAAGCTTTAGAGTTGCAAGAGTTCATCAAGTTCAAGCCTGTTACCTCACAGGTAAAGAAAACGAGGCACGGAGAAGTTAAGGGGCTCGGCCACGGTCACACATCCAGTAGGTATCAGAAGTGGAACTTGAACCCAGGTCTTCCAGAGAGCGACTCCTGCACTCGACCCAGTAGGCCACGCCACCTCGGTCATGTGAAAATGCCTTGGTACAATAAGGGGCAAGCTAATTACAGGATTAGCCAAACAGAACACTTCCAAGTTAAGCTGAATTCCTGACGTCATCCCGTGGATGTGTTTATCCAAGCCAACGTGCAGCCCATGTCTGCACCGAACACAATCCAATTCACCTTGCCAGCCACACACGAGAAAATAATGGCTCCTTGACAGCTACTCCAGTTGGGTGTTGCATTGGCACGCCAAACACCCGCTACTTCCTCAATATTGGCTGTTTTATTGGCTGCCCTTCCAGCTGACAACACAACAGAGAACTTCATAAAGAAAGTCTCATGATAGCTGTTATTTATTATGCAAATACCTCCTGCCATGGCAACATTGTGGAGCAGCCTTCTCCAAGTGGGCTTGCTTTGCTGGCTCACACTGCTACATGGCCTGCATGTGCAAGTGAAGCTGGGGCCCCCATTGTGCCTCCACCTTACAAAGATTTTGTTTTCCTTGACACTTACAGGAGAACAAACTGCAATTAATATAGCCCGCTGGAGCAGACAGCACCCAATTAGTTATCATCCATTTTCAGATTGGGATGCTAGACAAAAAAACATGGAGGAAGGGCTTCTTATTCAAAAGGAAAATACATCCAAACTACAGGTTTTCAAAGACACATTTAACTCACAATGGCAAGGATACTCACTTGGCCTTTAATGTGAAATGGAGTGTTAATTTTTCTCTGTCACCTCTTAATTGCTTCCTTATTACACTGTTCAAGCAGTTAATTGCTAGACTGAGTGAAAGAGTGTTTGCAGGGCAAAGGAAATGCCACAGCATGAAAGAATGAAAAAAAAAATAGAAGCAGCTCACTGGAGTAATTGGGTCTGATATAACACTCACTATGGTATTGCTTTTAATGGTAGCTGCAAAAATTCATAGGCAAAGCCAAATTTGGTTTGATTGTAGCCGGAGGGAGAGAGTCTGTCCACCAGTGGGCATTCGCTGCACATTTGCTGCACATCTGCTGCACATCTGCCGCGCTTCACTGAACGAGTCAGTGGACTCTTCCCAAGTTGCCCTTGATTGGCCCAAACACATGCTGGGCTTCCTCATGTGGGGTTTGCACCATTAAGCCATCCCCTTTTGCTCAGGTTCAGGGGTTTCGAGTGCAGAAGCTGACTCACAGGGTGGCATGTGAAAAGTGCCCTGGCACCTGGTACACACCAGCTGTCTATGAGTAGGCAAAAGACAATAACACCAATGGGGTCCCTCTTTCCTCTGTGCTATAGGGGGGAAAGCGCAAGCTTGAGCCAGAGAAGCCAAGTGCAAATTCCACCTCGGGCTCCCTCTCCCTTCCTCAGGATCTTGGGCATGTCTCTCCTCCTCTCTGGACCAAGTACTCGTCCAGTGAAGGGGTGGGACTAGATGGCCTGTGAAGTCTCTTCTGTCTCTAGATCTGGGATTCGCCTAGTCCCCCAAATCTCTAAGGGAGGGCCCACGAGGCTCCACAAGGCCCTGGCCAAGAACCTTCCATGTGGCTTCTCACAGAAATCATCGCTTTCTGTTGGGCCTATTCAAGCTGGGAGTCAGCTAAGGCAAAGCCAGATGGGACTTGGTTGGAAAATAAAGGGAGAGTCTCCATACACATATTCACCTCCAAGACAAAACCTAGCCGCCCGCTTTTACTGAGGATGTTTCCATGGCAGTGGTAGTGAATCCATAATAAGTATTATTTACTCCGTCTTCTAATTTTATCAGAGCACAGCAATTATTCATGAAGGCAAGGGAAACAGTGGCATTAAGAATGATACTAGAAGCTCATTTATTTTGTGTGTTACATCTCATTTATATTTTAAAAAGAAAGAACTTCATTGGATTCCAGAAATCCAACTTCCCATTGAAAACTAAGAAGCATTTGCTCCCATTATTGAGTTGTGCTCATTAGCATTTGCCTCTAGCTGATTAACTCATTTGCATCACTCTATCTGGGGTTCCCTTGGCTTACTGCTGAAGTCTTCCCAAATTTTTTTCCTAGATGAAGATTGGGGGTTAGGGTTAGATAGGTGCTGGCAGGGCTGTGGGAAGAAACACACAGAATGATGGCTACAGAGCTAAGAGGGACCACACATGCTATCTAATCCAATCTCTTCACTTTACAGATGAAGAAACCAAAGCCCAGAGATGTTAAGTGATTGTGGGTCACACAGACAAAGCCCAGATTTGAACCCAGGTTCTCTGTGGATTCCTCCAATGGGTAGCAGGAGACTGAAAATCTATTTCACAGAGACTTCCGGTTAAGATGGCTGCAGAGTAAGGAGCAGCTGCTCGATCTCTCCTGACCGAAGCATACAGGACTCCTCAAGGGGAAATAAAAACGAGTCCAGAGGAACGAAGGAACCCCACAACAGGGCGCAGCATTGAAGGTACGCAGAATCGGGGCACTTCCACGCTATAAAGGGGTGAAACAGCTCTCACTAAAACGCGAGAGGAAGAAGCCCCTCTCCCACCCACCCCCCACCGCACACCTCGCACAAGGCCAAAGCACAAGTGGGAAAACAGGATTGGGGCAATCAGATAATCACTGGCAGCCCCGGGGCTTGTACCTGTGTGCTGCAAGAGGAGGGACCCCAGGTGGCTGGGGGCACACATGGACTTTCCCCAAGCGTCCATGTGGGTGAAGGCACCGCCTGGGGCCGGGACAAAGGCCCCTAAAACAGGGCCTTTCCCAAGCACTGAAGGCACCGCCTCAGGTGCGAATAAAGATCTCCAGCCCACGGACTTTCACTACCTTCTGCGGGGGTGAAGGCAGAGCCCTAAGAGCATCTCTGCAGGCAAAGGCAGTGCCCTAGGCTTGAATAACTATCTCCAGCCCAGGCTTGGACCTCCAGTGAGGACCCCGTGCAGACCCAGCACCGCAGTGGAAGCAGCCCCAAAGACTGCTGAAGGAGCCTCGGGCAGAGGGGCAGACTGGGAACTACCAGGAGGCCTGACCCCAAGGACAAGGAGACCGGAGCCCCCCCCCCCCCCAGCTTGCAAGGTGCAGGCAGACCCTGAGTGCAAAGACAAAGCTGAAAAGGGGCGGGGCTAACAATGGCCAGCAATAAGGAAGTCCAGAAGAAAAAGACTATCAAGAGAAACTCTGGAACACTCGACAACTTTTAAACAGAGAAAATCCAGACAACAAAGGAGGGAAAACAAAAATCCAAACCTCCCCCAAAAAATGAAAGCTGGTCACAAGATATGGAAGAGTTAAAAAATGAAATGCCGAGGAAGATGGAAGAAATCTGGCAAGAAAATAACAGTTTAAAAGGCAGAATTTCGCAATTGGAAAGTGAGACAAGGCAACTGAAGACCAAAAATGACCAGATTGAAAAGGAAAACCAAAAAATTATAGCCGAAAACCAAAACATTAAAGCCAAAAACCAGTCCTTAAAGGCTAGAATCGAACATTTAGAAACCAATGATCTCTCAAGACAACAAGAACAAATAAAACAAAGTCAAAAGACTGATAAAATAGAAGGAAACATGAAATATCTCAAGGAGAGAGTGACAGACCAAGAAAACCGGTCTAGAAGAGACAACTTGAGAATCACTGGTATTCCAGAAAAGGCAGAAATTAATAGAAACTTGGACTCCATACTTAAAGAAATTATTCAGCAAAATTGCCCTGAAGTTCTACAACAAGAGGGCAATATAGACATTGAAAGGATCCATAGAACACTCTCTACACTGGACCCAGAAAAGTCAACACCCAGAAATATAATAGTGAAATTGAAGAGCTTTCAAGTTAAAGAAAAAATCTTACAAGAAGCCAGAAAGAGACAATTCAAATATCAAGGAGCACCAATAAGGATCACACAGGATCTGGCAGCCTCAACGCTAAAAGACCGCAAGGCTTAGAATACAATATTCAGAAAGGCAAGAGAGCTGGGCCTTCAGCCACGAATCAACTACCCAGCGAAACTAACCATATACTTTCAGGGGAAAGTATGGGCATTCAACAAAATTGAAGAATTCCAAGTTTTTGCACAAAAGAGACCGGGACTAAATGGAAAGTTTGACACTCAATCACAAATATCAAGAGAAAGATGAAAAGGTAAATAAGAAACAGAGGGAAAAGAAAGAAAACTCATAGACTTTTAAGCTTGACTCTTTAAGGGCATAAATAAGATCTAATTATCTGTATTACTAGGTGGAGAAATGCTATGTATAATTCTCTGTAGTGAACTCTATACAATATTATAATATTCACTATTATAGCAACCAGAAGAATAATTCATAGGGAGAGGACAGGATACTAAATGGTCTAAGAAGACATGGAAGGTGGGAAAGAGGGGGGGGAATAGAAGGGGACACCAAGAAAAATCCGAGTAAATAAGAAAAATAAGATATTCTATTACACACAAAGAGGGCGTGGGAAGGGGAGGGGATGAATAATACCATAAGAAGGAGAGGAAGAGAGCATAATCAAACCTTACTCTCAGTGTAATCAACCCGGAGAAGGAAGAGTAGCTTTATTATCCATCCGGATAAAAAACTCTATCTAACCCTACTGAGAAAGTCAGAAGGGATAAACCAAAGGGAGCAGGG
>NC_058136.1:20806393-20848210 GCF_016433145.1 Gracilinanus agilis | reverse complement strand
CCCACATTCAGAGGAAGGACTGCAGGAGAGGAAACATATAAGATAAACAATTGCTTGAATGCATAGGCTGAGGCGGACATGAATGGGAAATAGACCCTGAACAAGGACACATGTTACAACCAGTGGAAATGTGCGTTGGCCATGGGTGGGGGGAGAGCGGGGGGTGAAGGGGAAAATAGGGACATAACGTATGTAAACAGATTAAAAACGAATATTAATAAATGTCTAATAAAAAAAAAGAAAATCTATTTCAGAGACCCAAGTTCAAAAAATTGAGAAGCAGGATCATCTAGCCCAAAATGAAAAACGATCAAGTCTGATGGCAAATACAAATGTTCACAATGAAGCATCACAGGGGAAGTAAAGGTTTCTGTAGCAATACTCAGGGCTCACTCTCCCAGAGCAAGACTGGAGAAATCTCTCTAGGAATGTTATAAGGTACCCCGAAGGGATGGCGCGTGTTCCTTCTGTAATATTGGCTTGAGCCTCCATTCTTGTGTGGTCCTTGCTCTGTTAAATGTCAGTAATTAACACCCGGTTTCTTTTTTAGCCAATGAACAATCAGTTTAAATTCATCAATTTACATTAATGGCTAAAAGTAATTAATTTACAAACGGATATTTACTGCAAAGATACAGCAAGAAAAGAAGTTACAAACATTTCCCCCAGATAATTAGTGGGTACATTCTTCCTCAGACCACCTCATTCTCTAAGGAAAATGGGCTCAGACTTAATACAGTTTCTATATAACAGAATGTTAACTTCTAAATATGAATTACACATAACTTTTCTCCATATAGGAATGCAAATAATTTGATCTTATTGAAGCCCTTGAAGAAGGAAATTTAAAGATGGTCTTTCTTATTTAACTTTTCGTGTTTCTCTTGGTCTTTGTGGTTAGATATCAAACTTTCCATTTAGTCCTGGTCTTTTCTGTGCAAATACTTGGAAATCTTCTATTTTGTTGAATGCCCATGCTTTCCCCTGAAGGTATATAGTCAGTTTTGATGGGTAGGTGATCCTTGGTTGTAGACCCAATTCTCTTGCCTTTCTGAATATCATGTTCCAAGCCTTGAGGTCTTGTAGTGTGGAGGCCGCCAGATTCTATGTAATCCTGATTGGTGTTCCTTGATATCTGAATTGTCTCTTTCTGGCTTCTTGTAATATTTTCTCCTTAACTTGGAAGCTTTTGAATTTGGCTATTACATTCCTGGGGGTTGTCTTCTGAGCATTTAGTGTAGAAGTTGTTCTATGGGCTCTTCAATGTCTATTTTGCCCTCTTGTTCAAGGACATCAGGGCAGTTTTCTTTGATAATTTCTTGTAGTATGATATCTAGATTTCTATTTGTCTTTGACTTTTCCAGAAGACCAATAATTCTCAAGTTGTCTCTTCTACACCTGTTTTCTTGATCTGTCATCTTCTCATTGAGATATTTCATGTTTTCTTCTATTTTATCAGTCTTTTGACTTCATTTTATTAATTCTTGCTTCCTTGAGAGATCATTGGCTTCTACTTGCCCAATTCTAGCCTTTAAAGACTGGTTTTGGGCTATAATCTTTTGACTTTCCTTTTCAGTCTAGTCTATCTGGCTCTTCATGGCTTCCAGCTGGTCATTTCTGGTCTTCAATTTGCTTATCATTTCATTTGATTTCTGAACCTCAATTTCCAATTGCAAAATTCTGCCTTTTAAACTATTATTTTCTTTTTGAAATATTTCCCACTTTTCTTGCCAGATCTCTTCCATCTTTCTCATGATCTCAGATTTGAACTCTTCAAGAGCTTGTGACCAATTTTCATTTTTTTGGGAAGGTTTGGATGTCTTTACTTGTTTGTCCTCCTCTGCCTTCTGGATTTTTTTCTGTGCAAAAGTTATCAAGTGTTAGAGCTTTTTCTGGGTCTTCTTGGTGGTTATTTCTTGGGCCTTGCTTGGCATCATCATGCTGGTTTTGCTTTCTCAGCCAGTAGTCTGAGTGAGGCAGGCAGGCTCTCTGTGTATAGAGTTAAGGAGCAGTTTTTGCCTGAGGCTACTTTGCGAGTCTCCTGGCTTCCACTGTCTGCTAGGCCTCTGCTGTCTGTAGCCCCTCTCAGCTTCACTCCTGCATCCAAGGTCTGTACTCCCCAGCCTCCTGGGGTCTCTAGTCTAGCTGTTCTCAGGGTCAAGCCTCTGGTGGTCCTAGTCAGCTACCCAGAGCCCAGAAATTGGACCATGCTTCCTCTTCCACCTGAGATTCTCCCCTAAGTCTCAGCATGCTGAGCTGCTTCCACTGTCCTCTGCCTCTCTCAGCTCCACTCCTGCGCCCGAGGTCTGCACTTTCTAGCCTCCTGGGGTCTCAAAGTCTTGCTGTTCTCAGGGGCAAGCTCCTGGTGGTCCCAGTTAGCCTCCAAGAAGCTAGATTTTGCTCCCACCCCAACTTGCTCTAACTCTGGTGCTCAGCCTCTGACTCTGGTCCTGTAGATGGGGTGGGTTGATCAGCTCACGTTTTGATGGGAGCTATTTCCCTTATAGCATGGAAATGTCCAAATCCCACACACCTTCTATACTGTGTCCTATTATGGGATCCCTTCTTTCATCTGGATTTGGTTTTTTATCCTTTGGAGGTATGCTGGTGGTTGGTGGTGAGGAGAGTTAAGCGCCCTGTTCTACTCTGCAGCCATCTTAACCCAGAAGTCCTTAACTTCTAAATATGGCATGGTCAACAGATTCACAAGGCTATACTTCTTTTTTTAAAACCTTTACCTTCTGTCTTAGAATCACTACTATGTATTGGTTCCAAGGCAGAGTGGTAAGGGCTAGGCAATGGGGGTCAAGTGACTTGCCCAGGGTCACACAGCTAGGAAGTGTCTGAGGACAAATTTGAATCCAGGACCTCTCATCCTCTAACCCTGGCTCTCCATTCACTGAGCTACCCAGCTGCCCCCTATGAGGCTATACTTCTGCTACTATTAGGCTGGGTCAAGAAAATCCTTTGAGACGTCACTTGTCACCACAACATGCTGCAGTTACTGGACTTCTGGTGGTTCATTGACCTAACATTCTGAAGCTCAGAAAGCTTAGAGCTGTTTCTAATTTCCTTCACATAAAGGCAGAAAAAACTGGACAAAACAGAGACATAAGTAACGGCAGGGCCATACTCGGCCTAATGCTGGCCCCTGGGAGAGAGGGTCTGAGGCTGTTCCCCCACCTGGAGGCCCTCACAGCTCATTCTCCTTGCTTGGACACCAGTCATACAGGAAAGGGCCAGAACCAAGAAAGTCACCCTAGCTGATGAGGGCTTTATAAATGCATACCACGGTGTTCCTAGCTCCCCAGCTATACAGAAAAACTCCTCTTTACCACGTAGCTTGCAAACTAGAACCGGTTCTGCCTGCTCGTGATCCAAATCTGAGAGCAGAGCATTTTTGCCTTTCCCAAATTAAACTCCCGGTCCCTCCCACATGAGAATTGACTATTGTGCTCATTCAGGTCCCCACCACCCAGCGTTACACGTTTAACATATCTCTATGGATTTAGTGATACTACTCTGGTCAAAACACAATCCTGTACCCAGAGAGTTGATGAATTGAGATTAGATTTTCTGCAGATGAAATACTTTCCCTGTATATCCTCCCACCATCTTGCCTAGAGTTACACCCACTAGGTAGCCTATATTTATCTCTTTCACAGTATCATAGAAAGCTCATGATATGAGGAGTCTCCTTATCTGGAAAAGCACTACTAAAGTATGACTCTCTTCCAGGGCCAGAACTAAAAGAAGGCAAACGGGACTTTTTCCCAGGACCTACATCGGGGGGGAGGAGGGGAGAGTGGGGGAGAATGCTTCTATTGGCACAACTCTTCATTCATCCCTCGACCTCTAAAAGGGACGAGATTCTGGCAACTCCATTGTTGGGCATGACCTCATGCACTCTTAGGCTATCTTTGACAACTACCCAGCCCAGATTCAATTCCTCTTGCCAAGTGAAATGATTACTAGTTGTGGCCCTGTTCTACTCTACTGGATAGATAACTACTGTCTCCTCTCTCCTGAAGTAAGGAATGGGAACTAAGAATGTTCATTCTGTGTATGTTCTGTTGGTACAAATATTCAAGAGCAGATCAAAACTGAAACAAGGCCAAAATGGACTATTTCAGAAGAGTCACATGACTTAGGCCTCCCCACCAGCCAGAATTTCTTACATTAGTCTATAGGCTACTAGCCAGGGGCCTGCAACCACATTCAATGGAGTGTTCTTCGTGTTTCCAACATGGCTTCCAAGTTCTCAGGCTGGTCGCTAGTTTATTGGAGAAGTGGGACTCCTTGGGCATACTTCTTGGAAGAAGGGCACCCTATAGCGAGTGGGTAAAAGAATGCCAAGCAAGATGGTTCAGTGGCATTTTTTAACAACTATCCTGGGTTGGTAATGAGGCAGAAAAGGTGTCTACCCTGAAGCATGATAAACTAACCTACTTGCCTTATGCCATGTACTTCCAAATTAAATGCTACCGCCTCCACTGTTGCAGGGTACAGCCTCACTCCTATTCCCCATCCTGTAAAATTTCTACCTGTGTCTTTCTCTAAAACTCTTGAAGTGATTCATACAATGAATGGAAGGTCCTCCTCACTTGCTTTTGGGATCAGAGGAGGAAAGGAAGAGGGGGTCAATGTAGCACTTGGACTTCCCATCAATTTCCTCTCATTCCCGTGACATTCTCAAGACTTGGCTTCTTCTTCCCAGCATGGATGTCCTCAATGATGGGATTCCATTTAGGAGGCTGTGTGAGACAGCAGGAACGAGCACTAGTTCTGGTCTCAGAGGGTCAGGATTTAAATCTTTCCTCTGCTGCTTAGAAACCAGGAGACCTTGAGTGAATCAATTCTCAGTGTAAAATGACTAACTAGCCCTCTAAGGTCTCCAGCTGGAGGAGGATGCTATTTGGGTTTGCTTGGTCACTTCTAACTTCTCGAAGTGCCTGTTTCCTAATCTGTATAATGAGAGATTTTAGTGTAATGGCCTCTGAGGTCTTTTCTAGCTCTACGTTTCCAAGAGCATAGGAGCTTCCTCCTCTGTGAAATGAGAATGGCCCAACTAGATGATGCCTAAAATCACCTCCAGTTTTGAATGGTGTCAGTTGTCTCATGTCATTGTTTAGACATTTTCCAGTTGTGTCTGACCCTTCATTAACCCTATTTGGGGTTTTCTTGGCAATTATTGGAGTGGTTTGCCATTTCCTTCTCTAGCTCATTTGCCACATGAAGACACTGAGGCAAATGGGGTTAAGTGACTTGCCCAGGGTCACACAGCTGGGAAGTATTTGAGGTTGCTCTTGAACTCAAGACTTCCTGACTCCAACCTAGATTTCCATTGCCATTTCGATCACCCCCAACGTGATTCTTCTGAGACTGTGGCGCTCCACATATTCAAAGCCGCGGAGCCTTGAACACGCAGCCACTGGGATCACAGCCCTTCCAAGGATAGCTTGAGCCAGACTACAATGGAGTTCCTTTCTGATTTGAAAGTGCTGATGTATTAATAAAAAAAGAAAACAACAAACTTGCGAGATTCTCTAAGTCAGTATGTGGCCCACGGGGATCCTTACGAATGGTTTGGTGACCCCGGTTTCGACGTGAGTTTGACCCTGCTATCATTGAGGGGACAAACTTCTAGAGCCCAGGGCAGTAAGTAGCCTGTGCTATCTAGTCCCTAAATTTTACCTTTTTTTCCGAAACGAGCCGGAAGAATCGGGGAATTGTGAAAAACAGGAGTTAACTGGCCCCAAATTCGCTGACAAATAATAGAAATCTAACACCAAAGTGGAGCAGAAACCCCAAAGAGATTGACTGTGATCCCTCTGAAATCTATTATTCCCTCTCCCTTCTTCCAGATTGAAGTTGCGGCTCACGTGGGCTGAACGGAAGAGTTACAATGGAAGCTAATGGGTGTCTTGTTTGAACAACCACAGACAGGCCTATCACCCCAAAGCGGGTTGTCATTTCTGACCCCTAATCAGGGCCCTTTAAATTGACAATCTTTTTAACTACTTCATTTCTGTCATAGCGCAACCAACCAGCTAATGCATTTGTCAGGCCAACTCGCACGATTACCGTCTGACACCTCACTCATTAGGAAAGATGGTCTCGAGGCAGCGGCTGCCGCAAAGTTTCCATAATGTCACCCATTCTAGCAGTGATCCTTTCAGTTAGTCAGTTGATTGAGCTGTTAATACTGCCCCTAAAAACGCACATCATCAACCATATTTATGGTCCATTAGCTAATGCAGTGGATGCCGACAGCACATTCTGCAGGTTCCCCAGACGGGAGTCGTTGAGCATTCTATTAAACGTGTTCCCGCAGGAGGGTTGGGTTGATACACCAGTAAATACTACTAGGATCTCTGGCCCTGGATCCCATTGCTGACTAGCACACGCTCGGGGCCCGGCCACAGGCGCAACTACATCCCAGTTCTTCAGCAAGGAATTGAGATTCCTATCGGGGCAATTCCAGAAATTGGGAAAGGAGAAGAGGGGAAATGAACGACGAGGACGCCAGTACCGATAACCATTCTTCCGGAGGATCTGTCCAAGGATCACGGGACGAGAACTCCAGAGCTAGGGAGGACCTTAGAGGCCACCTTCTCTGGTCAGATTATTTTACGGAGGAGGAGACATGCAGCTCAAGTAACTTCCTCAAGGTGACAAGTCGTAAACATCAGAGGAGGGATTTGAACGGACTCCTGTTGCTTTTGGTTTTCAAAAGCTCTTCCTTAACTGAGTGATTCTTCGTTTGTACCCATTTTTCACAGACAATGATTTTCTTTTTTTTCTTTTTTTTTAACCCCTCACCTTCTGTCTTAGAATCAATACTTTGTGTTGGTTCTACAGCAGAAGAGCAGTAAGGGCTAGGCAAAGGGGGTTAAGTGACTTGTCCAGAGTCACCCAGCTGGGAAGTATCTAAGGCCAGATTTGAGCCTCCCATCTATAGGCCTGTTTCTCAATCCACTGAACCACCTGGTTGCCCTCTCGGACAATGATTTTCACATAACAGCAATATCTCATGAGTAGAGAAAATGCTTTAAATTTGCTTTCTCAAGAGAGGCAGCTGCTGGCACAGTGAACAGAGAAATTGGCCCGGAGTCAGGAAGACTTCAGTTCAAACCTGGCCTCAGGCACTTACTAGATGCATGACCCTGGACAAGTCACCTAACCTCTGCCTCAGTTTCTTCACCTGGAAAATGGGGATAATAATAGCATCTACCCCATAGGGTTTCCATGAGGATCAAATGAGATCATATTAATAAAAACATTTATTATGCGGGTATATGATTTGGGGTTGTGGGGTTAAAAGACTGCTCTATTGCAAAAAAGTGAATATCATGGAAATAGGTATTGGAACATTTTGTATAACCTGGTGGAATTGCTTGTCAATTCTGGGAGGGAAAGAAACATGGAAAACGGAACATGGAAAAAATATTTTAAAAATTAAAATAAAAAATAAAAAACATTTATCATGATGCTTAAGAGACTATATAAAAGCTTACCTCGTTTTCCTTCCCCAAGGATCCTTTGAGATAAGTAGTACAAGTAATATTAACCCATTTTAAGGATGAGTAAACTGGGAGCCAGAGAAGTAAATGAATTTGCTGACAGTCACTTAGAAAGATTATTTCAAAGGTAGGATTCGGCCAAGCGTCACCTCCCCTAAAAATCCCACAACGGATTTTTGCCTGTCTATATCACTCCTAAACAAAACCAGATTGGGCCTGTCTTGATCATCTTTATCACCCCCAAACAGATTGCTTCTGTCCCTCAACATCAAATACCAACAGACTGCATATTCTATACTGCCTGTGTCTGTCATCCACAAACAACAGATTGTGTCTGTCTATACTGCCCAAGCAAGCTGCTCATTAGCATTTCTGAGAATCAACTGAGTAACACTGATAGTGTCCCAGTTTCAAATCTATCCCCCTGTCCTTCCCCTTGGGGATCGGGGACTCGTGTAGGTTTATGCCACTTTCAAATACCCTAATATGGTTTTAATTCAGCCAAACACGAACTAATCGATGACAATAACAGTGCTATAGTCTTTTTGAGTTTGCAGATTCCTTTCCCCTCATTACGTCACTGGATCCTCACAATGACCTTGTGGGGGAAGTGTTACTATCATCCTCATTTTGTAGATGAGGAAACTGAGTCTGAGAGGGATAAAGTGACTTGCCCAAGACCACAGGGCTAGGAAATGTCAGAGATGGGATATGAACCCAGGTCTTCCTGATTCCAAGTACTTCATCTCAGTACTGACTAGATCAACAGAAGACCAACCTCTGTGCCCATGGGGACATCCGAGTCTGGTTATAAAGAGCCATCCCAGTGATCTGGGGAGCGAGTAAGAACGAGGAATGCACACTGGCCAAGTGGGAATGGGAAAGGACATTCGAGGAAGAGGAGAAAACAGTTAAAGGACTAAGCAGGAGGGCAGGGGAAGACAAAAGATGAGATGAGATGAGATGCAGGCAGGGCATGGCACTGCTGAGTGAGGGCAGCCAGTACCAATGAGACACAGGAACAGAATGAGGGGGCAAATTACCAGCTCCCCTTCTCCCCATTCCCACTCATGCCACTGGATGGATGGAGCTGTCAGCCATCGCCAAAGCAGGCAGGATGCCCAGGGAAGGTTATCTCTGTTGATTCTCCTTTGTAATCTCCAAGGGAACATTCCCCAAGGACCAATGTTTGCTTTAGGGACACCTGCAGCAGACTCTCAGAAGAGAGTTGCAAGAGAGACCTTCTGGCTCTAGGCTATTTCTGTTCCTTTTCTTTGTAGGCTTTCTTGGGGTCCTCCATAATTAGTGCTCCTCTGAGCCCACAAGGTATCTTCAAAACCTCCAAATGCCAGAATGGAAGTGTCCTTTGACATTGTCTAGACCACTCCTTTTTACCATGGTGAATCATTTCCCTGTTCTAGGGCCTCAGTTTCTTCATCTGTAAAATGAAAGGGTCGGTCTATAATATCCTTTTTGGTTCTGAATCTACAATTCTAGCTAGCATCCCTGCTCTCTGCTCACATAGTCCCCACTGTAGTTCGGGTCCTCATCTGGATTTCTACAATAGCCTTCTATGTGGTCTTCTGACATCCAACTTCTCTGGCCTCTACTCCATCCTCCAATACAGTTACCAACTCAAAATTCCTCGAACACATTTCTGCTGATGGCCTTCCCTGGCTCAAGAAGCTCCGGTTGCTCCCTATTGCTCTTTGGATAAAATTTAAACTCCTCTTTTTGGTATTTAAAGCCCTTCACAATCTGTGCCTGACCCCAAGTCTTCTAACACCCAATGGGAGAAAATCATGAAAGACCTCAGTTTCAATCCTGGCTCTGACACTTGATACCTGGAAGTACTTGATACTTTGGGCCTTTGTTTTGGCCTTCGTGAAAGGAAGGGGAGCTAAGATGACCTGTGAGGTCCCTTCCAACTCTAGATCGATGATCCCAGGACGCCATCTTTCCCCATAACATCAGACAGCTCTTCTCCCCTTAGACGCACTAGCACTGAAAAGTTTTCCAATATTTTCCCAGTTCTAGCAGCCGCAGATTCAATTTGCATACATCAAACTCCCAGATCATGCTAAGCAACAGGCTAAGTTTGGTGTTTGCCTCGAACACAATGCCTATACCCTCCTCTATTGCGGCTTCCAGGCAGATATTTTCTTCTGCCCTCCATCTGTAGCCGAAAAGCGAGGTGACCTATTTGGTGGGATTCCAGGGAATCGGGATGGGATGGAATGAAATCGAACAATCTCGCGCTGGACTTCTGTGCAAATTCATTTCTATGAAGCTCTGCATCGATCCCCACTTCCTTACATCAAATTCTTTACCTAAATCTCTTTCTTCCCCCTCCACGTCCAATGCCCTTTTGTCTCAGCCTACTGACAATGTCCCATGCAGCCTTGAAATCAATTTAGCAGGCAGGCCCTTTGTACAACAATTTTACAATCTGCAGCATTTGCATTTCTATACCTTCCTTTAATTCACAAAGAATAGAATATCTCTGAAGGAGACTGGAAAAAAATGAAGCTGGAGGAATATTAAAAGCCCCCGCCCCCACCACTTGGTCAGATGATTCCAAGCATCCGTTCTCAAACCCACAAATGATCTTTTAGGGGTGCTAGCTTATCAAGGCTTCGTTTTGTACAAAAATACATAGAAGGTCCTCATTAGACCACAAAAGAGTCAGGGAAGACAATTTTCCTTGCCAGCCCGTGAATTTATGCACTTGCCTTTCCTATAGATGGCTGCTAACATCATCTTCCTCGGGGATCCCATCTGTGTCCACTGTATTTACTGTCCGCTGTCACCAATTCAAATTCAGACGAGCAAGCAGGAGAGGGGACAGGAAAAGCAGAGGAAGGGTACCTTCTTTTCTGCCTCCATAATCAGAAAGAAAAAGTCGCCCAGCCATTCCGGCTACACAATGATCTCTTCACATAATTGGGCTGCTCCCCCTGTAGCTGACTAGACTCTACAGCCTGTCTGTAATAAATGATTGGAGGAAAATTAGTATGATAATAACTGCCACTTCGATAGCACTTAAAGATCTCCCCAGCCCTCTCCCTAGCACCTCCACCCCCACCCTGCCCCCACTCCCTCCCTAAACAACACACCCGCTTGCTCGCTCACACACACCACCACCACCACTGACAACAACACCAATCCGGAGAGAAAGGGAACGGAACTGTTCTTCTCCCCATTTCGAGATGGGGAAACCGAGGCTGAACGAGAGAAAGGGAGGCAGCAATATGTTCTGGAAAGAATGCTGGTCTGGTCTGGGTGGCAACAGAGCAGGGTTTCAGTCATGGCTCTGCCTCCTCTTACCCGTGTTACGGGAGACAAGTTATTTAACAACTGTGAGCCTCGGTTTCCTCATCTGTAAAATTGAGACCACCATACTCCTTCATTTACTAGGTTACTTGATGGCTCATCAATTCAGAGGAGAAAAGAGCATAGAGTTTCTCTAATTCGGTCCTGAATTTGAGGTCTATAAACTTGCTTGTAAAGTGATTAGCATAATCCCTGGCACATTTTTCCTTTATTATCTTTTTTATTTATTATTTATTGTTTCTGTATTCCTTTTTTATTTTTATTTATTTATTTATTATGCCTTTTCCTTATTATCTCATAACAAATATTCATGACAACCTTGAAAGGTTGGTGATATTATTATCCCCATTTTACAGGTAAGAGAATTGAGGCAGACAGAAGTACAGTGACTTGTCCAAGCTCATACAACTAGTACCTAACACCCAGTTTGAATTCAGGGCTTCCTGACACCAGGCCTAGTGCTCTAGACCCTGAGCCTCTTTGCTACCCATATCATTCTGAGGGGTTTGCGGGCTTCTCTAGACAGCCCAAGGGATCCATGCACAAACAAGATTAAAAATCCCTGATCCAGTCCAACCCTCTCATTTTACAGGGGGGGGGGGAACTGAGATCCAAAAAGGTTGTGACTTTTGTGAAGAATCAGCTCCTTAAAACCCAATCGAAACAAGAACTATTAAGTAACCTATATACTATGATCACAGCTCTAGGACCAGCAGGGACGTCCGAGGCCATCTTCCCAAAGTACTTATTTTACAGAAAAACAAACGGAGGCCCGGCCAGATTAGAAGACTTGTCTGGGGTCTGATAGGCAGAAATGAGCAGCCCTAGGATATGAACTTGGATCCTGTGGTGCCAAATTCTGAAGTATTTCCACGGTACCAGACTGCCCCACAACTAGTGGCTAAATCAGGATAGAGGAGACTAGTCTAGGTGGAATGGAATTGGGAAGACTCATCTTCCTAAGTTCAAATCTGGCCTCAGACACTTCCTAGCTAGCTCTGGGCAAATGACTTTACCCTGTTTGCCTCAGTTTCCTTATCTGTAAAATGAACTGGAGAAGGTAAAGGCTCCAGGATTTCAGACAAGAAAAACCCCAAAGGGGGTCACGAAGAGTCAGGCGTGACTGAACGAAGCCAGGTCCAGTGCTCTGGCCGATACCCCACGAACTCATATACACCCACAGCCACCGTTGATGCAAACTATGAAACATGCCAATGCTACGGAAAGAGGAGGCCCGGGCAGGGCTCTTCTCTGGCTGGGGAAGGATTTTGACTTAATATCTCTAGAAATCATCTGTTGGGATTCCCAATCAAATGGACCAATCACCAGCTCGAGAATGAAATATCCCCAGATGAGCAGAATCAGGAGGGTCTGTCTACAAGAAGGTGCCGCCCAGACTCAAGACTTGGCATGAGACCATGTAGCGCTCCCCAGTGCCTGGCACTTTTTCCTGGCCTGACTTCATTTCCACTTCCTGCTTTCCCCAGTGCGGGACCCCTTCCCTTCCTGCCACCACGGCCACCAGCCACCATTCCCTTTAGACTTGATGCTATGAATTCCTTCCCTAGCCCTCTGGCTTTGACCTTGATATTGGGACACTGCATTCTGTTTACTTTTTCTTTCATAAAAGGGGTTGAGCCCCAGCCCATTTCCCTATAGGCAGGTCCCTCCCTCCAGGCCTGTTAATTGCCCCTAATCACCGGCAGACATTAGGCCTGCTCCCTTATCCCTGCAGGGGGTGGGGACCTGACATCCCTGCTTATAGTGATAAATTGCAACAAGCCCTCCTGAGGCTCTTCCAATGGGAAGGAAATTGGCATATGGACTTCAGTGCGCGCAACCATAAGGTAATGAATAATAATCCAAACAATACTTAGAAGATGAAGGCTTCCGAAGGCAGCCATGACCCAGGGAAGTGGCTCTGCTCCTTCTGGGATGCTGTTCTGAGCAGAATCACAGAATCTCAATTACTCACATTTAACAGACGAATCAGAGCGGAGGGCACGCAGGTCAGAGCTAGCCCCAAATGGAATCCCCTCTACAGTCTTCCTGGCAAGAGTGCACTCCGCCTTTGCTTGAAGACCTTGAGTGACGAGAAACCCGCTACCATCCCGGGCCTAACTCTGCCACTGAGCCGGGACTTGCACCCGCTGCTCCTGGTCCTGCCCACTAGGATGGAGCAAAACAAGGTGGCTCCTTGGAATCGTTGCCCTCCTCTGGATACCTGCCAGCATATCAACATCTTTCTTAAACTCAAGTGTCCGGAAATGAACCACCTTCTCTGGATGTAATCTGCTTGGAGCCAAATATAAGTCACTAGACAGCCCAAGGCCATATTACTTTTCAGGCTCCCGTTCCACACTACAGACTCAAATTCCACTAAGACTTTGAGACCTTTGCCAAATGAAATGCTGGCATGCATGCCTCTCTGTCATGGACTCGGGAAATGGATTTGGGGGACCTATGTGAGAAACTAGTCATTTTTCTCCAATATGATTTTTCCTTTTATTCTTTGACACTCCAGCCTATGGAGAGGTTTTTGGACTCTGGCTAGGTCATCCGGTTCTTCAGCTACCCCTCCTGGCTTTATGTAACCTGCAAATTTAAGAAGCGTGCCATCTATACTTTCATCTAAGTCATCAGTGGCAGACTTAAATAGAAATGGATCCCTCGGGTTGGCTTATTGACTTCAAAAACTACAAATTAACATTATCTATGTTGCGTTGCATTTTTATTTATTTTGTTAAACATTTTTCACTTACATTTTATCCTGGTTCTGGCCCCTCTGGGGAGCCCCTTCCCCCAACCCTCCCACCCCATATGCGTTTGACACCTTTGATCTAAGTCATTAAAAAACAACATTTTAAGACTAAGGACCAATCCCTGAGGCATTCCATGAGAGACAGCCTTCAAAGTAGATATTGAACAACTAATGACTACTCTCAGGGGCCAGTCACTCAATTACTTACCCACATCTTTCAGTCTTAATCACAAGGAAAGCATGACTGACTTTGCCGAATGGTTTGGTAAAATCTAAGTAAGCAGGGTCTACGTTTTTCTCCCCATCCACCTATCTCAGAGCCTTGTCAAAAAAAGTGACTAGACCTATATTCTTCATCAGAACGATGACATCTCTAGCGAGGACTAGATACTTCGGGAAACAAACTAATTGACAAATCAAAGTCAACATGGAAGCATTGTGCAATAGTATTTGCCTGGATTCCCAAAGTTAATACTTTAGAACTGGATTGTTAACGTAATAGTTTGCCATACAGCAAGAAACATTGCGTGTAAGGAATTCAGACAAAGCCTGAGAAGACTCATATTAAATGATGCAGAGTGAAGTAAGACCCCAAAGAACGTGACACACAAAGGCAACAGCCACAAATTAAAGGATCACCACAAAAAAAAAACATTGAAAAACCCTGAATAAGGCTAGAGAACAGAAAATGAAATATACCTTCCTCCTCCTGGCAGACACATGGGGGACTATTAGGAGGCTGGGGGGAAAAGAAGTAGAGACAGACGGAGAGAGACAGCTACAGAGAGACCACTGTTCCACCCTCTCTACTAACTTCTTCCTCTTCTTCCCACCTTTCTCCACCGTTCACTTTCAAATACTCATAAAAACACTCCAGTGGATCCAGGATGTCATTGATTTGAGATTTCTCTCCAATTGCAGAGATCAATCTCTTCATTCCTATCCATTCTGTGTGACTCTGGCCCATCATGGCCAGAATAACTTTCTTAGTGCACAAGTATGATCACAACATTACTTAGTTTCAAAACCTTGTGGTTCCCCATTTCTCACCTAGAAGATAAAATGTGACGTCCTGAGCATAGTTCTCAATCCGGAATCTTGTTCCAATTTACCATTCAAACTTATTTCAATTTGTCCATTTCATCATCCTGACCCAGAATAATGGTCTCTTACTCTTCTCTTACCCACTACATATCTACTTAAGATCTACCAAACTTGGGCATCCAGGAAGTTTCTCTTTCAAATATTTTAATAATTGTTTTCATACCATTAATTTACTTTATAACTCTATGTACAGTATATATTTTAAAAAATGACTCTAAGAAGGGTTCCACAAGCTCCTTCAGAATGCCAGAAGAGGGCTCCATGGCACAGAAATGGCAACGAACTTCTGCCATCAAGGCCCAATTCAAGAGTCGGACACAACTGAAAACAACCGAACGACAACAAAAAATCCTAATGTCTCTTTACCTGCTCCTTCTCAAGTCCCCTTGGTAAGAGATAGAGGCTCTTTCCATTTCTTTGCCCAGAGAGGCCGCTAGGTAGACACTGGATAAAGTGTTGGACCTGAAGTCAAGAAGATCCAAATTCAAATCAAGCCTCAGACATTTACTATGTGACCTGAGACAAATCACTTCACTTTAATCTGCTTTAGTTTTCTCATCTGTAAAATGGGGATAATAATAGAACCTACCTACCAGAGTGTTGAGGCTAACACACGATAATAATTTATAAAGCATTCTGCAAGCCTTAAAGCACTATATAAATTATTATTATTATCCTTCATAGCAGCTGCTTGGGGATGCTGGACACCACATGTATTTAACCAATACTGTTGCTTGACTAGGAGTTTGATCATTTTAATTTCATCTCAGGGGAGGGGCAGGGAGACGTGTTTCTAGTGTTGTTTTGTACATTATGACAAAGGCCAGGGGTCAGATACTGGGCCCGTGGAGACACAGACCTTAAACTCGGAGCTTAACAGAGTTCCTTGCACATAGTAGGCAGCTAATAAATGTGAACAGAGTTGAAAATAAAGATGGAAAAAATCCACATGGGGAACAGAAATTCCCACCAGTAATTCCTCACATTTCCATAGTACTTTATGGGCACACATGTTCCTCATCTGGCTTTCCCAATAGCTCTGTGAGGCAGATAGTACAAACATTATTATAGCTGCCATTTTACAGACCACAATTCCATCTGCCACTTATTTGGCAGTAGCTGAGGACATAGAGATCCACTCTTATTATCTTCCTATTTACCTGGAGACCCAAGAAGAAGTCATCAGGAGGCAGCTTGGAAGGAGGTGTCCAGCACAGTAGCCCAATGCTTGGCCTTCTGATTTTTAACATTTTTGTCAATGGCCTGGATGAAAACATAGGTGACATGCTTATCCGATATTCAGATAACACAAAGCTAGCTAAGAGAGCTAGTATATTGGATGACCAAATTAAGATCCAAAAAGATTTCAATGAGTTGGAATACTGAATCGAACCTAATGAGATCAATGAGATTAAAGTCAGTAGGGAAAAAATGTCAAGGCTTACTTAGACTTGAGTCCAAGGAATCACCTTCCAAAGTACGCGATGAGGGCAATAGGCTAGACAGCACACAATCAATCACAGGGCTATAAAACTGAAGATGGATCTAACCGAAGAGGCCATCTAATTCATTCCCCTTTTTTTACAGATGAAGAAACTGAGGCCCAGCGACGTATAGTGACTTGTCCAAAGTCACACATAAGTTCATAACCTTAAAGTTAACAGGGACCTCAAAGGCTATCTAATCTAATCTCCTCATTTTACAGAGGAGGAAATTGAGGCCCAGTGAAGTAAAATGACCTGTCCAAGATCATACAGGTTGTAAATATGAGAGGCAGGCTTTGAATCTGGAGCCTCTGGCTCCATAACCAGTGCTCTCTGCATTGTATCATGTTGCTTCCTCATGCTGGTAATTTGCAAATCAACTGCGGGGATTTTAATGACCTTTAGCAAGGCCAGTAGGTGGAGGCTGGGATGTGGTAGCTGAGCCCGGGACTACTGAAGGGAGAGCTCCATTTCACTGTTCTGTAGAGTTTTGTCCTCAGCTCTGTTTAGGAAGGCCATTAATAAGCTGGAAAGCATCCAGGAGGAAGAGGACAACGAAAGAATCTAAAGGTTCTTGTCGACTGTTTGGAAACCCCAAGTTTGCCCCTGTCACTTGGGAACTTGCCTTGAGGTAAATCCCAAACTGACTTTGCCTTAGACTGAACAAGGGACCGCCAAGCATCCATTAAGTGCTCTGAATAGGAGAGATAGAAATGCTCAAATCCTCAATCTTCAATCACTCTTTTTGTCTTAGAAGTTTCCCCATGGTACCAGAGATCCATTCCCGAGAAAACCAGTATCTGGCTGGAACCACCCTTTTGCATCCATTATTTCTTAGTCCACTCCCTGGTACTAAGGGAGGCTCAGGCTAGGGCCTCTTTCCCAGGCCTGCTTGTAGCCAGTCAGTATGTGTTTTCTGTCCTTAATTCTCCAAAAGGTATAAAGACACCTATGTTCTATTATTCTTTGGAAATTCATCTTGGGCGGTGCATTTTCCCAGAGACACTGTTGCCAGAGTCCCAGAGCTTTGGCTCTGTGTGAACACTATCTCCAGTCCTGATTAAAGATTTGGTCTCTACTTTAGTGGTTCCATGTTTTTCCAAATTTGACATTCTCAAATCTATGCACTAAAGAAACTAAGGCTGTTCGGCTTGAAAAAAGAGAAGACGTCCTCAAGTGTCTGAAAGGCTGTCATGCGACTGTCTGGCCCCTGAGAAGGAGACTGGAAGAAGCTGGCCTTAGGCTTCCAGTCAAGCTTAATGTCTATTTGCCGATCATTAGAGTGGTTCCAAAGTGAGAGGAATTGCCTTGGCAAGTATTAGGCCTTCCCTCACCAGAAGTATTCAAGCAAAGAGTGGATGCCCAATGGCAGAAGGGGTCCTTGTTCATGGTTGTCCTCCAAGATTCCTTCCAACTCTGCCATTCAGCTTTCCTACTACGATGATCCAGAAACAGAAAATCAGTGTGCTTAAGACTTGCCCAGGGTCATTCAGACAGTCAGTGTTTGCAGAGTAAGACTTTCATAACTCCAGTTCTTTTGGCTCCAAAGTGAAGGTACAATCCTGCCTCTTAAGATCTTTACTTCCTTTTGGCAGCCCCTGTGGGGGAGGAGCGGTGAAGGGGAATAGTGTGTGGGGGGGAGTTCCACTTGGCTTGATAAAGGCACATTTCCCAATACCCAAACACACGTAAAAAAATAATAATAAATCTATAGATCTATACAGAAATATACATGTGTGCATAGAATTTAAACATGGGAAGTCCCAAGTTAGATGAAAGAGCCACATTTTGCCATTTCTGGAATGGCAAGGCACCAGAAAAACTAGATCTGTTCTTCCTTTTCAATCTCTTTGCACTGGCTTAGAGGAAACCTGAAGCCCACCAAGTTGGTGACCCAACTGGAGCCCTCAACCCCAATGAGTTTCAGAGGCTTCCAAACAACAGAAAGTCTTCCCCAGGCAAGCAGCACAATGGCATTGGTGTTCATCTCCTCATCCTCCTGAAACTAGAATTTCATTTGCGGTGGCTGCTGAGGTAATGAATGGAACCAAAGGCAAAAGCTGAGGAGGGATGGAGCTAATGCTAACCCTTGTTTACCTGCCATTACTGATAGGTGTCTAGTTAGAAATAGCTTGAACTCCTAAAACTACATTACCCAAAATTCCTTTCTGTATTACCCAGAATGCTTTTCCCTTTGTGTACGTTTGCATCTTTACATAATTGTTTATAAGTTCTGAAACTCTGCCTTTTTCTCTCTCTTCTCCAGGAGCACAGCTGAGGTGGGTTAGCACCTTTTTTAGCTAGCTTGTTAATTTAGTTGTTATTAATGAACTTTATAAAATATAAGACTTTAGTTATTGTATATTAATTAAAAAACCCACAAAGGAAAAAATGGTCCCAAGAAAATGATGCTAAAAAGAGTCCCTGGCACAGCCATTCAGCTGGAGAAATCGAGGTCATCAAAGTTATAGACACAAATGAGGCATTTAAGGAAAAGTCTTCATTTCCTCTTCCACCATAACCTGGAAACAGGAAGACTTAGGCTAGATATGCTTGTTGGCCCTAAAAATCCCAAGAGCTGCCAGGTGGAAGGAGGACTTGATTGAGGGTTTCCAAATTCAACTCAATAATTACTTACGTGCCTACTAACTATATGCAAAGCACTGGAGATAAAAAGACAAAAAACAAGCCAAACCTTTAAGGATCAGAGGGCCATAGACTAGAACTGACTTTGTAGGTTGGTTAGTCCAATTCCCTCATTCCACTCATGAGGAAAGCAAGGCATAGGGAGAGTTAGTGAAAGGATCATGGACTTAGCAATGGAAGGGACCTTGGAGGCCCCATTTTAGCGATTCGTATCCCCATTCTACTGCATGTAGGAGGGACACGAGATATACATGAGTAATCCAAAGCATGTGCAAAAATAATATAGAATAATTTTAAGAAGGAGAGGCAGCATAGGGTAGAGGAGAGAGTCAGGGTCCCAGTAGAGGTTCTTAACCTCTGGTGTCTGAACTTGTTCCTTTTATGTTTTGATCAATGTGGCAGGGGAGCCTGGGTTTCCCTTTGGACACGCCAAACTCCAGAAGTACTTCAGGTCAAACAGAAAACAGGAAAATGCCTTTCCTTCCTTGCATTCTTGTAATGCTGAGAAAAAGGTGACTCCGATCATCGGGGACCCACGATAAAGAAGGACCCCTGAGAGAAATATTCCCTTTGGATTCTCCCCCAGATTTCGAGATGGGCACAGATATCCATCTTCCAGTTATGCTCTGATATCATCAGGTTGTAACTAGGACATCTACTTGTCCCCTAAACTATTCCAGGTCACCCCCTGTGTCTTCAGAACACAAAACATCGCTCTCCAGCCCAAGTCAGGTGACAAATATCCCCTACTTCTGCCCAACCTCATTCCATTCTCTTATCCCTGCTCACAGAGCTCCTGTTGTCAAAAGGGGATATAAAGCCCAGAATCCATCCGCTCCGGGAGGCAGTGTCTACTCTTGTGCCTGTCTCCCAGCCTCTCAACATTACTACCAAATGAATAAATTTCTCTTTTTGTTTTCAAGCTAGTTATTGCAGTCTATCATTCTTGACAAGGATAACCCGTCCAGATCCAGGATTTTACTTAAAGCTCTCCCACAGTAAATGTATTTCAATAGAATTCATTTCCTTTGTAATCCAATGTATTTTATGCATTTAAAATCCTTATTTTGGAAAAGGGTCCACAGGCTTCCCCAGACACACACAAAAAATTAAGAACCACTGTTAGAGGCAGAGGATCTGGATTCAAATCTTACTTCTCTGTCCATTTATTGCCTACATGATCTGGGCACATCACTTACTCTCATATGTAATAAGAGGGGATTGGGCTACTTGGCCTCTGAGGACCTTCTAGCTCTAGATCTAAGCTCCTATGTGGTATTAAACAAGTCCCTGACCCAATCTGGGCCTCAGTTTCCTCACCTATAAAATGAGATAGCCTCTGATGTCCCTTCTAACTCCAAATTGATGATCTAATGATAATATCAAGTGCACAAAGGCTGACTGTAGAAAGGAAAGTGGGAGTCATATGAGGTGGAGGGAAGGGAAGGATATAAACTGGGCCTTCTGTGGCAGCACACAAGCAGGACACGACAGGTCAGTTTGACTGTCATGAGGAGTGCTCGAGGGAGAGTCATATAAAATGAAACTAGAAGGTTTGGCGAGGGAGGTTGCCTTAAATGCCAAGCTACAGATTTTAGATTTTCTACTAGAAACAAAAGGAAACTATTGAAGAACTGTGAATTGGAGGCAGCTCCAAAAATCAGACGCGGGTTTTACAAATATCACTGGCGGCTGTGTGGATGATGGATTGGAGATGGAGAGACTTCAGGCAGGAAGACCAATCCTCTAGGCAAGAAGTAATGAAGCCTTGAACTAAGGTAGAGACTGTATAAATAGAGAAGAGGCAGAGGAGAGAACAAGTCTAATCAAATGAAGAATGCCAACGGGGCAGTTATTTGGACTTGGAATGGACTGCCTGTCAGTGCTAATGAGGTAGTGAGCTCCCTATCTCAGAGGGTCTTCAAGCAGTGATGCGAGCACTTAACACTTCAGTTAAAGGGATAGTAAGGTAGTAAGCAGATAGAATGCTGACAGCCTCTAAGTGCCCTTCCAACTGAAGAATCCTAGGAGGTTCTAGGGTGCCCTCATGATGATTTCCTCATCCCATGCTAAGGAAAAACCCACTAGCACCTCTTAGATGGCCTAAAGGAGGGCGTGCTGCGTGTGTTGCCAGGATCTTCAGGGGTTCGAGACCAAATGTAGCAGAACACCAGAGTGGACTCGAAGGCAGAGGACATGGGATACAGTCTCCATCTAGAAATTCACTAGCTCTGAGCCCCTTAACTCCCTGGGTGCCACGAAAAAAAATGTTCATAAAAATATCTTATCTCAATAGAAATGTTATCAAGAAAGTACTTTGTCAAGGGTTTCCCAAACGTGAGGTCTGATTACTAGTGCATCTCATTATTCTCATCTTTTTCCAGGGGTGGTCAGGCAGAAATAGTTCTAGGACAAGTCACTAGCCTGCTATTGTTCAGTTCCATTTCATGGTCTGTGGATGATAAGCAAATGAACGAATGACCACTTTGTGTAAGTTAGAGAATCATAGATCGTGATCTGGAAGAGATGATAGAGATCATCAAGTGCAAACCCCTCCCCTTTCAGAGATGAAGAAACTAAGGGACAGACAGGCTAAGGAGTTGGCCAAAGATTAAATAATTAGTAACTGACATGGAACTTGAATCCAGGTCGTCCTGACTCCAAAACCAATAAATATCCCAGAAGAATATGGGCCGAATGACATGGATTTCACCCCCACTCGTGATTTCTTCCCTTGGGCGTATGTTTTGAAAGCTTTTCATTCCATGTACTTTGGTGGCTACAAGTATCCGAGGTGGTGACATTTACTAAAAATGTTGTTCTTAAATTCTTAAGGATCAATGTTATCAGTGTACCAGTTATCAATGTAGCAATTCTGCCTACAATGATGCCCTGATTCTTACTCGGTATATTTGCTAAATTCTCGAGAACGTTTTGGTCTATGGTGTAGTTTGGGGATTACCTAAGGTAACAAGCTTCTGGTGTATAATTGCAGCCATATCATTGTGTCACTCCAGGTATCTAGTGGATATTAAATGTTTACAACCTATAGGGATACATTACATACTTTCCCCAATTTCCTTGTATAATCTGATGACAATGACCACTTCAGTGGATTTGATCTGAATCCAAGCTCTGCTACTTATTACCCTTGGCAAGTTCCTTCCCCTTTCTGGGCCTCAAAATCCTGTTCTAAAAAATGAGATTGGTCAGGATGGTGTGAGATCCCTTCCTACTCTAACATTCTGCAGTTCTGTGACTTCTGTTTTCCTATGGCAGAGATGGTAAACCTTTTAGAGACCAAGTGCCCAAACTGCAACCCTCACATTGCATGTGAGTCCCACCTCCTTACCCCAGACAGGGGAGAGAGAAAGCGCTCCTGTTGGGCTGCTGGGCAGAGGAGTAGGTGATGAGAGAGATGTCCTCAGGCTCATGTGGAGAGGGGGAAGGGAGCAGGTCCCTCCAGCACACTCTGGCATGTGTGCCATAGGTTTGCCAACATGGTCCTATAGGGGATGGACTCACATAAGCAGCTACACCAGAGGTATCAAATCTCTGGCCTATGTTACAACATTCTTGAGTGCTACCCCAAGCCAGATTAAAATGTCATCGGGAAATATCTTTTTAAAAATAAACAGTACAATAGAACATATATAATGCTAATGTGTGGTTTTCTAAGTCAGTATATGACTCAAAGGGATCCTTATGTATTTGAGTCAGACATTTCTGTTATACAATTCAAGGAAGGGTGGGAGGGAGGAAGCAGCAGGCGAGGAGGCCACTAGGAATTTTCCTGAAGCATCTCTACAGTAGGGAAGATTGCATTCAGCAGTCAAGAATCATTGTTAGCTGATCAGTGTTACTGTTCAGAACTGAAGCCAACCGTTGGAAAGGAAACTCTGATTAACCAAGCCATCCTGAAAAAGAAGGTGCATGGGTGAGAGAACCGGTTTCACGGCGTCCAAAGAAAAACTTCTCGGGGTTATCTGAATCCTTCTAGCGAACACAACACTTGGCCACTTAGCCTATCCAATCTAGCATCTGAGCTCTGGAGGCAGGAAGGACCTCGGAGGTGCCCTTCGTTTTCTAGAGGAGGAAACTGAGGCCCCCTGGAGAGGAAGTGACTTGCCCAGGGCCACCCAGAGAGGAAGCTGCGCCAAGTAATAGGAGTCTAAAAACAAAAAAGGATAGTGCGTTCCCTCTGGAAGTTAACATTTTATAATACAGAGGAGGTGCTTAAGTCGCCTCTTTGAATGGAGTGAAGTTGAACTCCTACTGGAGAAGGCCAAGAGCCCCCAGAGCCCCACTCGTATAGATACTTCTGGTCCCTCTTCAGAGTGTTCGAATGGGCACTAATAACTCACACATACTCATGTCATATATTTGTGAAGAGACAGAACGAAATAAGGCCCAGAGAGGGGAAGCTCCCTGCCTGGGACTACGCGCCTGGAAAGCGGCAAAGCTAGGATTCCGAGGCCAGGGCTCTTTCCGCGGCCCCCGAGCCGGATTCTATTTTGTCTCCCCCTCCAAAGAGGCCAGGTTTCCTTTACAAAGTGCAGGACACATGCTTATTTCATCATCTGGCCTGCCTGTGGCCCTGTGGTGTACGTAGCCCCTGGGGCTTTGTGGGATTCTCTTTGGGTCTGGGGGGCCGGGGAAGGGGGGGGGCGGAATCTCTGAGCCTTGGTGGTCAGATCTCATTTAATCAGCCATTCCCTGATTGAACGTAGCAGGCTGGCGCTAACAATTGCCTGTGCACTTAAACTTGGGTGGTTGTAAATATAGGTAAAGTCGCTAATCAACCAGGTGGCTGTTCATTGCCCTGCACATGAGCAATTAAGTCCGAGAGCCATTTTCTCCCAGAGGTTTGCTATTTCATAGCCAATTACGCAGGCAGCTTCACCCCACTTTGAACTGGGTGTGTAGGAAGGGCAGCATATGCCTTCGCACCCTCAATAGATTCCCTGGAGTTCTAGCCATCAACCCTATTCATTGCTTTCTAAAGGAGTTTCAGCATCCACCTGCCTTTCAGTATTTAACTCCTTCATTTAGAAAGAAGCAGCAGGAAATTTGAACCAAGAGCTATTTTTATCTTTATAATGGTAAAAGCAATTTTAACACCATCACCAAGCCCTAATCTGCATCTTAACAATCTGCTGTATTTTTAAATATCAAAATCACCAACGAACACATCTTTCTCGGACATGCCACTGCTCCACAAGGCCATTTTCTCCTTCCTTCCTCCTTCTCCTCCTCCTCTTCTTCTCTAATCAGAAGGATGCTCAGTTTGGAGTAAGAAATGTAATTTTCTCAGCACCGAGAGCAAATGAAATTTTATTGGGAGCCTGGGTTGTGGCTCAGAAAAATATCGCCTTATGGTATGAGCTTATGTGAAGAGGCACTTATTATTAAAATGGCCCAATTAGGTGTATAGTATTAAAGGAGCCTGCAGAAGAAAGACAGACACGCACATGCGTACATATATATATATATATATATATATATATATATATATATATATATATATATATATATATATGCACACGGCCACTCAACGCTTCTGCCAGAGGCCCGGCTTCCCTAGATTTAACCCTCCCCTTGCCCCATCGAAGTCCATGGGATTGGGTTGGGAAATTCGGGAACCGATGGGGAAGGAAGAGCAGAAGTCGCTGATCTCGACTCCTCTTTAGTGGGTATCCCCAATTTCAAAGACAGTACCGTCGATTCAATTCCATAAACATTTAGTAAACACCTCCTCCGGGTCGGGCACTGTGCCTACATTGAGAGATAGAAGGGGCCTCTTCTTGATGAGATCGGCCCTTCATTTGCACGTGACTTGTCTAGGATCATACAGCTAGGAAGCTATGCTTAGCTCTGGAGATCCAAAGCCAAAGCCTTGCCCTCACAGAGCTTACGTTCTACTGTAGCGCAGGGGCTTAATGAATTTCCATTGAGCTGGAAGGAGAGGCTAAGACCTCCTAGAAGCTCACATTCTCCTTGATTTCCAGATGCTTTGGACTCTCTCCAAAAACTACTGATTAATATTTATTAATTAAATAATTTTTAAAAACCACCTATTTATATAGGTCCTTTAGGTCTATAAAGTGCTTTTGAAGTTGGCGCATTATCTTGGAAGACCATTAGCAAAAGGCCAATGAGCTTGTCTACCAGTAAGCTTCATGAGGTCCATTCCACAATACACATACTGGACGTTTTATAATAAGCCCGTCAAGGAGTGTAGCATGAATCTGAGTAGCCCCATTTTACTGATGAGAAAATGGAGCCTCAGGCATTCAATAGAAGAACAGGAAAAGACCTCCAAGGTCACCTAGCCCAACTCCCTCATTTTCCTTTTCCCCCTCTCATTGTCCACATGAGGACACTAAGCTCTGGAGAGAGCAGAAAGAGCAATGGATTCAAAGTGTGAAGCTCTGATCCCAACTACTAGTCGCCATTTACTAGACAGGTGACCTTGGGAAAGTCCTTTTCCCTTCAAGTACCTTGGTTTCCTCATTTGCAAAATAAACAAACTCTTGATCTAGGATCCAAAGAGCAGCACACTGACAGTGAAGCAAAATTCTCTGGGTTTTTTGACTCTCAATTCAGTACTTTCCCAGAGAGGAGATGAGAAGGGAGGGGAGGGGAAGGGGGAAGGGGAAAAGGGAAGAGGGAAGAGGAGAGCCCCTTGGTACTTTCCCTATCTCTTTTAGCCATCATTGACTCTCCTCTCCTCTGCATTCATTGTCTGTACCAGAATCAAAATTAATACTGTAGAAATGAGGTTTTTAACCCAGGGTACCAACACTTCCCTTGGAAGAACATCCATCTACCTAGTTCTTCTGTCCTCTTTGGGCCTCATTTGATGAGTTTCTGGGAGCCCAGCTCCTGTCTTATAGTACAACTGGCCCAGGGAGGGAGCATCCTCTGTGATGGGGTCTGTGTCCTCTCTCTCCCTATTGATTGTCCTCTGCACCACATCCTCTCCCCTTGCCCAAAGCTCTCCACAGAACTGACTCGGAGTACTATTTGGCCAGTTACACTGCCGGTCTATACCCCAAAACATAGTCACGAATGAGCCACTGTATTCAACCTTTCTCCGACAGTTTCACATTCATAGAACATTTGAAAGTTTCCTAAAGCCCTTTTCCCAAAACAAGTCTCCAAATTAAATAATGGAAAGATCCTCCTCTCCATGTCATAGCTAAGGAAAGGGAGGCCCTGAAGGGAGACCTCAGCCACTTAAGATCACAGGCTACGAAGGCCAGGATTCCAAGAATCCAGCCCTGCCTCCATTCTCTCACTGGGGAAAGCAGAGAAGGAGGCGGCTCCTAAATGCAACTAGAAAACAGCTCTGTTGGTGCTCTTTACGACCCTCACACATAGTAGGCCTCAAGAGAATCTACCACTTGATTGACTGGCAAACACTGAAAACTTCCTAAACTTTGATTCCCAAACTGAGATTTCTTCCAACACAAGAGTAGTAATAATAGTGCTACTCATTAGCATGTATATCGTGCCATAAGATTTGCAGAGAGCTTTACATATATTATCTCAATTTGATGCTATGACAATCCTGAGAGGTAATAATGATGACGATGAAAACTAATATTTTTATAGCACCTACTATGTGCCAGGCACCGTGTTAATAAGAACTTTATAAATGGTAACTCAGCTGATCCTCACAATAACCAGATGTTGTTATTATCCTCATTTTACAGACGAAGAAACTGAGACAAGCAAAGGTTAAGTGACTTGCCCAGCCAGGATCACATAGCTACTAAGTGTCTATGGCTAAATTTGAACTCAAGTCTTCCTGTTTCCAGACTCAGTGATTTCTCTGCTGTTCCACCTAGCTGCCTTAACTCCGTGTCCAGAGTCACATAGTCATTATGACTCAAAGGTACAACTTGGTACAAAAAATCAAGCCATTCCCCAATTGATAAATGGGCAAGGGACATGAATAGGCAATTCTCAGATAAAGAAATCAAAACTATCAATAAGCACATGAGAAAGTGTTCTAAATCTCTAATAATTAGAGACATGCAAATCAAAACAACTCTGAGGTATCACCTCACATCTCGCACCTAGCAGATTGGCTAAAATGATAGCAGGGGAGAGTAATGAATGTTGGAGGGGATGTGGCAAAATTGGGACATTAATGCACTACTGGTGGAGTTGTGAAGTGAGACAACCATTCTGGATGGCAATTTGGAACTATTCCCAAAGGGCTTTAAAAGACTGCCTGCCCTTTGATCCAGCCATAGCACTGCTGGGTTTATACCCCAAAGAGATAATAAGGAAAAAGACTTGTACAAAAATATTTATAGCCTCACTCTTTGTGGTGGCAAAAAATTGGAAAATGAGAGAATGTCCTTCGATTGGGGAATGGCTGAACAAATTGTGGTATCTGCTGGCGATGGAATACTATTGTGCTATAAGGAATAATGAACTGGAGGGATTCCATGTGAACTAGAATGACCTCCAGGAATTGATGCAGAGTAAAAGGAGCAGATCCAGGAGAACGTTGTACACAGAGACTGATACACTGTGGTACAATCGAACATAACAGACTTCTCTACTAGCAGCAATGCAAGGATCCAGAGCAAGGCCGAGGGACTTCTGAGAAGAAAACTAGCCACATCCAGAGGAAGAACTGTGGGAGGAGAAACACAGAAGAAAAACAACTGCTTGAACACATGTACTGATGGGGATATTATTGGGGATGTAGACGCTAAATGATAACTCTAGTCCAACCATCAATAATAAGGAATTAGGCCTTGATCAATGATACATGTAAAACCCAGTGGAATTGCGTGTCGGCTAAAGGGGGGGTGGGGTCTGGGAGAGAGGGAAAGAACATGAAATATGTAATAGGGGAAAATATTCAAAATTTAAATTTAAAAAAAAGATACAACTTGCTCCCATCTTCCTGATCCCAAGACTGCCCCTCCTTCTACTTGCCACTCCCCGCTGCCTCTTTTGACCAGGTTGTCTCTCTGGGGAGGTAGGGCAGAGTGGGCTCTGGATGTCTGATTTCTTCAGGAAAAAGAACTGTGGGAGTAGAAACTCCCCACACTGGTGTAGATTAGCAATTCCTCTGTAACAAAGACGTCACACAGCTTTAGCTCAAATGAGATAAACTTGGTAAAAGCAATCAGCACACAGGAGCTGGTCCCTAGCAGGCCCTTTCCTTCCCTTCAAGGGTTGAGTCGGAACCCGGAAAGGTTTATTTTCTTGCCCACAGTCAGACAGAAAGTATATGTCAGGAGAGGGACTGGACACTTGACCTGTTCCTTTGTCAACTGCCCCACACTGCCTCCCTCTCCCCAAAGTCTAGGTAGTTAAAACATAGAGAAGTGGAGTACAATTTGTTCCAATTGACTAACGAATCAAAGTTGGACCTGAGAGACTTCCCCTGGTCTTCCCCCTAGAGACTCTGGCCATGGAGATGCTCAATTAAGATTAGGGGGGACTCTGGGGTGATGGCTCTGCCATCTTTTGCTCCTCCGTCCTCTACACTTATTGACTGCCTTTTCCAGCTCTCCAACTGTCTCATCCAGCTTATCTCCACATGGGCCAAAAACTGGGAGGGTCGTCTTCCTCCTCTGGTAGCTCCAAGGGTAGCTCAAATATGGGTTTAGCCCAGTACTCTGCTTGAAACAGCCATTCTGACACTTTATCTAGCTGACTTAATAGTAATAACAATAACTGTCATTCATAAAGTACTTTACATAGATTATCTCTTCTGAACCTTGCAATACTTCCACAACAATATGACAGATCTTATTATTCCTATTTCACAGATGAGAAAACTGAGATTCAAAGACATTAAATGCCTGCCTTACCCAGGATCAAACTGGTAAGGAGTGTCAGACGTGAGATTTGAAACCAGGTCCTCTAAGACGTCAAATCCAGCATTCTAATTCAATAAGCCGTAACGTTTCCAGATTCTCCTTTTTAGTGTTATGCCTCGACCAGGCAGAGGTGTTTGATATAATTGTCTTCGATGGATGACTTTGCATGGCATTTTTACCTGATGCCCCAGTGGCTGGCTCTCTTCCAAATTGTCTTGTGCGTCCTTGTGGTCTTTCCTGTTGGAAGGTAACCGCCCCAAGGGCAGGCTCTATTTTGTCTTTGCCTCTTTACCCACAAATGCGAGCCGAGTGAGCGTCAAACATATTAATAAGTGCTTAACGATGGATGGTGTTCCAGTTTCTGCCTTCAGAATGCTTATAATCTAGTTGAGGAGCCAAAGGGGGCAAAGGCTGGATGAATGACCACTTGTCTGGGCTGCTGTGGAAGTGGAGAAGATGGCCTCAGAGGGCACATCACCCCCGTCTCAGTGCTTATCGCATGGCAGGAGTTCTGGGAAGGGAGGTGACCACCAGAAAAGGTCTCAGAGATTTCAGAAAATCCATGGAGAGATGAAAAGATGGCTCTGCTCACAAAGAATGGCCCGCGTCAAAGAGCTTGGGGACAAGGACTGAAATCTAAGCAATCCACCGGCAAACCAGGCTTCTCCCTAGCCATGTAAAGATCCAGCATCCTCCAGTAAAACAAAAAACCAAAACCACTCGATCTGGGATTGTCCTCATTTGAGGTGTCATTTATAAGCCAGTGAGGACCGTCACAGTGCTTCGACCTACACCACGCAGACTGTGGGGAACCTAAGGAACTAGGCGCATGTGAGAGGAGAGTCAAGGCAACCCTAAATCCAGGCGGGCTGGAAAGCCAGACGGGTTAGCCTTTTGGGACTAAGGAAGAAACCCTCCCAATTCTCTCCCCAGGGATAAGAGGATGGGATGTGCTAGAAGTTTTTTCTCCCTACATTTACTGCATTAAAATTGAGAGGAAACAAGTTGGTCTCCCAGCAGAGAGAAAGAATAGCTTCCAAACACAGCATCTAAAGCTCAGAGGCCATGTAGTCCAATGTCCTTATTTTACCAAGGAAGAAACTGGGGCCAAGGTGGCCTAAGTGGCTTGCCCAAGGTCCCAAGGCAGTTTAAGTGTCAACAGCAGAATTAGAACTCAAGTTCTTGGACTCCAGATCTTTTTATTACACCAAGATTTCCCAAGTCCTTTAAAGATCTTCTTATTTTAGCTTCACATTGACCCTCGGGGATAGGTACTACAGAGATTAATTTGGGGAAACTGAGGCTTGGTGAGGTTAGGTAGGAGTCACCCAATAAGTGTGAGAGGCTGGAATGGAAGCTGGGACTCTCCTAGTGCTCAGCCCAATGCTCTGTGCCTGAGACCTCTCGTCTCTGCTTCTCTCAGAATTCATGGCTGGGTGTCTCAGTAGCAATTTGTTGTGAAGTATAGCCCAAAGATGTTGTGTATATAACTTGGGACCTTTTTCAAAGCCTTAATTAGTGGGTCCCTAGGAGCTGAAGAACCATTTTGCACAGGAAGACAAAGAAACGCAAAGGCACAAAGGCAAAGAAGAAGCAAGGTTTGATTCAAGGGGCTCCAACGCCCCCGTTTGTTCTTCATCCTTGTTTCCTTAGACCCCACTGTCAGTAAACAGACGCCTCAAGGTTCCAGCTCCCACTCCTGTGCTTTGTCCCTCACTCGGGTCAGAGTCAGGCTGTGGCTACATGGAGTTCCAGGGCTGATCGTCGCCACTGACGTGACCAGCGTAGAAGTTATAGTTCCTGTTCTCCCCACCCAGTTGTCTGACTGCTCGGCCAGAGGGGACCAGATCATCCTTTGCCTCTGGGCTCTTGACCCCACAGCCAAGATTCTATTTCCCAGGCTTGAGAGAAGGAATCCAGGAGTGACCACAGGCCATCTCTCCATGTGGGCGGAGGGGACGCACAAACACTTGTTTGACAGACCTCCACGAGGGACCTGTTGACTAAGTGGGTTCTCCACTCCTAAAGTGGCATCTCTTTCTCAAGTCACCTCCCATGGCTGCAAATACTGACCAGCCAGACAATGGCTTTTCCATTTGGAAATGCTCCATCTGAGATCCTCCAGTCGTTGGTGCTCCCACAGCTCCCCACGCAGCGGAACGGACCCCCAGAGATTTCTTTTTCTAATCAGGGCTGAAATTCAGGATTTTTTTTTATTTTGCGCCACCAAACAAGTGCCTGTCTGCTCTTAGGGAGCAATTATTTGTTTTCAATTCCCAATCAGTGAATGGAGCATTTCCATAGACTTCCCAAACTGCTCCCTGCTTAAGCCAAACAATGCCCACCAAATGAAACCCCCATCCAACAAAGAGCCATCAGGAGGAGGGAAGAGATGACGCTTCCATAGTCAGGGGCCTTAGACAGGGGCGCAGACTTCATATTGCACAGGCCAGCCCTGACACAAAGGGAAAAACGAGAGAAGGAAGGAACGACACAAAGGGGACCTGGCCTAATACCTACAGAGAAAAGAATTTAAATTGCAGATTGATTCGTTACCATTTTTAATCCTTCCTGTACAGAAGCGTGCTGCTCTCGTGGCAGGTGCGCAATGTGGCCGGCGAGCACCACGGCGGCGTCTGAAACATTATTTTCATAAACAGCTGAAACACGGGCGAGTTTCAGAGCTAACAGAATATTTGCAGGTCTTGGGGGTTTAATAGCCCTTCAAGGAGGGGGTTGGGGAGAATAACCCCGAGCGAGCGCCTCGGTCACTCTCAAGGAGCACCAAACCCACCATGGCTTCATCCTTATGACACCGCCTTCTTATTAGAACATAGCATCGTTCTGTCCGTCACAGGCCGCTGGAAATTATGAACTGGGAAACAGTTAATGAACTTGCTCATTAAATGATGCTGATCATCATCTTCAAGAGGAAGAGAAGGCAAGCGCAAACACCATTCCGAAGAGACTAGAACCTGGGGCCCGTTTTGAACAATCAAACCAAAACACTCGACTCGGTCACCCCTGGTTGGAAAGCAATTTCTTTGACTCTTTTCTCCCCGCTGTACCTTTGGAACGGAGAACATAAATTTCATCCATCAACGAGCTTTATCTCAGCTGGAAAACATTCTAATTGCAATTTCCCAAATGCCCACGATTTGCACAATTCTAGGAACATTAAAAACAACAACAACAGACATGCTAATAACTGGTTGCCTCGAGAGTCCATGTCCGAGTTTAAAAGTGGAATGTGTTCCAGACAGTTTTCCTGGAAATATCACGCACCTCCGATGAAGTCACCTTGACAGAGAATTTCTGGAATCTGGCGGCGGCCCTCACCGCATGACTATCACTGAGCAAGTTCTCCTGGCACACATCCAAAGAAGGAGGAACACGACGGGGATGCTCTCGCTAGGTTTCATCCTTAAGGGTTGACCAAGGAAGCAAAAGCTCCAAATGCTGCCCCAGAGGTTACAGGGATTGTTGTGGTGGCTCCCAAGTCAATAATGCCCTTATAGGAATCTATTATGGCACCATCTGGGACATTTTGTAAATCAACTTTGAAACAATTCTTCTGACAAATAAGGACGGTTCCTTTCCTTCTGAGTAATTTCAGCGCAATAGGATAATGGCCTGCTCTGATTATGCTGAATGGGTCCCAGACAATTTAAATGCAGGCTGCATAGTAACACATGATTGTGTGTGCCTATGAAGAAAGCTTAGTTATCAGGCCACGGTAAATGGGTGCTATCTGTTGTTTAGGGCTATCGCCTCCTCACGGCAGGCAATTTTTCAACTCCTTGAGTTTACCCATCTGCGAAATGGGGATAATGATGCTGCTCCTCAAAATCTTTGCTCCAGGGGCCAGGAGGTGCCAAGAATACCTGCCCCGAAAGACAGTAAAGTTTGGGTGCTGCTGGAGGCCAGTGGGATAGCCGTTGAGGAGAGGAAACACACCCCAAGAGAAAACTGTCAGTGTTGAGTGGGTTGGAGTTCACGAGGGGGTACAGCCAAGGATGTTGTCTCCAATGTCCTTGAAATGCCAGCACCTGGGAGAATTTTTGGTTTCCTCACCTTAGTTGCAACTGCTCGTCCCGCCAGGTTTACAGAGCTATTTAAGCTGGAAAAGGAGAAGGCATCTGTCGCTAAGGCAATGAAAAGTTGCTTTAAAAAATAATGGGGATGAAAACTGGACCAACTTTGGTGCTATTCTGTTCAGAAGAAATTCGAACCTGACAATCGTTTTCGATCTCTAAAGTCCTGGGTTCTGTGTGGGCTGGCTTTGTCTAAATCCATGAGGGATAAAGACAAGGATGATTCGCTTCTCGAATTTCTAGACGGCACAAACCTGGAGGGGAGAGGAGAGTGAAAACGTCCGAACAGGGAGCCCAAAGACCACAAGACATTATCGGGTTGAATCTAAAGAACGTGAAAGATGATAGGGACATAGGGACACATAGAAAGTTCTACACTAGGATTCAAAAATTAGCCGCGCAAAGAGAGGGTGAGGTAGGTTCAGCTCTATAAGAATTCACACATTTGTTCTTGGGGGTACGTGGTACTGAAAGCTCAAGTCAATGGTATGATATGGCAGCCCAAATACCTAAGGTGATCTTTGGTTTTGTTAAGAGATGCACAGAGTCCAACTTGAGTGAGATGTGTATTCTGTCTGGTCAGACCGCATACATACCCTTCTGTCCAGGTCCTGGGCACCAGGCTTTTGGAGAGACAATGACTAACCGGAGCAGGTCCAGGGAAGGACCACCAAGATGGCAAGGGAACTCAAGAGCGTGTCATCTGAGGAGCAGTGGGAGGAACTAAATTAGATGCTTAAGCAGGAGAAGAAAAGACTCAGGACGGGGATGGGGAAACATAAGAGCGATCTTTGAAGTAACTGAAGGGCTGCCGCGTAGGAGAAGCAACGTTCATTCTGCTTGGACCCAGAAGGCAGAAACAAGAAGCTGTGGGTAGATGATGTCGAGAGGCAGATTTCAGCTTGACATCAAGAAAATGTTCCTAACAATTCAAGCTTTCCCCAAATGAATGGGCCACCTCAGAATAGAATAGATTGCCCCTCATTAGAGGTCTTCAAGTAGAAGAGATGGATGATCACATGCTAGAATGTACTAAGTGATATTCCAGATGAAGTAGGGCGCAGACCAGGTGGCTTCTGAGGTCCCTTCCAAAGCTAAGACTGGATGATTTGATTAAAGTAAAAGGTAGGGCTGGGAGTAGGCACATTAAAGGGCTAAACAAGATCTGACTTGTCATCTGAAGATCACTGAGAAGTCATCAAATTCCTGGAGTCTCCAAGGGTCATCGTTCTGTCTTGACGTTCCATGAACTTCAAGCCTGAGATTCAGTTGACTGTCCCAATGGTCTGTGGGATGCCTCTGGGTAGAAACATGTTGCTAGTAACAACTTCTCACCAAGGGGGACAAAGTGATAGTGATCGGGCTAGTGGCAACAAGGTTGTATCTTTGTGAAGATTGCTGAACACTGGCGTATGAGCTCTAGCCTGAGACGTGTTCTAAGAGAAGGAGTATGCAATTGGATGTGTCTGAGGTGGAGATGGACTTGTTCAAACCTCAGTCCCACCCACCATCCTCAACAAGAGACTGGGGACCCATGAGGACCCATGAGTCTATGGCCATGAAGGACTTTGAAACCAGCTCCCTTGCTCTTCTTGGGGCATGAGCTACCCACCAGCTTCCACAAGATGGCAGGCTATGATGCATTTTCCTGTTAAACATGGTGATCACCTGGAAATCATTGCACTTTCAGATGACAGCAAACCCAGGTAGCTAGGGTGCCATTTGCTTTACATTATGATACACACTAATTAATCATTAGTGATCCCAGAAGTATGCCAGCTAAAAATTCTTCACTATGTCTTGTCACAGTGGGGGTCTGCTATATTGATACTATTCCGGACACATGCGCTTGGCTGCTGGGTCTGATGCCCAGGGCTTTCAGCAGTTAGGGGATTTTAATTAATATTGCCCAGATTGATATTAGCACCTTGTTTGTGCAACAGTAAAGAAGATTAAGTCAGGAGAACAACTACAAAAGTTAGAAGTGTCAGAGAAGATTTTGGACAGCTGGCCCTCATGTTCCTTCCTCTATATACTCCAACGCCTTTCCTCCATCCTTCCTTTTAGTCTATGAAGAAGGGGTAGATTTCCACCTTGCCAAGGCCATACATTCTATTGGTGATCTTGATGCCACTCCTTCCTTCTCCTTAAGACATCACTCCATTGATTATTTTCCCTCTCTCATCTTCAACCTAATCTTATTCTACCAGCTCCTTCTACTTTGCCTACAAACACATTCAGGTCTTTAATAGCCTAAGGAGAAAAACAACTCAACTTTTCTACTTTTATCTCCTTACTCTCTCCTCTCCTCTTCCCAGCTAAATTTCTAGAAGATGTAATCTACACTCATTTATTCCATTCCACACCAACCACTCGCTTTTCAGCTCCTTGTATTCAAGCTTCCATTGCTACCCATCCACTGAAACTGCTCATCCTAGTATCAATCTTCAAGCCCTCTCCTCAAGGGTTGTGATTGACAGTGTCAAATCCTGTCTAAAAAGTCAACAGAAACAATGATCCTCTCTTCTGTTGAGCATTTTTTTAAAATTTCCCAATCTTACTAAAGATTATGGTTGTGTCACAGATTTCTCATAAAGGCAAGCCGTAAATATTTATTGAAAATAAATATATGTCAATGGCAAAAACATTGACAACAAATTCATTAGAGCAACCCTTTTTTGTGGTTGCAAAGACCTGGAAACAAAGTAGATACCCATTGATTAAGGAACTGGAGTATACAATAATAGATAAATGCTGGATCGAATCAAATAATGAATACAAAGAAGCATGGGGAAACTTATATGAACTGATGCAAAGTGAAATAAGCTGAACCAGGAAAGCAGTATATACAACGACTACAATAACAACAGAAAGAACATTAACAAAATTATAGTGACTGAGCTTGTACACAAAGAAAAACACCTCTCTCCACTTCTTTGTAAGAAAAGGGCAGTATGACAAATTGTGGTATCTGCTGGTGATGGAATACTACTATGCTGAAAGGAATAATGAACTGGAGGAATTCCACGTGAATTGGAACAACTTCCAGGAATTGATGCAGAGCAAAAGGAGCAGAGCCAGAAGAACATTACACACAGAGACTGATACACTGTGGCACAATCAAATGTAATAGACTTCTCTACTAGCAGCAATGCAATGACTCAGGACAATTCTGAGGGATTTATGAGAAAGAATGCTACCCACATTCAGAGGAAGAACTGTGGGAGCAGAAACACAGAAGAAAAACAACTGCTTGAACACATGGTTCGGTAGGGATATGATTAGGGTTTTCATGTGAAAAGATCACTCTACTGCAAATACGAATAACATGGTAATAGGTTTTGAACAATGTTACATGTATAACCCAGCGGAACTGCTTATCGGCGGGGGAGAAGGGGGAGATCACGAATCATGTAGCCATGGAAATACATTCTAAATAAAACAAATGGCAGCCAAAAGAAAGAAAAGGGCAGTATGAGCGTAGAATACTTCAAATGTGGTCAGTATTTTTCAAAATGTTGATTAATATTGCTGAACTGTTCTCCCTCCCTCTCCATTATCTAAACCCCTCTTCAGTTTTTAATTCATTGGTAGCTTTCTGGGAAGGGGAGGAAAAACAGTTCTTTCCTCACCCTTTGATGAAATAATCCTCTACTAGGGTTAGACCCTCTAAGAATATTATTGAAAGGGGGGAAAGGACTGATCTGTAACAAATAAAAGATCAAATATAAACTTCTCCATTTGGAATTGAGTCAGAATAACTTGCTTCCTAGAATCTATGGTCCAAACAAACTGGACTCTTTTAATATCCTTTTTGTTTGTTTGTCTTAGATTTAAATATTTTATTTTTTTAGAAAAAATTTTCCATGGTTACATGATTCCTGTTTTTACTTTCCCCTTCACCCACCTTTAACCTCCCCCCATATCCAACGCGCATTTCCACTGGTTTTAACATGTGTGATCAGTCAAGACTTATTTACATATTATTGATAGTTGCATTGGTGTGGTCGTTTAATGTCTACAGCCACAACCATGTCCGCATCAACCCATGCGTTCAAGCGGTTGTTTTACTTCTGTGTTTCCACTCCTGCAGTTCTTCCTTGTTTCACACTATATCCTCTTTGTTCTCCAGAGAATCATTCATTGCAACAACAAAAAAGAAAAATTTTAGCAAAGCAAAATAACAGATAACTCCAGTCTGACAGTGCATATGTTATGTTCTACCTATATCGTCTACAAAGAAGGGAGGCAGGTACAGTATGGTATTTCCTTTTGGGTGCCAAGCTTGGTCATTACATATCCACAATCTTTTCAGGAAATAGAATTTCTGTTACTTGTTTTGTTTTCTCCACATTGTTCTAGTCACTGCATTTATCTTTCTCCTGGATCTACATACTTTACTCTGCATGAGTTTTCCTAAGCTTCTCTCTATTCTTCATACTCCTCTTCTTACAGCCCAGTAATATTCTATCACAAACATGTACTACAATTTTAGCCATTTCCAAATCAATAATTATTTACTTTGTTTTCAGTTCTTTGGTGTTATATATGGGTGTGTGTGTGTGTGTGTGTGTGTGTGTGTGTGCGCGCACGCGCGCCCGCGCGAGCATATAGTGCCGCTATAAATATTTTGGTGATTCTGAATCCTTTCTAACTCTGACCTCATTTGGATATATGTCTTACCAATAAGGTCTCTGGATTAAATGGTATAGACATTTTACTCACTTTCTTAGCACCATCCCAGGCTACTTTCCAAAATGTTTAGATCAGTTATCTGTTCTACGAACAGTATACCGGTTTTTTGGCAACCCCTCTATTCTCATTTTTGTCTTCTTTGTGAGATAAACCCTCAGAGTTGTTTTGATCTGCATTTCTATTATTACTAGGGATTTGGGGCGATCTTTGATAAAGTTCTTAATACTCTGAAATTCTCTTGAGAACAGGTCACTATTTTCTGACCATGTATGACCCTGAAAACAGCTTTGGGTTTCCATATATTTGGGCTAGTTCCCTAGATATCTTGGCTAGCAGACCCTTAAGAGATATTTCTTGCCTAGATTTTTTCCCAATCAATTACTCCCGTTTCTTATCCTAGTTACGTTGATTTTGTTAGTGCAAAAGCTTTTAAATTTCATGACAATGACATTCTTTCTGTAATCTTTTGTGATCACCTCCTCCCTTCTTTGTGTCTTTGGAGCAAGTTTAACTAGCTCTGTTCACATAAAGCAGCAGTTTCTGATATTGCTTTTTAAAATATTCCTCCTAAGTATAGGATCCCCTACCCCCAGCCCCCAAGGGAAAAAGAACCACTTTACTAGCTCAGTAAGGGCATAGCTCACATTGGAAACTGACATCTCCATCTTTCACACACACACACACACACACACACACACACACACGCATGCACATACACACATACATGCACAGCTCTCCTTGTCTCTCCTTGGAAAAGCCCCAAAGCCTCCCTGAGTCGATACCCCAAAACCTTAATTCCCCCTTCAGCTCTAGTGTAAATTTCTATAGTCTCAGGGCTCTGTACAGAGCTTTTTTTCTGGATTCTGCAGCCAATGCGTCCCTGGCCTCTCAGGGCTAATAGGCTGGTCCTTTTCAAGAGCCCACAGGAAGACAATCCTCCTGGGAAACTTGGGCGGTCAGCTCCTACTTGTGCCTGGGCCAGGGAGCCAGCCTATGACTGATCCTGGCCCCTTTGTTTGGGCCTGCCTTTTGGCCGGTTTACTGCTCATTAGCACCTCTACAGAGAGGCTGGGGAGCCCCAGGAATTCAAAAGAGAGGAAACTCAAGGCTACTTGTTAGCAACTTGCTGGGAAAAGATTAGGGGGGCAAAAAAGGGGGCTCAAATGAGATTTAGGGATTCTCTCCCAAGGTTTCTTTTCTCTAGTTTGCCTTGTCTTCCATTCCGAGGGATAATCAACAGGTTTCCTGCTCTGGAGGAGGCAAGGGGGAGTTTTCATAGCAATTAGAGAGGCAGCTCCAAGAGGAATGGGAATTCCCAGGCCCAGAGAAGCCAAATCTCTCTCTCTCTCTCTCTCTCTCTGTCTCTCTCTCTCTCTCTCTCTCTCTCTCTCTCTCTCTCTCTCTCTCTGTCTCTCTCTCTCTCTCTTTTCTTTTGCTTGTGCTGATCCTGGCTCACATATTTCAGGGTTAGTTTCAGAATCCCTACAATGAGGAATCCCACTTGGGACAATGCTTTTTCACACGGTGGTTGGAGAATAGATAGGATTTCAATAGAAAATGGGTGTTCTCCCTTTTTGAATAGATTGAAGTTCTTCTGCACCCGTTTTAAATACTATCTGAGAAAAATCAAGAAAGAAAAAAGGGAATGGGTGAGGCTTCTCTGTAGCATTGGGAACCCCAAGCTTGATCAGGGTAACAAAGAGGGAGAAGAGGTTCTCGTCAGTCCTGAGGGAACAACTTCAGGATGTGGACTGCACTCATCCCTTCAAGGAAATGCCCCCATAGATGCTCTTGGGGTTTTCTACTGCAAGCATTTGGCTTAGGCAAGCTCAGGAATAAATCCAGAGAAGGTGCTAAGATCAAAGTGTCTTAGGTTCCCTATCGCCTCCCCATCTATCTGGCTGGTCATTCTCATCACTCTATTAACCCTAAACCAAAATTTTAGGGTGTGTGTGTGTGTGTGTGTGTGTGTGTGTGTGTGTGAGAGAGAGAGAGAGGGGGGGGGGGAGGAAACAGAAAGACAAATAGACAGAGAAAGAGACAGACAGACAGAGACAGAGAATTGCCAAATCTAGATAGATATATAGATAGATAACATTTATCAAGTAGTTACTTTATGCCAGGCATAGGGTTATTCACTGTGGATACAGATACCAGCAACCCAGACAATCATTGTCTGAAGAGGCTTCTATTGAAATGGGAGAAGACACCATTTAAGGGGGAATCTGAAGGGGACACATATAGAAATGGCTAGTAAGTAGTATGAAGGTGCTAATGAACCAAAAGGATGAGTCCAAGGTTGCCATGGGGAGGAGATGAGATTAATTGTTGAAAAGCTCACTTATTAGTATTGTATTATTTTATTTATTTTAATTTATTATAAAATGTATTTATTATAAAATATTGTATTATATATTACATCTATTTAATGATATATAATTAGTGTGTATTAATAAATATAATTAATATATTTATACATTTAATATATTATTACTAATATACTATAAGTTACTAATATACTAATATCACTAACATTTACTACTACTAATAGTGGTTGACATTTATCTAGCACTTTAAATTCTGTAAAGTACTTTATTTTATCTCATCTGATCCTCATAACAACTCTTGGAGGTAGGTGCCATTATTATTCCCATTTTACAGATATGGAAACTGAGATACACAGAGGCTAAGTGACTTGTCCAGGGTCACATAGCTAATAGTATTTGAGACTGGATTTAAACTCTGGTCTTCTTGACTCCACACCTGGCACTCTATCCCGTGCGCCACCTCATTGCCCATTCACAGTTTATGTTATTAATTTCTTCATAATAAGTATATGAGAACGATGAGAGGATCATCAATTTTGAATGGGAAGGAATCTTAGAAGTGAGCTGGTGTGACTCCTTTGTTGTACAAAGGAAGAGCCGCCCCGAGAAGTGAAATGATTTGCCTTGTATAGGTGGTAAGTGGGAGGGCTGAGATTCACTGAGCTCCTCTGATTTCAGATCAAGTCCTCTTTCTACTGCCTCTTCTCTAGATCCTCTCATCTCCACTGTCAGAACAATTTGGGGCCTCCTTTTTGTACAGAAACAAATACAGCACACTGAGGAGCTCTGATCCAGGGTTTTTAGCCTGAGGAACATGGATGTCAAATTCTTTTTACAAAATATGGATGTCAATAACCACATTTCTATATAATTGGCTTCCTTTGTGACCCTAGTTTATGTTAAGCATTTAAAAACATGATTTCTGAGAAGGAGGACTTGGGCTTTACCAGTCTGTCCAAGAGTTCCAGGACACAAAAAAGCTGAAGACTCCCCTGAGCTTTCTCAGAGGGCAGCAGAATTGCCCGTTGTCTCAGTGTCCGGGCTCGGTTTTCCACACTCGGAAGGTACCGTGCTCTTATTCCTTTTTTAGGTGAAGGGGAGAAAGGGACCTATATAGGAGTTCATCTGTGATCTATGGTGTGCTAAGGTGGGGCAATGGTCTTGGGCTCTTGAGACCTGCTGGGTGGACCTTGCCCCATCCCTTTCCCTCTCTGGTCCTCGGCTTCCTCATCTGCAAAGGAGGAGCTTTAGATGAGGTACTTCCTCCGATCCCTCCAAGCTCCAACTTGTGCCCTGTCATTCTATCTCCAATAAAACCATAGCCATCTGCCCAGGAACAGAACAGCTCTTACAACACTGAAGGCTACTTGCTTTCAAAGTAAAAGATCTGCAAGTAGAAAAGGAATGAATCAGTAGTCTATTTTCCTAGCAAACATAATGCTTCCATTAAGAGGGCAGCAGAGGAAGTCCCTCTCTCCGTCTGATGAGGTTTTAGAATTCAGCATCTTTTCCACAGCCCGCGGATTTGTCATCCTGAGCTTTCTCAATATCTGCTCTCTGGTTTGAGGTCTTTTCAAAATGTAGCTCAAAAGCAAAAGAGTGAAAGCTGACTTTGGCAGTGGGCTGGTATCACTCAAAGAGTGTCGTCGGGGCCGGTTCCTTTCCTTACTTGTGAAACAGATGGTGTTTTATGCTTAACACAATCACTGCCATTCTCTATCTGTGCCTCCTAACCTTCCCCACCTGTGGGAAACCTAATCAGGCCTTAATGAACATACTTGGAGCTGTCTGGACTCAATTAGTCCCAGTGGGAGCTGCCCTTCAGGTACTGGGCATTCTCTTAAGACTGGGGAACTGCAAAAGACAAGAAACCTTCACACCAGGCCTAATTAAATAAAGATTTGCTTCGACTAAATACATTTTTCTTTCTCTAGAAAGTGGGCAAGATGGAGTATATTAAACTATTTTACCAATACCGACCCCCTTGTCGAGACGG
>NC_058136.1:20726203-20788455 GCF_016433145.1 Gracilinanus agilis | reverse complement strand
GGAATGAAAGGAAGAAAAGCAGGAGGGAATGACTAATTAAAAGTAAGGAAGAAAGAAGGCAAATAAAAATGAAAGTTGGATGCAAGGATAAAAGAATCAAAGGAATCATGGAAGTAAAAAAGCAAAGGAAAAATGAAAGGAATGATGAGGTCAAAAATAAAGAAAAGAATAAAGGACGTAAGAAAGTAGCAACGGAATGAGGGGAGGGGGAAGGAAGGAATGAAGTAGAGACAGAACGACAGGATGCAGGAAAAAGGAAGGACTGGAGGGAGGAATAGAGGGCTGATGGTAGGATATAAGAATGAAACAACTAGATCTGCCCCAATACGCGTTCCCTCACAATACTGGGATTATCTAAGCAAAGGCTAAACGTGCATTTGTCGAAGCCACCGCAGAGGGCATTCCTGCCCAGATGTAGGCTAGCTGCTGCCCTCGGAGATGTGGTCATTTCCTATGAAACGGCTATGGATTGCTGAACTGATAGTGTTCAACGAACATGGTCAGTGTTCAATTCCTCCGTTACTTCACTGAGAGACAGAGGCAACTTTGGGGGTTTTCGATGCTATGGCAATGCAGTGCAAGCCCTGGCAAGTCCTGCCAACCTACAAGTGCTCACATTAGACTTATTGCCCATGAATCAGTCTAGCCAAGGGCAAAGGGAACTCATCACTTTTTTGCCCAAAGGAGAGGCACTTCTCAGTGCCGCCCACTCCTCGGGCCAGTTTTCTCCAACATTCCGGGGGCAGCGATTGGCGTCTATCGAGGGAGCTCCTTTAAGTCCTGATTTCCGGCCCAGAACAGGTCCCTGAACTTCATTATTTGCCTGCCCCTCCCCCTATGGACAAGACCCAAAAGCGAATGATCATGACACTGAAAGAATGCGGTTCGTTCAGCAACGCAAGGGCTACAGGAAGTCCTGGAAATCTCATCAGAGAGGCAGCCAGCGAGATTCCCAGCTGATCTCCCATCTTCGTTCCCCAGGTTCATAAACACTTCATATACCCGCTGCGGACAGAATTCTCAGGGAAGCTCGTCTCAGGATCTGATATGAGTCTCTCTGAGGCAGCACACTTCATCTAAACACAGTTTTTCAAAGCCCCTCCTGTGGCCTAGTAAAATACACCAAGAAGTTCGGCAAACTAAAACGTGAGCCGAGCATAGGCGCCTTCTAACGGCGTCCGTCCTTGCAGCATGCTCAGTTGGCATTCTGGTCAAGCACACGGCTTCCCGCCCAACTCCCACTTCTCCACATACCCAGATAACTTTTGACTGCTTCCTACTGGGCTACTGGACGTGGTGCCTCAGAGGATTGTACTATGTGACGCCAAAGTCTTTTCCCTGTCTCTCGAGCTGACGCTCCATGGATATACTAATGAGATCACGCATAACATCGGGACTGCTCTTCTTGAGAACCTCAAAGCGTGAAGCTGGATCTGGGCTGCCTGGGTATCAGGGAGAAGGCAGCGCCATTGGATTCCCCCCTGTGGCCCCAGATCAGGAGGGCACGTCCCGCTTGGGAGGAAAGCACTTCCTTTTTGTGACGGCTTTCCGTTGCCAACCAGCTGCCTCTCCCCCGCTTCTACCCCGTCAACTGAACAGCAGTAGAGGGGAAGAGAGACTATCTAAGCCCCAACGGGATGGGGCCACACCAGAGTGGCAGCTCCCAACACAGCTGTGGCAGCAGCAAAAGCAGAGAAGCCACAAAAGTGAAAGGCCCCAACAGAGATCACCAGCAGACCTCATTTGGTGTCGGACCAGACAACACCAGCCCGGAGATGCGATGATGGAAAATGGCACACTGGCAGCCTTGCCCGAGGAGGCCTCGTGAGTGATTGGACTGGGGGGAGAGGCGAGGCAGGGTAATGAAGTCGATTCTCATCCTTCGGAGTGTGAGTCGTGAATGCCCCAGCTCTCGTTTCTGATTGGGAACAGAAAGATTGTCTATCCATGGCCAATAAGCATTTAGATCATTTCTTTCTTGGAACAGAGAGAAACCCTGCAGCTCGGTGGCATGGTGGCTAGAGTGCTGGGCCCGGAGATAGGAAGACTTGAGTTCAAATTCGGCTTCAGACACTTACTGCCTGTGGGACCCTAGCTAGGCTAGTCACTTTACCTCAGTCCGCCTCACTTTCCACAAAAGTAAGAAGGGGGAAATAATCAAATTTACTTCCCAGAGTCACTGTAAGAATGAAAAAGAAACTGGTAAAGTTCCCTACAAATCTTAAAGTTCTCTATTTATACAAATGCTAGCTCTTCCTGTTAATATTATTACCAAGCGGGAATTTGCTCTTTGGGAATGCAAGATGATGGGTAAAATGAAGCTCTGGAGGACCTACGCTTTCTGAGAAATCAAGCAACCCGAGAGCAAAGAACCCTGGGTAAACAGCAAAAGCCGATAAAGGACGAGGTCTCTAGGACCTCAGTTAATTGGTGCCACAGTGATGGGTAAGCCCAGAAATATTCAAAGGAATCCTCGATTCTCTATTTGGCACTTCCATTTGAAAGTAGTTTAAAATCAGAAAACTGCCATCTTGACCCTTACTGCCTGGATCTTTCACCTTGACACCCCTTCTATTGCCTAAGAGAGCATTTCCAAGTGGCATGTCCCTCTGTGTCCCACAAGATGTTCCATGTCTAAGAATCCAAAGGCCTTGAAGGCTCTACCTACATTCCCAAGGTAGTACGTTTTGGGAAATCCGGCCATTTCCTCTTTAGTGACTCAGGATAAGGAAGTATAGTCATGATAATGAATGGGACCGATAACTGGGAGAAACTGAAGAGGATGGTGGAGAAGAACCTGCAAGAGAAGACCAATATAATTAATTCACTTTCAAAAGGCAGAGCAAGACAGAGGTACTGGATAGAGGGAAGATGGGTTCATTTCCCACTTTAGACATTTGCAAATTCATCAAACATGTGATACTGGCAAACCAATTAACTTCTTTGATCCCTAGTTTTTCATCCAGGATAAGGTGGGTTTGACGGTCTCTGAAGTCCCCTCCAGCTTCAGATCTAGGATTCTACATGTGATCTTGGACAAGTCCCTTTTTGGGCCTCAGTTTTCTCCTCTGAAAATAAAGGAGTTGGACTAGATGCCCTCTGAGGAACTTTCTTGTTATAGATCATTTGTTCTTAATATTGATTTGTGTCATGGATGCCTTGGGCACTTTAAGAAAGTCCTTGGGTCCCCTCTCAAAATAATTTTTGTAAAGATATTAAAGGAGGGGGCAGCTGGGTGGCTCAGTGGATTGAGAACCAGGCACAGAGATGGGAGGCCCTGGGTTCAAATCTGACCTCAGACACTTCCTAGCTGTGTGACCCTGGGCAAGTCACTTGACTCCCACTGCCTAGCCCTTACTAGCTTCTGCCTTAGAACCAATATACAGTATCGATTCTAAGATGGAAGGTGAGGGTTTAAAAAAAGATATTAAAGGAAATGCTAAATTTCAATGAAAAATTAGTGAAAATAAAGTATAATTTTTTTCCTTCTGAGATCACAGATTCTTTGCTCTAGATCTGGAGTTGTATATGTGACCTTTGACAAATCTCCCAGAGGGCTGCACTTGAGGGTCTCTGAGGTCCTTCCCAATTCTCACTCTGTGATCCTACAAATGACACTGGACAAGTGATGTCATCTCTTTGGTCCTCAGTTTCCTGATCTGTAAAATGAGAAGTCCTGAGGCTAGATGGCTTCGGGGGCCCCTTTTAGTTCTAGAGCTAGGTTCCTGTGCTTAGAAGTTACAGAGAATGAACTTAGAAGGATTTGGGAGAATTGTGATATCTTTTCTTTACCCTCATCCGGAACCAAGGAATTGGCATCAACACGTTGGCTTGTTCCAACCTGCTGCACAGGAAGTGGCAGAGAGAAGGAAAAAGCATGGAAGAGAAATTCTCCTCCCTTCCCCTTTTAGGGGCAGGAAGTAACAGGCCAAGAGAGAACGTGAGGGGAAAATCTTAGAGAGGAACTCTCCTACTTAATAAGTGAATATTGGAGCTTACTATATGTCCCTGGGGCTCATGCCTGTCGATCTTGAATTTCTGTGTGGTTTTTTCCCCTTTTAATAAAATGTTCCTTTGTGTGAGCATGAATCACATGCCTGCAAGTAGAAATCAGTGTCAGTTTACCAAGGAGTACCATGAACATTTTCCCAAATTTCCTGGATGGGGGCTCAGAAAACAGAGTTGGGACACACAGAATATGCCTGGGTTCTCCGGCAAGAAAAGAGTCTTTGTGACAAGGATTCCATGTAAAAAAATACTCAAGACAATCTAGAAATCATCCAATACACAATACAGGATAATACTATGCTCAGTTCTAGATCCGATGAAAGGCATACTACTCAGAGGGCAATGTCATTTCAAGGACTTTGAAACTGAGACCCTCTCAAAAGGCGAGCAACCACAGTGGGGTTTTCCCCTTTTCTCCAAACCTTATGATAGGAGTTCAGAAACTGCCCTTTAACACTGACGGTCAGGAGACGCAACAGTAAAAAGGCCCAATCCCTTCATTACAGTCTATTGCCACCCGGAGCCTATGAGTTGTTCCTTAGCATCCAGCTCTCAATTTTCCAGGGCTCTGTGATTTGTCATCAAGATTTAAGAGCAGGAAGAGGAAGGGTAACCTTCCAAGAACTTCAGATAATTTTTAATGAATATAGGGACTCAACACGTGAAAAATCCCATTAGATAACAAGAGGTAAGGCAGAAGCCGACATCTTTAAAAAAAAAAAAAAAGAAGGTGGGGCAACTGGGTGGCTCAGTAGATTGAGAGCCAGGCCTAGAGACGGGAGGACCTGGGTTCAAATCTGACCTCCGACACTTCCCAGCTGTATGACCCTGGGCAAGTCACTTGACCCCCATTGCCTACCCTTACCACTCTTCTGCCTTGGAGCCAATACACAGTATTGACTCCAAGACAGAAGGTGAGGGTTTAAAAAAAAAAAGATGACTGCCTTATTGAATCCACAAACTTTTAGTCTATCCCATATATTCAGAACCTAAAAATTGGTTCTCTTATACTACTCTGATCACTCTTTTGAAAAATATTTTATTGATACATTTCTATTGATTATATTAATTTCTCCCCTCTCCCAGCCAAGTAATCCATCCCATTTTATTTTTTATTTTTTGGAAAATGAGGAAAGTTTATTCGGGGAGTTCAAACTGTACATTTTTTCCATCCTTTTAATAAAAAAAATTTAAAGGAGAAAAAGCAGTTGAGCAGGACCACACTGACTATGTCTGAAAGCAGATCCAGTATTCTGCATTTGTTCATCTCTCCCTCACCAGCTTGAGAACAAGGGGATGGGCCATGACTATATACCAGACATGGAGAAAAACAAAGTCTTCCTCAAAATAATCCTCTTTGATATTATTAATAATTATCATTAGCAAAAAAATATGGTGGAAAAACTAGGTGGTTGCTGTGTGACCTTGGGCAAACTGATTAACTGCTCTTTGCCTCAGTTTTCTCATCTGTAAAATGGGTATAATAGTGGGTGATATGAGATTTTAAAAGGAAAAGATATATAGTTATCTGGACAGAATCTACTACTACACTGGAAGTTTCCTGTAGGGAAGGCCCTTGCCTTATTTATCTCTATACTCTCCACGATGCTCAGAACTGTACTTGTACACAGTAAATATTCAACGTTTACTGATGAAGTGAAATGATCAGAACAGTAAATAACGACAATCAAGTTTCTGGGGCTCTTTTATCTTTATCCTCTGATGTTAACCATCTCATACAATGAGTATAATCTCAAACTATTTGGATAAAATGGTTATTCACACACGGTTGACTTTTAAATAGCTTTTACTTATTTCTTTTTAAATCCTTACTTTCTCTCTTGGAATCAATACTCAGGCAGAAGAGTGGTAAGAGTTAGGCAACTGGGGTTGAGTGACTTGCCCAGGGTCACACAGCTAGGAAGGATCTGAGGTCTGATTTGAACTTAAGACCTCCCCAACCTCTAGGCCTGGCTCTTGATCCACTGAGCCAGTTAACTGTCCCTAAAATGGCTTTTAATTGATGGAAGAACAGGAATTTAGAACTATGGTACATTCTGAAAAGGAAGCTGACTTACCACCTGAATGCTTCCCCCACCCAGATTGTATACAATATGGATAGAAACGGATGTGTGCTCACCTCTCTTCTTCTTGTACTCATTCACAAACGACGTGTGTGCAGGGGGGGTGGGGGGGGAGGTGTTTGCATTCTCCTGTCACATGGAACGAGCTTTAACTCTTAATTGATGGAGAGAATCCTGAGGCAGCCTGCTGCATGTTTGCATAAGCACTAGAGCTAGTCTCAGAGCTTGGGAGAGACACTTGTGATTCAAGAGACTTAAAGAGAGGCACGTGGAGAGAAAAAAGGAGACTCCGACAAGGTCCTGGATCCTAGTTTGCGTCCTTCGAGACGTCTGCGACTTTCTAGAAGGTGAGACGAGGCCCTCTTTCCTCCTCTGAAATCTCATCTCGTTCCCAGCTAAACAGCTCATTCGTTCATTCAAAAATATTTTCTTGGATACGCTACTATGGAGAACTTCTCCAGATTCTATTTATTTGGCTAAGTGGGTTTACTCGCTCTTTGCTCCTTGTAACGGTCCTTTGTGGAACCAGCATTTGGTGGGAAGGGGTTAACGTAATGAGTATGAATTGAAGGACGGCCTCATGCCTCAGGAAGCACCAAGGATGTGGCTTTGGATTTGAACTTCCAAAAGTCATCTCCCTACAGCAGGACTCTTTGAGCGGGGCAGAGAGAAGTCCAGCCTGCCACTCCACTTAGAGAGAGGTGAGAGGAGGAACGAGCACCCAGCCACAGCCTCCCTGTTTCCCCAAGGTGGAGATCGCGGCCTCTCTTGGAGAAGGCTGGGCCAGATTCCAAACCTCTCTAGATCAGTTCCAACCCTGAACCACACACCTACACATTTAAACAACTCATGAAGTCGTCCGTACATTACACAGACCTCCATAGCTTGTACACCTTATTGCGTAAATTAGTGACGCCCCACACATTCAGAATCCAACCAAAGCCAGACCACCAGCAAGGCAAAAATTCACTCCAATTTTGAAAGGAACTCCCTTTAGTTCTTTTTTCTAGACCCTTAACTTCTGTGTATTGGCTCCTAGGTGGAAGAATAGTAAGGGTAGGCAATGGGGGTCAAGTGACTTGCCCAGGGTCACACAGCTGGGAAGTGTCTGAGGCCTGGTTTGAACCTAGGACCTCCTGTCTCTAGGCCTGGCTCTCAATCCACTGAGCTACCCAGCTGCCCCCCTTTAGTTCTTTAGGCAACTTTTCCCACATCTGTCATCTGCAACAGTGATGAGTGCAAGAAGTCTTACAGCTCGAGTCCAAACTTTGGCTAATGTTTTAATTGCCCGGATCATCTCTGACGACGTAAGGAAGCGTTCGTCTAGCCCAGTGGTCCCCAAACTTTGTTGGCCTCCCGCCCCCTTTCCGGAAAAAACAGTACTTAGCACCCTGGAGATTTTTTTTTATATAATAGCAATTAATAGGAAAGATCAATGCACCTGTGGCCATTACCACCCTCCTGGATCACTGCAGTACCCACCAGGGGGCGGTGGCGCCCACTTTGGGAATCACTGCTCTAATGTTTCTCCTGGAATAAACGGGGTTTGCTCCTGGCAAGTTAATTAGCAAGCTAGGACCTCCACACTCGAACTCATATTAATTGTTATTCTTTAACGATTACATTTTAGTGGCAATAATATTAAAAACGTGTGTCCGTTCTTCCATGATTTAACATTAGCCGAGTCTCTCCTGCTAAAACTGAAGGGGAAGCCTCTCCCCCAAAGTAGATTCGTGGCCATATCTGGATCTGGGTTGGGATGCAGATCCCGTCTGAAGGCCGCACACGGACTCTCTTCTTAATCAGTGTCTACACCGATTTCCTCTATCATCTCAATAAGTTCCAGTTGGTCTCTGCAGGAGAATCCTCTGACACTAGAATAAAGAACTACAGACTCCCAATTAGGCCATCACATCCCTCTTCGGCGCTATTAGACAAGTACTGACGCAGTGATGCACTCTCTTCGGGAATGGAGAGAGTTTGCAGCTCACAGTCACTCACCAAGTTGAAGTCCTGGGAGGCCCCCACCCAACGGCAAGGAATAACTTTCCTAGAAGTTATTTTATTACCGAAGCAGCCTAATGCCCTATTACTGGCGCTGAATGTCAATTCCTTTACGACAGACGATATTAGCAGCCCTGATGCAGCTAGACACTGGATTGAGCATCTCACCACTCTGATTCTAAATTGTCGTTGTCAGCATAATGGGACCATCACAGGCAGAGCGAGTCTCTACTCTCCAAGGACTCGGAAGACGGAGACAATAAGATGGCCCGTTCTCGCTGCGGATCGTTTTCCTTTGCGTTAAGACAAGCGTGTGCACTTGTGTTTCTGGTGTCTGCTCTGGATCCTGCGGATTAAAGGGCTCTCTCTGGAAAGCAAGCTGCCACTCTGTCTGGGGAAACGCGGGTCCTTGGCGTCCTTCTGTCCTCCTTTCGGCCTCCAACGCTCCCTCCTTAACGTGGCCCCCAAAGATGGATCCTGCCCTAGCATGGCAGGTCTTGGCCAATCGAAGCAACGTGGACAGATCTGTGGAGCACTGGGGGCGGAAGAGCGGGGAGGGGGAGCCCGCAGGGATGCGTTGAGTTCATGGCGAAGCTTTGGGTTCAAGTCAACCAGTCAGAGATCACAGAGTCCTAGACGACACACACTGTGAGCCTGAACTCCATACAACCTTTGGAATACCGTGGGGAAAGCAGGAAATTGAAATATTGTGCTCTATTGGCAGCTAAATGGTCATTCATCATCCACGCGAAGTTTGAAGCTGAGCAAAATGATTCCGAAACTCTCCGAGGGCCTTTATTAACAATTTCCAAGTTCAAACGCCGTATGTCGATATCTGGGCCATATTTAGGGGAAACGAGGAGATAACATCTGCATATCCTATTAAGATGGCCTCTCTAATAACAACTTCGGACTAGCTTCACACCCACAAGAACGGCATTAAAAAACATTAAGCTTGAGACACCAACTGACAAAAGAAAGGAAATTCACAGTTAAAGGGGAAACGTACCATATGTGATCCAGTACCTAAGAGCAACGGGGTGCATTGGGAGAGCCATTAAAGTGGCACCCAGTTGTGCCTAGGTAGTGGAGAACAGATGGGATGCTTTTCTCCGTGTGTATAATTCTCTCGACTATCACTGAGCTTATGCATCAGGCTTCACTTTGGGTTTGTCGAGGTTTTGTTTTGCTAATTACTTCAGCATGTCAAATCAATACCCCATCATCAAAAGCAACAACAATAACACATGAGCTTCCCCCTCCCCGTTCCCACAAAACCTCGGCTGCACGAGGGTCCCTAATCATTCCCCTATTCTTTTACGAGACACCGAGGGCTCGGTCTTTCAAAGGACCGCTTTTCCTTGGAAAGTCCATCATCGAGGACAAGAACAAGGGAACGGATCCGGCTCTGGCAATCGGCGCTGGCTAGGCCGCTTAATAAATACTGACAAGAGCTGCCACTTATAACGCACGATAAGGTTTGCAGAGGGCTTTACTTTACCTCGTCTGATACTCGTAAGCGTCCTGTGAGGAGGGGGCCCTCAATATCCCCATTTTACTAAAGCTGATAAAACAGGAGGGGAAAAAAAGGATTTGCCCCAAGACCATCCAGCGAGTTAACACCGGAGGCTAGATTGGAACCGAGGTCTTCTTGATTCTGTGTGCTAAACTTGAACCACTGTACCACCTACCCCCTAGATACCGACGCCAATGCATCCTGGATACGAACTGACCTCAGAAGTCATCGCACCCAACCGTCTCATGGTACAGAGGAAGAAAGTGAGGCCCAGGCAAGAGAAATAACTTGTTTAGAGTCATACATACAAGTGATATCAGAGATGAGATCAGAATCCAAGTTGGATTCCAGAGCAGGGTTCTTACCACTCTTTCTTTTACACAACTTCCCAAGACCAATGGGGACTCTGGAAGAAGCCCTTATCTATAAGATGAAGGGGTTGGACCAGATATCCTCTAGGAACCTCTAAGCTCTAAACCCATGATCTCGTGGCCTAAAGAATTGATTTAGGGGGCAGCTGAGTGGCTCACTGGATTGAGAGTCAGGCCCAGAGACAGGAGTTCCTAGGTTCAAATCTGACCTCAGATGCTTCCCAGCTGTGTGACCCTGGGCAAGTCACTTGACCCCCATTGTCTAGCCCTTACCACTCTTCTGCCTTAGAACCAAGACACCGCATTGATTCCAAGATGGAAGGTGAGGGTTTAAAAAAAGAAAGAATTGGGGCAGCTGGGTAGCTCAGTGGAGTGAGAGTCAGGCCTAGAGACAGGAGGTCCTGGGTTCAAACCCAGCTTCAGCCACTTCCCAGCTGTGTGATCCTGGGCAAGTCACTTGACCCCCATTGCCCACCCTTACCAATCTTCCACCTATGAGAAAATACACCGAAGTACAAGGGTTTAAAAAAAAAAGAAAGAAAGAATTGATTTAGTACAGTGCCATAATGCTATAAATGAGCAAACTGGGACCACAGAGGGGAAATGATGGCCCCAGCGTCACACAACTAGGATGTGCCTAAGGCATCCTTTAGACCTTTTTGAGTCCTGTAACCCTTTGTTATTCTAACAGAAGCATTTCAGGAGGGAGAAGAAGGGAATTAGCATTTACTAAGGGTCTACTATATGTGCAAGGCAGCTTTACAAATATCCTATTTGAGCCTTAGGACAATCCTCTTAAGTGCTATTTTTAATTTCATTTTACAGTTTAGGAAACTGAGGTAAAAAACAAGGCTTACATGCCTAGCCCACAGTCATACAACTACCAAGAATCAAAGGCTGGCGTGCTTTTTGTGGTGGCAAAAAACTGGAAAACGAGGGGATGCCCTTCAATTGGGGAATGGCTGAACAAAGTGTGGTATATGCTAGTGATGGAATACTATTGTGCTCAAAGGAATAATAAACTGGAGGAATTCCATGTGAACTGGAAAGACCTCCAGGAATTGATGCAGAGTGAAAGGAGCAGAGCCAGAAGAACATTGTACACAGAGACAGATACACTGTGGTAAAATCGAACATAATGGACTTCTGTACTAGCAGCAATGCAATGACCCAGGACAATTCTGAGGGATTTATGGTAAAGATGCTACCCACATTCAGAGGAAGAACTGCAGGAGAGGAAACACAGAAGAAAAACAACTGCTTGAACACATGGGTTGAGGCGGACATGATTGGGGCTGTAGACTTGAAACAACCACACCAATGTAACTATCAATAATATGGAAACAGATCTTGATTGATGACACATGTTAAAACCAGTGGAAATGCACAGCAGCTATGGGGAGGAGAGAAAGGGGAGGGAGAGTTAAGGGGAAAGTAAAGACATGAATCATGTAACCATGGAAAATTTTTCTAAAAAATAAAATATTTTTTAAAAAAAGAATCAAAGGCTGAATTTTAACTCAGGTCTTCCTAACTCCAGGCTCAGAGCTCCGTCTCCTGCCCCACATCTCTTCTCTCAAAAATAATGTTTTTAAATGTATAAGACAAAATATATATATATAGCAATGCAAAAAAGAAACCAATTATTCTGAAATGAGGATGTATTTTTTTCATTTGATAGTCAAGTTTACAGACTCCTTGAAAACCATCCACATTCCCCTTTAGGATCTCTGGATCCTAAGCGAAGAACCCTAAGAGAGTGAGGCTGATGACTTTATGGGACTGGGCCTCGCTTAAATCCAATTCATTCACGAGTCAAAACATTGGTCCTCTTCCAAACGAAGGGCAAACAACTACAATAAGTCATTATAATAGCGATCATTTCTAGAGTGCTTTAAGGTCGGCAAAGTACTTTACCAGAATTATCTCATTTGATCGGCACAATGACCCTGAGATGAGGAAACTGAGGCAGATAGAAGTAAAGTGACTTTCTCAGGATCACAAAGCTGGTGTTGGAGGCCAAATTTGAGAGCAGCAGATCTCCCCGACCACAGGCCCCACGCTCTACCCACTGGGCCACCTAACTGCCAAGATTCCCTAAATGGGCAAGAAAGCGAACCTTGCTCCAATTTTTAGAAGACAGCATGAAAGAAAGCATTTGGGAAGTACGGTGTCCATAACTGTTATTCCTAGGTTTAGAGATGGGCAGAGCTGGCAGAGGGCTACAGATCACCTTGTCCAAGTCCTTCTTTTGGAGAGATGGAAAAACTGAGGCTCAAAGGGGAGAAAGGTACTGGCCAGTTAATAAGTGGCAGAATCAGGACTCGGACATGGCTCTCCTGTCTCCCAGAATGAATACGCTTTCCACTAAGCTATATGGCCTCTACGATGAAATGAAGTGAAGCTGGGAGACAAGCTGAAGAACGAAGGCACGCCTGCTCCTGCTTCCTCCCCCAGATTGCTGCTCCATGTGTGGTATGCAACTAGGGATCACAGTGGGCAAACAAAGGAGTGAGACTGGCAGCTTCCATGGCAAAATCAAGGACTCAACAGCAGAGCTGTAAAGTGAGAAGAGTGAAGAGTGCGGCTCATTATCCAAAGGGGCAAAGCTTGGATAGCGATTGAACTTGGAAATGTAATGAAGTCAAGATTATCCACGGAGCGACTTCCCTGTTGAAATAACAGCTCTCCACTGATCCATAACCCTCTCTTCCCTGCACTCCTGAGCCAACAGGGTACCAGTCATTGATGGCCGGGTCAGGCCAGAAGGGGACCGAGCAGGCGAGCACCAGTGCGGGTCTGCTCCTGCCTCTCACTAAATTCCGGAGGTAAACGGCAAAGATTTCGATTATCCATTTGCCTGTGGCTGGCTTCACCCATGGCGGCCGACATTTACCAAGCGTCGTAAATGGAAGGGAAGGCAAACAAAGCCGACTGTAAGCTCTCTGAGGACACGGCCTAGAACACTTTTGTCCAGGGCTTAGTACGATGCCTGGCAAAACGTTTAACAAACGTCTGCTTGCTCGATGGACTGAAAGGGACCTTAGAGATGATCTTAGCGCGAGGGTTCTTAACTGCTCTGTGTCATGGATTCCTTCAATAGTCTAGCCCAGTGCTGGGCAAACTTTTTAAAGAGGGGCCAAAGGAAAGGAAATGCTCCTCTGTCAGTCTGTTTCTAAGGCAACTCTTTCCAAGTTTCATTGTATCGTATCCTACTCATTGTATCCATCAGATTAGGAAGAATGTCGTGCAGGGGATAGAACATTTCAGGGGGCTGCATTTGGCCCGCAAGCCATAGTTTGCCCATCACTGGGCTAGAGAAGCCTCACAACCTCTTCTTAGAACACTATTTTTAAGCAACTGATGGAAATGCTTCATTTCTTTTCCCCCCATTCAAATTTCCTCCTGAAATCTAGCCATGGCCTGCGAGATTAAGAATCTCTGATACCACTTCTTTCATTTTTGCAATCAAGGAAACTGAGGCCCAGAGAAAGGGGAACTGAGGTTCAAAGGAGAGAAGAGGTTAGTGGCAGGGTAACTTGGGCCCAATCTCCCAACTCCAAGATGAGTGTGGTTTCCTCCAGTGGAAACTCTGACATGGGTGGAAGCTCTAACGTGCATTGAAAGTGAATACAATTCAATTAACACTAGAATTCTCCAAGTGTTCAATTATAACATGGAAAGAACCCTTTGAACCACTGCCCCATCCCCCACCCTCTGCAAAAACTATCATAGGACACAGTTTCTCAAAATGTAGTCTAGGAGAACCCTTTCAAGAGGTCAACAAGGCCAAAATGATTTTCTTAATGCTATTAAGACATTTTCATTTCAAATATAATCAGTATTTATCCTGATAGATATAACCAATAAAAATAAAAACTTGGGAGGGGATAATAGTTTTTAAGAGCATAAATGGAGGGGGCAGCTAGTTGGCTCAATGGATTGAGAGTCAGGCCTAGAGACGGGAGGTCCTGGGTTCCAATTCGGCCTCAGACACTTCCCAGCTGTGTGACCCTGGGCAAGTCACTTACCCCCATCCCCCCCCCATTGCCGAGCCCTGGCCACTCTTCTGCCTTAGAACCACTACACAGTATTACTTCTAAGGCGTAAAGTGAGGGTTTAAAGAAAAAGAGTGTAAATGGATCAGGACCAGAAGTTTGAGAACTGCTGTTTTTTTTTTAAACCCTTAACTTCTGTGCATTGGCTCCTAGGTAAAAGAGTGGTAAGGGTGGGCAATGGGGGTCAAGTGACTTGCCCAGGGTCACACAGCTGGGAAGTGTCTGAGGCTGGATTTGAAACCAGGACCTTCTGTCTCTAGGCCTGACTCTCAATCCACTGAGCTACCCAGCTGGCCCCTAAGAGAAGCGCTATTATCAAGGATTGGGTCATGTGGGGAGGGCCATTTGGCCTTATGGCTGGTGGCAGTGGACCATAGAATTCAATGTTAACTCCTCAGTGTTGATTGGCAGGAGGCCACCAACAATGGCAGGGCGTAATGTACGTACAACTAGCTCCCTTGTTTGTGTGGAGCCTCGGCTCCTAGGCCTGGCATCCTCTTTGGGGAGACTCCATTTCACCGGAATGATCGGCCACAGTTGTAATTACTATGTACGGCGAGGACACTGGGTCTGACTCTGTGGCATTTCTTTTAATTCTTTAAATTCACTAATAATATAATAACTTAAAGACTTAACAAGAGCCAGAATAAAGAATGGAGAGAAGCTGCCTATTGGGAGGCCTTAAGCCACTATTTCCTTTTTGACAGGGCATTCATTCAGCCATTTATCCAAGGGGAGGAGAAACCATTTGGATCATTTGCATAAGAATATATTTTCTCATAACGACTGTTATTTCCAGGGCAGAAATAACAGAAAGAAACGCGGGGCCGGCGTATTACCATCACAAACCACGATATTTGGAATGACAACGCAAAGATCTCGGTCATTTTCCAGCCTGCCAGCCAGCCGACTGCCCGGAGAGGAGTGTGGGAGCGCGCTTCCGGGCGTGTGTGCATCAGGGTCGGGATATCGCAGAGATACGGAGTTCTGATCCACTCCCGCCACGCTCGCTCGCAAACACGGATAGGGGAGGACGAGGACGGTAATAAATTACGGGCCGAGTGTGTGGAAATTTTAACTCGAGTGTACATTTTCCCCATCTTAAAGCAGATTTACTCTGGCTTTAAGACTTTATTAAGGTCAAAGGGATTCGATTAAGTTCACGGGCACATTTGTTTGATTAATTGAGTCAGAAGGTCTGGCAGGCTGCAAACATGCATCAGCTGGTTTCGATTGCTGGAAGAGACCAGAAAAGCTGCCAGTAATTCTGTTTGCAGCTCTTAAAAGTTGTTGAATAAAAATGTGTTTTGAACTATTGGCAATTACCTGAGAAAACAACTGGATTCCATACGTCGCGTTGGCCTCTGCTCCAAACGCAACGCTTCTCTCCTGCGTCCTCTCGGCCCTCGGCAAGGACTTCTTCTTCCGGCAAGTCACTTCGAGTTGCCAGAAACATCACCAGAGGTCAACAGCTGCCTACTGCTTCGTTTGGGAGAGCAGGTCTGACTTCCAGCCCGTGGAGAAGGAAGTGTTTAGGCCCTAATGAGAACGGATTAGATGAGACCTTGATTCGAATCACCGAATGGAGGAATAGCAGATTGAAGCTGTCACACTGCAGTGGCAGAAGTTCAGCTGCTTTGGGAGTCAAAGGACCTGGGTTTCGCTACTGGTTCTGATGCTCGTTACCTGTGTGACCTTGGGCAAGTCACTTCACTTCCCTCAACAAGTTTCCTTTATAGGGAATGAGGAAATTGGACTGAATGGCCTCTAATATCCGTCCCATCTCCAAATTCATTGTGTTCATCAATCAGACTTAATCGAATCCAGATCCCACGTTTGACAGAGAAGAAGGCAAGAACAGAGAGGCAGTTTGATACAAAGGCTGGGCTTCATGACAAAGGACTTGAATTCAAACTCTAATGTTGTTACCTACTTTCTATGTGATCTTGGACAAGTCACTTAACCTTCACCGGCCAGTTTCTAGGCTGGACAATCCTTCGAGGATTTTTTAGACCTTTATGCCTAATATATCCCAGGATCTATAGTCAGATGGCCAGCTTCGGAAAGTTCTCTCATAATAATAATAATAATAATAATAATAATAATAATAATAATAATAATAATAATAATAATAAATGATTTTATATTATATAGAATAGATATAACATATCAATTCTATATAACATTATACAACAATATAAATAATAATAATAATAATGGCATCATCTAGCTATTTATCGTTTGAAAAGCACTTCACTGATGACCCCTGAGGTCTATTCTGGTTCCGGCACTATATATTGATATAAAAATATTATATTACATATTGTATGTACATGTATGTACACATGCAATGTGTACATACGCGCATATTATATGCATATATGTGCACACATGTACACACAATATATTATATGATTTTATATATGTACACACAATATATATCATTATATAATTTTACATAAGTACATATAATATATAATATTGTTTTGTATGTGTACATATAATGTATAATATTATCACATAATATATATTATATGTACATATACTTATATATGTACACACAATATATCATTATATAATTTTATATAAGTACATATAATATATAATATTGTTGTGTATGTGTACATATAATATATAACATTATCATATAATATTATGTTTATATATGTACACACTATATATTATATAAGTTTATATATGCACATATTATATATTATATGTGTACATCTAATATATAATATTATTGCATATGTACATATAATATATTATCACATAATATATGTGTACAGATATTTATATATACACATATATTATATGTACATATATACAATTATATGATGATATATATTGTGTGTACATATATAAAATGATATATAATATTATGTATTGTGTGTACATATATAAAATTATATGATAATATTATATATCATTAGTCTGCAATTTGGCGATCTCAATTAAACCTGCTGGCCAGTCATGTACAAATCTTCGTGGCTCCATGGAGCATGGCATGCCGATACCGTCTATGTGGTTTTCTTGGCAAATATCCTAGAGTGGTCGGCCATTTCCCTCTCCAGGGGAACTGCAGGAAACTCACTGACTTCCAAAGGCTGGAACCAAATTCTGATAACTTCGATTTTCGAGGAGCCAGGATTCCATTAGTGAAGCTACGCCTGCTGCAGATAGAGACGGCAAACCCTCCTGCTTTTAGCAGACATCCCTGTGCAATGCCATGGCCCCAAACTCCCTCCCTGCTGAGACCAAGCCGGTGATAAGGCAGCCTTTCCAAACTTGGCCTGGCTGGTCCTTCAAAGACAGGTATACAGGCCAACCCTGGTGCCATTCTGAAGCGTTCTGGGTGTGTGAGAGGACCTGGCAGGGCTTATCCTCTATACGAGCACAACCGCCAAAGAACCTGAGGTCACCTCCACACTACGAGGAGACACTGGCGGAGGACTATGGGGGCTGGTTAATCAATCAGCAGCCAACGTTTATTGTCTAGTACTTGCCAGACACTGCTAGGTGTCGGGGATACAAAGGCAGAAAGGAAGCAGTCCCTACCTTGGAGGAGGCGAGGGAAATGAAAAGTGGAAGAACGTATTTGGAGCCACAGATTTCAGCCTGGCAAGAATATTGCCTGACTCACTCCAGCGAATCGTCCACATTTGCAATTCAATTCAGCAAATGATTATGAAGTCGCTACTTCTGCAGGACCTGTGTTAAGCAAAGAGGGCAATCAAGATAATAACACTAGCTAGCATCTACAGAACACATTAAGATTGAAAAAGTGCTTTCCTTGTCTCATTTGATATGTCCAAAATCCCTGTGAAGTAGTCGCTATTATTATCCCCATTTTAAGGAGGAGGGGGAAACTGAGGCCTACCAAGGTGAAGTAACTTGTCTAGGGTCACATAGCTAGTAAATGACTGAGGCAGAATTCACACCCAGGACTTCATGACTCCAATCTAGTATCTGTCCACCATTACGGTGCCTCTCAAATAAACATTAAAAAAAAAAAAACAACTGTGCCCTTAAGTAGCTTATAGTCAGTCATCATGCCTACTATGTGCCCCACACGGTGCTAAACATGGAAGATACAAAGACAATAAGACCGTCTCTTCTCAAGGGAGTGCTGCCTAATGGTTAGCAACAACATGCAAACAATGATGGACGGATGACCTATAGAAAGGAGAGATTCTAGATAATCAAGAGAGCAGAGGAGAAGCCTGGAATCGGATTTGGCCTCTCAGGTATAGCTCCTTTCCATTGGGATGATATTTTGGCAAAACTGGGACGAGGTCCTTCCAAATGTGCTATTTCTGTCCCATACCACTACAGCCATAGAGCCTGCATCCTCTTATACCATGGAGCGTCCACTTTGGGGGCAACCAACAGATGTGGCCTTGGACAAAGTCACCTAGAGGAATGGCGCTTAGGGAGCCCCTGACTACTCTAGATCCTAACTTGGTGTCTCACGGCCACAGTTCTGCATTTGGCCATACACGACGGCCACCTTAGACCCACCCTGTTTTCCCCTCTATAAAATGAGAGTCAGAGGATCTGGGTTTGAGTCCTGGTTTTGCTACTTGCTATATATGAGCTTGTGTATTCACGTCTCTCCTCCTCTATAAAACAACGGGCTTGGCCTAGATCGGTGATGGCAAACCTATGACACGCGTAGCCACATACAGAGAAGTATGGGGCCTCGTGCCGAGGATGAAACATTTGCTGTAGTGCAGCGTAGACACTCTGCGCCGGAGGTCTGTGGGCCAAAACAACAAAGAAGTCACTAAGCAGGTAAGTTAAATAATTAGTTTGGGGTTTATTAAATAACAGTTATATATTACAATTATACATTTTTGTTACTTAAACTATAAATATCACAAAATTATGGGTTTTTTCTCAAAGTGACGCACCAGTCGAGTGATGCTCGGTTTTTTGATGAATTTTGACACATCGAGGTCAGAAGGTTGCCCATCACTGGCCTAGATTATCTGAGAAGACCACTCCAGTGTGAAATCTATGAAACAATGACTTGAGTTCAAATCTAACTTCTGACACTCATTTTCTTTTTTTAAACCCTTAACTTCGGTGTATTGTCTCATAGGTGGAAGAGGGGTAAGGGTGGGCCATGGGGGTCAAGTGACTTGCCCAGGGTCACACAGCTGGGAAGTGTCCGAGGCCGGATTTGAACCTAGGATCTCCTGTCTCTAGGCCTGGCTCTCACTCCACTGAGCTACCCAGCTGCCCCTGACACTCATTTTCTATGTGACCTGCAGCAAGCCATTCGGTCCCTTTGGGTCTGTTCTCTCTCTCATCTGTAAGATGTGGAGGGTCGGGTGCTGAGAGCTGATCTCGACCATCTAATCCCCAAAACATTTAATTCACAATTTACCTCTAATGCTTACTATCTACGTGACCTTGGGCAACTGGTTTCTCTCCGGGGCTCAGTTCCAATTCCGAAAAAATGAGGGGAATGGAATGGACGGCTGCGGAGGCCTCTTTCAGCTCTTGAGGTAGGACTTCTATGTGTGTGGCTTTGGGCAAGTCCCCTCTGTGGGCCTCAGCTTCCTCCTCTGTAAAATGAGGAGGCTGGACTCCCTGGCCACCAAGGGCTCTAGCGGCTCGAGGTCTACTATCCTAGGATTTGTTTTGTTTAACTGCACTTATTGTTTAAAGGGACGATTTCTCCTAAATGGGGCAATCATTGGGAAATGATGACAATGTTTTTTTAAAAGCATCTGTGAAATGTTTTTTTAAGAAGAAATGGCAAGCGCCAGGGGTTCGAGCAACAGCTCTGTAAATTACTATCCACAGGAGCTTGGGCAAACTATTTCCCTTCTCCGGGCCTCATTTTTGTCCACTGTAAAATGAGAGGGTTGGCCTAAATCATCTCAAATGTCCCTTCCAGCTCTAGTATTCTTAAAGGGCTTATGACCAGGGAGTGACAAGCACAAAAGAGACTAGAGATGAGGATTATCCAAGTAACCTACAAATCATTTACCTCCCAGAGAGTTGTATAGGTAGGAAAAGCAGTCTAATCAGCCACAAATGGGAATTACAAATGAACAATTAAGGGAATGGCAGAGCAGGAGGACCGAAGAGGATCCCTTACGTGAACTCGCCGAGTTCAAAATGGAAGGGACATTAGAGGCCGGAAGTCCAAACCTCTTATTTGACATATGAGGAAACTGATGCGCAGAGAAAGGAAAGGCCGAGAGTATCCACTGAGGAGCTAGAACAGACCTCAGAGGCCATCTGGTTCATTTGACAGAGGGGGAAACTGAGGCCTGGGAATGGAAAATGGCTTGGCCCACATCCCCTAGGGAGGAAGGAGCAGCTTTACTATTCGGTATACAAACCCGGGTCTTCTGCCCCCAAATTCAGCATCCTTTCTCCTGTTCCCCATCGGCTGGGCACAAAAGCTGGACCATAATGAAGGGGACACAAACATCCATTCAAGCCTGTTTCTACATGTGTTTGGAACTCCACCGGGCAGTAAATCAAGTGGGCTTATTTGCCAGGCTCCTCAGATATTCACCTTGAGCCACCTTTCCTGGGGTCCTGCTTCTAATGACCATTTCAATCAACTCCCAGGATTAGGTAATTAGAGTCCAGGATTAGGGAACAACAGACTAGCCTGAGGGGTTGTGCTGAGGGTCTCTGAGATTATTGCCCTTGTCCTGTCTTAAACCGAGGTCAGCAAAACCCAAATCACCTTTTCCAGTCTCCTTTTCTATTTCCTTTTTAAATCCATGTGTTTTGTCAAGAAAACCTGACCTGGAAGCTGCATTCACTCACGACCGAGAAATCTCCCCAGTCTGATTTCCTGAAAGAGACTTGATGTCAAAAGTCCAAGGTGGCACTCGAGAATGTTTTTCAAAAGGTTTAAACGCTTATCATAATGGACAGTGCAGCATAATGGCCAAAGAACTAACCTTGAAGTCTGAAAGACCTGGGTTCAAGCCCCAACCACGGCTGCATCCTGGCGGTGTGACCCTGGTTAAGTCACCTAACTTCTCAGGATCACCCAGGAATGCGCAAAGATTATAAATTGCCAGAATTTATATAATATAATATCTATTATATATAATATAATAAATAAAATAGAAATACATGCGATGTGCAATACATAATATCAATACATATGTATTATATAAAATAATAAATATGCAAATATGTAATGTGCAATATATAATATAAATATATGTGGTATGTAATATGTCATATCAATATATCATATATAAATATATGTAATTAATATATGAATATATGTAATATGCAATATATCCATGTATTTGTTATATAAAATATAATAAAAATATGCACAATGTGCAATATATTATATTGATATATTTTATATGCAATATAATAAATATAACATAAAAATACATGATGTGCAATTATTGTATCAACATATTTTCTATATAATAGAATAAATATAATATAAAATATATGTGATGTGCAATATATGATACCAATGTATATGTATTACATATGATATAATAAATATAATACAACTATATGTGATATGCAATATACGATATCAATACAAATGCAACATATAAAATAAATATAACACAAATATATGTGTGGTGTAATATATGATATCAATATCTATTTTATATATAATAAATATATATGTGGTTTATGATATATCATATCAATATGTTTTGTATATAATATAATGAATTTAATATAAATGTATGTGGTATGTAATATACCATATCAATATATACAATATATAATATAATGCATACAATACAAAGGTATGTGGTATGTAATATATCACATCAATACATATAANCCACCTGAAAAAAGTGAGACAAAGAGGGTTAAGCAACTTACCCAAGCTAGTAAGTGTCTGAGGCTCAATTTGAACTGAGGTCTTCCTGATTCCAAGTCCAGCATTCTATGCACTGTGCCATCAGACCTGTTGTCATGGAAACTTGGGGTCAATTGTGACCTCAGACACTTATTAGCTGTGTGAGCCTGAGCTAGTCACTGACCTGTCTGCCTCAGTTTTCTCAGAGGTAAACTGGGAATAATAATAGCACCTAACTCCCAGGGCTGTTGTAAAAATCAACCAAGTCAATGTATGAAAAGTGTTCTGCAAACTATAAAGTTCTATATGAATGCTCATTATTATTATTATTATTACATCATTATATAACTTTATGTAATATTATATAATAATATAACAACATAATATATTATAATTCTATTACATATAATTATAGTATTATTATTCTCATTGGCACTGTTGATGGTTTTTGCTTAACATTTCCCCCTTTTTTAAAAGGGAGGATTCTGTAAGAAAGAGCAAGAATAGCTTTCAAAGACCAAGGTTTGCACCCTTTCTTTTCCTAACCAGGTTCTTTGAAGGAAGACCACCTTTGTGAACCTGAAAGTACTAGACACGTGTTCATGGTGGTTATGATAACAGTAATGAAGATAGAGAAAAAGATAAAAGTCCTCTCGACCACTCTACAAGTGGCATATATAAAGAGCTGCCATTATAAAAATGGTTGGAAAAGCATTTGCATATAATCCCCATTTCACAGATGGAAAAACTGAGGCAGACAGGTGAAGTGACTTGTCCAGGGTCACACGGCTAGTCAGCGTCTGAGGCCAGGCCTGGCATTCTATCTGCTGTGCCATCCAGCTGGCATCATTTACTTAACGGTAGCAGCCACCATGCCTTGAATTCACTCCCTCTGCCCAGCCACCTGCTGCTCAGACCACTGAAGACAGTGGTGAGACAGTGTGGATATGCCCAGCGCCCTCTACGTAATCAGGGCTTAATGAAGGCTGAGGGAATTGAAGTCCTTTTGCTTTAATTTGCCCCAACGTGACTACAAATGGCCATCCTTCCCAGTGTATTCTGTAACGGAATGTCACTAGGGGCCATCCTTCCGATGGATTGTCTCCCACACGCAAGCATCATCAAGCTGGAACCTCAATTAACGAAGTGTTCAATTCCAGCTACGGGACACTCACTGGGCTACTACTACATGCCAAAGACGAGGCAAGAGCAAAATCTGGCTGGGGGACACGGCACGGACCCATAGGGGCGCCTACAATACGATGCTCTTATAGCTCTATACCAAAAAAGACATTTAGATGAGATTGGGAGATGAGAAAAGGCCTCATATAATAAAGCAGGAAGTACTTCAATAGTGCTTAAAAGATTTCCAGAGGCACGAAGCATGGAACCATGGGAAAATATTCTAAGTTAATTAAATTTTTAAAAAATGATTTCCAGAGTACTTTAAACTATTGTCTCATTCTAGCCTTACAACAGTCCTGGGGGAGTGGCTGGGGGGCTCAGCAGATAAAGAGTCAGGCCTGAGATGGGAGGCCCTGGGCTCAAATCTGGCCTCAGATACTTCCTAGCCGTGTGACCCTGGGCAAGTCCCTTAACCACCATTACCTAACCCTTACCGCTCTTCTGCCTTGGAACCAATACACAGTATTGATTCTAAAACAAAAGGTAAGAGGTTAAAAAAGAATAATCCTGAAAAAGTAGGTGCCATTATTATCATCCCCATTTGACAGATGGAAAAACTGAGGTAGATAGGTGAAGTGATTTGTTCAGGGTCACACAGCCAGTTGTATCTGAGGCGGGGATCAAACTCGGGTCTTCCTAGCTTCAGCCCTCCAAGGCTCCCAAACTGCTTGGTCAGTAACTTTTGAATGAATGGCTCTCTCCAGCTGGTGAGCCGAGATTTGAATCCCCATATTATCTCTGACTCCTAATAATGGGGTTCTGCTGTACTACCAATACAAAGTCAATGCCCCCACGTGCCCCTTGACTGCCCAACGGAGCTGCTAGGCTGGCACGGTCTAGCATCCGGCATCTTTTCTTCTAGTAGCTGCAATAATACAAGGCATTCCAAAAGTCCTGGCACCATTTTAAGCCTCCACGTTGAAAACAAATCGTTTTTTCCGCTCTAATGGTTTACCGCTGCCTTAAGACTTTTGGGACACCTTGTGCCAACTTGGGGGAGGCCAACGTCTAAGGGATAAGAAGTCGGGAGGCCCTGGGACACTTCCCGTGGGCCTGGCTCTGCTGCCAAAAGAGCCAGGGATTCTGGGCAGAGATGCCCACCATATCTTTAGTCTTAGCCCAAGGCCCGGGGAAAGGAGGGGGTTAGCTTGGATCATCTGGAAGGGCCTTCCCACTTCCCGAAGCCTGTGAATTCAGGTGCTAACAAGTAATCAGAGCGAAGCCCTGGCTGCGTGGAGCCCCCCCTTTTCCAAATGCACATATTTATCATGTTGAAGTCAGCACACACACTGAATGTTTTGAAATCTTCCACAATTAGGGTGGTTTTCTTTAACAAAAGCTTTTTAATTTACCTTTGAAAGAAAATTGGGCCCATCAACCACCTTATGATTACATGTTAATTTCGTAGGGAGCCGTACAAAGCCGCCGGGGCCAGCGGGCCTTCCTCAGCATCAGGCCTGCCTGGAACGGAAGCCAAGAAGAGTATTTCCGAACCACCCACCAAAGTGGCCGCCCCGGCTCCTGCCTCAAGCCCCAGCAGGCAACTGTGGCTGGGGACTCGGGCCGGGGCGCTCGGGCAGGTTCTGCCGTCAGCTCCTCGGACTCGAGGCCGCCCGCCTTGGCGTAGGGGGCACTTCACGGCGCACCCAAGGCATGTTCTAAAGTGCTGCTACTCAGTGCCAATTAGGCAGGGTGGTGATGAATCTCATCGTAGACATTAAATGCTGAAAGATCACAGAGGGAGGCCTGCTAATGGATGACAGGTACCCCAGGGAGATACCTGCCAAGCGCACGGCCACTTGGAAGGAAGCTTAGGCCCCACCATTCATTTTCTATGCGCGGGATCCGAGGATAATGTTAATTAGAAGATACGGAATGTGTCCGCTCCGGTTTACAAAGTGCATTCCTCCCAATAACTCTGCCCGGTGGAGGGCCTAAATAGCATCGTCCCCATTCTACAGATGAGGCAGTTCAAGGCCCCGTGCCTGAATTCACACAGCTTGTAAACAGTAAAGGCTAGAACTTGAACCCCAGGCCTCAGACTAAATCCAGACTGCTTTCCATTCACATGCAAAATAAGTAGCAAAAAAAGAAAGCTCCTACTATGTGTAAAACACGGCGCTGAGCATGGCAGAAATACCAGAATATTTTCTCAAGCATAATCTCTGCTTTCTGGGAGCTTAAAGTCTATTAGAAATTATATATCAGGGGCAGCCGGGTGGCTCAGTGGATGGAGAGCCAGGCCTGGAGACGGGAGCTCCTGGGTTCTGTAGGAGTAAGAATGAGTGAAGCGCTCCAGATGATTTTAAATTAAAGGATTTAATAACAAAAATGAGAGGGAAAGCGAGCAGAGCACAGAGCCAGAGTTGAACCCTAGCAAAGCCCAAAGAGAGCCCCGTGACGTGGGCCTCAATCAAACTGATCTCCCAAGCTTCTGTATGTCAAAGGAGGATGTACTTAAAAGCAGGCTGGGAATGTAGCTCAGGCATGACAAATTTTCCACCTGCACAGTTCCAATCTGGCCTCAGACCCTTCCTAGCTGGGTGACCCTGGGCAAGTCACTTAACCTAGCCCTTCCCGCTCTTCTGCCTTGGAGCCAATACATAGTACCGATTCTAAAGGAGAAGGTATGGGTTAAAAATTTAAAAATAAATAATAGATGGCTTGGCGGGAGGTGGGGAGGAGGCTGCTGTTTATTAGCCGTCTCCGTTGAGTCCGACTCTTCGGGGTTGGGCCCATCATTTAACCACTGCGGGAAAAAGGTTCACCTCATGAAGTGTCCTGTGAATAAGGGCAACAGCCAGACTCGCCCATTCTCCCTCTTGACTGGCCTTTCCTTTCCTTTCCATTTGGCGGCTTCCTCTCACTTGCTCTCTCTCCCACACACTCTAGGAACGGCATCTCCATCCTGATCTAGTGCCCACTGGGGGCGATTGTTAACGTCCGCCGCTACTCTTCCCAGAGCCTTGTCTTGCCCCCAAGGACGTCGGCCCCAAATGTAGTCACAGTAAGCCTAATGAGTGTGATTTAAGGGCTGCCCAAGGACAGTCTTCACCTAAGAGATGTCCCATCTCTCCTCTCCCCTTTCCACCACTGGCATCCCTCTATAAGCATACCGCTAATAATGACAAGAACGATGCCATTTATGTGCCATTTATGTAGGCCTCGAAGGTTGGGAAAGTTATCTCAGAATGTTATTTCCTTTGAATTCAGAACTTTAAGAGGCAGATGTTATCATTATCCCTGTTTTATAGATGAGGAAGAAAGACTTGCCCAAGGTCACACAGCCAGGGAATTTATGAAGAAATGTTTGTACTCAGGTCCTCCTTACTGCCGGCCCAGTGTTCTATCCACTGTACCACCTAGCCTCCCTCTACCTTAGAGACCAGTGATGGGCAAACTCTTTAAAGAGGGGGCAAAATGAAAGGAAATGGTCACCTGTCAGTCTGTTTCTAAGGCAACTCTTTCCAAGTTTCATTGTATTGTATCCTACTCATTGTATCCGTCAGATTAGGAATAATGTCACGTGGTTGGATATAACATTTCAGAGGGCTGCATCTGGTCTGAAGGCCATAGTTTGCCCATCACTGCTCTAGAGCTACTTGCATTGAGAGTGGATTCTGTGGAAGGGATAATGTACTAACCTGAAAACTTTCCTTGAAAAGGACAATGCCCTTTGGAACAAGGATTCCCACGGAACCAAAAGTCTAGTAAATTGTTCACTATCTCCAAGACACTGGCCTCAGTTTTCTCATGTGGAAAATGGGCTGATGCAGGTCTAGATAGGAAAAATGACACGGGAATTCAGTTCTAGTTAGCCAAGTTCATGTACGAAGGGAAATACAATGGAAATATCACCAACCTTAGAGCCAGAAGCATAGCTGAACTATTCACTATCTCCAAGACACTGGCCTCAGCTTTCTCCTCCGGAAAAAGGGTTGATATTGGTCTAGATAGGAAAAATTACATGGGAGTTGAGTTCTAGATAGCCATGTTCATGTGGGAAGGGAAGTACAATGGAAATATCACCAACCTTAGAGCCAGAAGCACAGCTGAACTATTCACTATCTCCAAGACACTGGCCTCAGCTTTCTCCTCTGGAAAAAGGGTTGATATTGGTCTAGACAGGAAAAATGACATGGGAGTTGAGTTCTAGATAGCCATGTTCTTGTGGGAAGGAAAGTACAATGGAAATATCACAGTAACTGAGTTTCAATCTCTTGTCTGCCGTTTATAGCCTGTGTGACCTTGAGCCAGTCCTTCTGCTCCCCACCACGCCCTCAAAGCCTTCCCACTGGGCTGTTTCCTCCTCTGATAAGTGGCAAGGTTAATCTATGAGGACAATCTATGGGCCCCTGAGAACTCTTTCATTTCTGTTGTCCCTGCTTCTCCCCTTGCCTTCCATCTTTAAAGACTGGCAATCTCCTGCTTAAAAGTGCCATCCTTCTGAGCCTTTGGCATGGTGGACTGCCCTGCGTGGCAACTTGGGGCCTTTTCCCCTCTCCCCCAACCAAATAGAAAAATAAGAGCCGGTCTTTAGCTAACACAAAGACCTTGTGAAGGTGGAGCTATTACTAACTGTCCCTATTTTCCAGACGAACAGACTGAGGTTCGGAAAGGAAAAATCCTTCAATAAACCCCTTTAAATGCCTACTGTGCGATGAGAGGCACAAACCAGTTTCTTCCCTCAGAGACCCTACAATCTAATGGATAAAATGACTCATTAAGGGCTGTGGTGGAGTTTGAACTCAGGACTTCCAGACTGGAAATCCAGGGTTCTCTCCATCGTGCCACACACCCGACCAATCTGCCACACGGAAAGAGGCCAAAGCACTGTGAATAACAGACTGAACTAGAGCCGGCCAGTGGGCTCGGCGGACCCAGGCACCCATTCTCTCCAAGGCACTGAGCTTGGCCCCTTGAACTCAGGGCCTCCCGTATTAGTGTTCTGTCTTAGCACCTCCACATTTCTTCGCCACAAGCCGCTGGGGAAAGAATGGAAAGACCTTAAAAGCATAGACAGTCTCGGTTCCAGCTTCATATCCCGGTTGCCAAATTAATTCCCCCATGAGCCACCCAGAAAGGCAGAGGCCGCCCCCAGGAGAGCGGAAGCCCCAGTATAAAGGAAGGGAATTCCAGAGAAAGGGGCTGCGGCTGGAACACAGAGGCCCCCATTCCGCGATTAGACATGAGAGACGAGGAAGGAGGGGGAGGAGGAGTCAGGAGTGTCCCAAAGGCTGTAAGTGGGGCCTGGGGGGATGGTCACACTAAGGAAAAAACCCCGTAGAGTCAGAAAGGTGGGGGGGACAGGCAGAGGGAGAGAGGTCACGAGCTCCGACGTGGGATGGGAGGGAACAAAAGAAGGGAACTTACCGGTCCTCGGTCCAGTTCCCCCTATTTCACAGAGGAGCCTAGGCCCAGGGAGGGCAGCCAAGCCACCCCGGGTTGCCGTTGGTGACGGCCCCAAACAGGAAGGGCGTGTCTCTCTATGAGGTCAGGCCAGGCTGATGTCAGGGCCAGAACCTTGTGACATCAGCCATTGTGAGGGCCCGATCGCTTCTATAAAAGGCCAGGAGCCAGGGGGTCTGTGGCCAGTCCTGTAACTAAGGCATACAATCAGCTGAGCTTTGAGAAGCTCAGGGAGGAATGCCCTTCTGGATCTCCTGCTTCTCGTCAAAGCACTAAGAGCGCCTCAACATGAACTTCTCTTCAGTCAAGGAGGATCGGGCTAACAATTACCTTTCCATCACGGTGATCGGTTTATTTATCTTAGGTACTCTCCAGGTCCAGGGCGTGATGGTCCTCATCAAAGTGCAAAGGTTCATTTTTAAAGTGCTTGCCCCTATCTGTCTGCTTCTCTGTCATATGCTACATCTGGTAAGCTCCTGGCCCCTGAACCTTCTCCTTGCTTTATTCAGCCGTAGCCCCCGCCTCACTCCCCAACTCTTAAGGAGGCTAAGACAGGCTCTAATTACCACCCCAGTTTACCAGACTAAGCCATTTGTTTCTAACTTGGTTATCTTTTCCGGAAAGAACATTGACGCACAAAAGCAAGGGACCAAGAGCTTCAAGAACAACACCACCTGGATAAGTATCACAGTCACCAAACTCATCTTTCGCTGTCTGTTTTACTTCCTCAACCAATTCTGGAAGAAGGTCTGGCAGAGGGCCCTGTCCACCCGCTACTTCCAGCTTGGCAAGACCCAGTCGCAGCTCGACTCTGCTAAGGTCGACGTGAAACCCGCCGCTTCCGTTTTGCCCAAGCCACAGCAACACCCCGCCGAGCCAGAGCTTCGAGGTGCCAGATCCATCTACGCCAAGAGGGCTTCCCCAAAACTCCACCTGCGCCCATTTCCTGGCCTGGCCCACGATCTCGATGAAGAGACTTAGGAGCGGCCGAGCGCCCGAGACACCGTGGCCTAGCGTAGTGTGAGGAGGAGAGAAGGTCGCGCCACTCCGTGACTTCTAGCGAAAAGCCGAAATCAGCGAAGTCGGAGGGCCCAGACCCAACATCGCTTGATTTTCTCCCCCTTTAATGGTGCTTATCACAAAATAAAAAGGCCAGGTGTGAAATCACCGAGAGTCTCCTGTGGCTTTCTTTGGGGAGTGGGGGACGGGCGGGCGGGCGCCCACTGCATTTTCTGTACCTCCTTTTGGGTGGGCAGGGCGGGAAAAGGGAAGGAAGGGAAGGCAGCGGGCATGGCAGATTGGTCTTATCTTCCCACACCGCCCCAAACACCCAAGTTGACCTTTATTATCATAAAGGGGAACCTGAACACATTTTCCAGATGAAGGCCAATAACTGCTGTCGGTTACGGGCACAAACATGAAAGGTGTGTCTCTCTCTATGACTCAGGGCCAGGCTGCTGTCATTGGCAGAACCTTGTGATGTCACCCATTGCTCTGAGACCTTGGGGAAGTCATTTCTCCCTTTCAGACCTTGCTTTCCTCCTCTATACAGCGAGGGGTGTGGAGGAGAGATGTCTAACGAGTGTAGGGAGGGGCCTGCTAGCAGTGGGCACGAGATCCTGTTTGCAGCTGGCCCTCCCCACCCTAAACCCCCAATTTCTGTTTCATGGGGCACTGCAGTCATGCTTCCGTTTTCTCTAAGGCACCTCCAAAATCTCCTCACCGGCCATCCAGAGAGCAGGAGAGAGCGGTGACCCCTGTCCGGGGTTCCAGAAGCCCAGAGCGTCTGGAAATGGTGGAGCGCCATTCGAATTCTCCTTGGGAGTTATTTTGGAAAACTCCCCTCCCACCCATTTTCATGAGCAATCCTCTAGAGGCCTTTCTGTCACTGAGAAAGAAAGGGGGAAGGTTGCTCCCGGGGGCATTTGTACCCAGAGGGGCACGGGCATGGCACAGCCCGAGAGCCTGAAAGCAGGAGATGAGACGAAGGCGACTCTTAACGTCTGCCAACATGTTTTCAGTTCGGATTTCAAAGAAGGTGAAATAACTGCAGACCCTGGAAGAAAGAGCTGCGACCATATAATTTATTCAGCTGGAAGACTGAAAATATTAGGCCGTGTCTACACTGGCAAGGGGAGTCTTTGAGACAGACACAAAGGCTTTTTATTTTTTCCAGAGAAGCACCTCCACGGCCAGAGTGCTCTTTCCTGAAGTTTTTAGGGAACACTGCGGCTGCCTTAAGGTCCCTGAAATACAGTGTTTGCAAATAAGAATGTCTCCCAACCAGCTAGGCCAGGTTGGAGGAAAGGAACAAGGCTGCAAGGAAGTTTGGTTTGGGGTTTTTTTAATTCATTCATCTAATTAATTGAGTTACACTATATTTCCCTGGTTCCATGATTCATCTTCTTTCCCTCCCATAGCCAACAAGCAATTTCACTGGGCTCTTGAAAAATTCCATTTATTTATTTATTTGTTTGTTTGTTTATTTATTTAGAATTTTTTGGCCCTGGTTCCACGATTCGTGTTCTTTCCCTCCCCCTCCCGTAGCCAATGGGCAGTTCCCCTGGGTTTTACGTGTGTCACTGATCGAGACCTATTTCCAAATTGTTGATATTTGCACCGGGGTGCTCACTAGAGTCTACATCCCCATCATTAGAAATAATCAGCAGGAGACGGCTGAAAAGAGTCCTCAAAAGGAGCGGGGCGCTCCTGTTTAACCTCTTCGACAACAATTTGATTTATTGAAAATCCCACCTTAGCCCAGCCTTCGGGGACGGGAGGAAGCTGCTTAGGCATATAAAAGTCCACTAGACTTGGAAGAAGAATAGCTCTCGCATCTGACACTTCCCAGCCATGTGACTGTGAGCAGGTCCTTGGACCCCCCTGAGCATGATTTGGTTCCTCTATAGAATTGCAAGAATAACACTGTGTGAAGGAAAAGATCTCCATCTGGCGGGGCACCCCAACAGCGGGTGTCACAGAGTAACGTCATATCTGACAGCCTGGTGTCCCCGTGAGTTATGGAGGGAGGGCCGAGGAGGATTTAAAAACGTGATCCACAGAACGTGCTGGGTATAGACTAGGGCCTTAGCCAGTCAAATGAAGACTTCAGTCTATTCAGGCTAGTCTTTCCTTAAGAGAAAAATCAATCGATCGAAATCAATCAATCCAAAGTCAATCGATCGAAATCAATCGATCGAAATCAATCAATCCAAAATCAATCAATTGAAAACAATCAATCGAAATCAATCAATCAAAGCCAATCAAAACCAATCAATCAATATCAATCGATCAATATCCACCGATCAATATCCATCGATTGATATCCATCAACACCTCTCTCTAAACACTTACAACCCTGGCCAGACTCCTTGTATTTGTAACCTCCTGGGGCTGTTTGGGAGGAAGACACTTGGCTCTCTAGGAGATTTGAAGTATAACGATATAAGGTAGGTTCTTGATAAGAGAAAATCTTAGCTACTGCCTGGCCCCATCCTTTTCTTTTACCAAAGAGGAAAGCAGAATCCAGAGACGTGGCCCAACCTCTGGCTGCTTCCCCCCGTGTTCCAAGCCCGGGCTGCAGACTACAAAGCATTCCCCGAACAAGCCCCCCAGTTGTTTGCTTGGCATCATCACTTGTGCCTGACTCGCCCGGACATCTGCGTCTCGGTCCGTCCGCCAAGGGGACAGGGCAGCCCAGGAGAGCGAGACCAAGAAAAGGAGACAAGGCCACCGAGAGAGAACACAAAGAGCACCAAAAACCAAATGGGAGCCCAGAGCACTACTCTCTGTTAAGGTGGCAGCTTCCCCCCAGCTCTGAAAGGAGCTGTCAAGGGATGAAGCAGGCAAACAAGACACTTGGTGATGAGGTCAAGGAGGAAAGCCCATCTGAGCCATCTGGGACCTGGAATCCTCTTCCCGCCACACTCCATTCCAGTCTCCAGCAGATGGGGGACTTTTGTCCAATGTGGCAGCTTCCCTGAATGGCCTGACGTTTGTGTGGGGGAGCCCACATGAGCTGAACACAAAGTGCGGGGCTCCCGGACCCCATTCAGACACAAAGGGGGCCCTGCCCAATCACTTGCTTTAGGACGGTTATTCAGCAGGACGATAATTGCCCTCTGCCAGTCATAATGAAGGGCCCCATTAGTATTTCAAGATCTTCAAGGAAGGAAAGAGCAGGGCTCTGATTAGATGAAATCAGCCTAATTGTTCACTAGCTCCAGTAAGCCCCAAGCAAGGATGTCACCGGCTAAACCAGAAAAAGCTTTGGGAAAGGCAATGCAATGACGGGGCAGAAATAGGCCGAAAAGGTCAGCCAGGTTTGCGGGAACCTCGGCGACCGTCCTGGGTCCTGGAGAGGCCCAGAGGCTGGAGGGGAAGGCCCCGGGGACCCAGGGGAGGCTTTCTTTTCTTTCTGCGAGGGCAGATGTTGTCACCAGGACAGAGTCAGGTTTGGATTCTTTGGCTCCCCAGAGAAGTTTGGTCCAAACAGCCCTCACTTCTTTGGGATCTTCAGGGAATGTGGCGCACTTAAGAGACCTCGTTCTGAGGCTTAGTGGCTCAGGGGCCACAGCGAGTCAGCCTAGCGACAGCAGGAAGAATCTCTGAGGAAGAGGCAGCTGAGGACGTGGGCCGGGCAGGCTAAGAGCAAAAGGAGAAGCTGGGCCCCAGAGCCAAAATTCCCCAGGAAGATCAGTGCCCAGCAGACTAGCAGCCCTACTCCCAGGTGGAGCCCTCATGGGCACTGAGGCAGGCAGCCCTGGGGGAGAAAGGGCCCCCCACCCGGCTGCTAAGTCCAATAGCCACAGGGAAAGGCAGCGCTTCCTGGACAACCAGGCCGGCCAAAAGCCAACGTTCCAGGAAGGAAATCTACTGGGAGACCCGGCTAGGCGCTGGGGTTCCCGACTCCTCAGCGGCCACAGCTACTGAAGACTCGGAAAAGCAAGGCCTTGCCATCTAAAGCCCTTGGCACCAACGAAACCCTCAGCGCCAGAGAGAGACGGGGATGGACACGGGCACGCGGCCTGCTGTAGCCCTCGGGGGACCCCGACTCTGTACTGCCTGGACTTCTGGGACAGCTTTTCTAGTTTTTTCCCTTTCCTGGGCAGCCATTGAAGAAGGGCCTTTGGTCACTTAGCGATCCAAGCCATGCCTTTCCGTTCGACTTAGGAGCGCAGCCTCCGGTACGTGCCGCCCCTCTCCGTGTGCCCTTGAGAAGGGAGGCCGGCTCTGTTTCCCAAACGTATCCCAGCACAGTGCTGGGCACCCAAAACCCCTTCATAAAAGCTTTCTCAGCCGCTCACTCACTCGCTCATGCGCGAACCATCCACACGTTGAGTCTACGCTTCCTCATCCAGAAAATTGAAAGAAAATTGGAATAATACATTAAGTGCCTCCCTCGCTCGTTTGTCATGTCGGACGCATTTGGTAAACCTCGAAAGCGCCGTCGGAATGGGAGGCCTTCTTCGGGGAGCCCAATTTTCCAGACGGTTAGAGATGAATCTTTAAAAAGGCAGAAATCTTCGAATTTTGCCCGCTTGACAGAGATCGTGATCCCTCTAAGACAGACTCTCCGGATGCGCGGCTTCTCAGACAGCCTGCGAGGTGGCCTGCGGGCAGCGCCGGGGAAAAGGAGGCACCGAACCATCAGGGACTAGAGCTGGAAAGGCCCTTCAAGAGCATCCTGGGCGAATGGCCACAATGCAAAGGGGAGGAAGCTCGGCCCCATGGGCGCACGCCTCCCCTGGCTTCAGGCTGCCCGGCTCCACTGAACGCTCCAGTAGCTGCGGCTCAGGGAGTGCCTGACACGGCTACTGCCAGGGAAATGGGAAGCGATCTCAGGCCACAGAAGTGGTGCCCCGCGCGGAGCCGCACGCCGTAGTCTGGCCACGGCACCCCTTATCTGGGCGCGGACACGCACACACAGAGGCTGGCCCCTACGCTGAAGGGTCCCAGACTCTGGACTGCCTGGACTTCTGGGACAGCCTCTAGCCAATCAAGAAGCGTCCTTGGTCACTTAGTGATCCAAGTCGTGCTCCCAGCTGCCCCCTCTCTCTCCTTCTCATTTGCTGCCAAATTAAAAATGACTACTTAGCGCAGCGGCCCACACATAGTAGGTACAAGACAAAATGTTCACTGAATGAAGCCAGCCCAGGGTCAGAACTAAAAAACAGTGTCCGAAAGACAGCAGGCAATGGGCTCTCATTGTGGCTGCCTACAGACTCTGTCTCCTGCCTACTGTGCTCAGAATTATGGTCTAGAATAGAATAGATGGCACGGGAGCCGAGTTCTAGATACCCACATCCCAGACAAAAGGGAAGTACAAGGGAAATATCACCAAAGTTGTACCCACGTGCGTGGCAGCACTGTTCACTATTTGTAAGACACTGGCCTCAGTTTTCTCATTGGGAAATGGGCTGATGCTGCTCTAGATAGGAAAGATTACATGGGAGCCGAGGTCTGGACAGCCATGTCTATGTCGGAAGGGAAATACAATGGAAACATCATAAACCTTGGATCCACACATGGCTGTATTGTTCACGATCTACAAAATACTGGCCTCAGTTTTCTCATTGGAAAATGGGCTAATGCTGGTCTAAACGGCAAAGATTGCAGGGGAGCCAAGTTCTAGACAGCTATATCTTAGTTGGAAGGAAAGTACAATGGGAGTATCATAAATCTTGGATCCATACATAGCTGTATTCACTATCTGAAAGATACTTGCCTCAGTTTACTCCTCTGGAAAATGGGTTGATGCTGTCCTAGGTAAAAAATAATTCATGGGAGTCGAGTTCTAGACTGCCATGTCCTAGTCAGAAGAGAAATACAATGGAAATATCACAAATCTGTGATTCAAACACATGGCTGTACTGCTTGCTATCTACAAGAAACTGAACTCAGTTGCCTCATCTAGAAAATTGGCCGATGCTGATCTAGATAGGAAAGATTATGTGGGAGGCATGTTCTAGATAGCCATGTCAATGTCTGAAAAGAAGTACAATTGAAATATCACCAACTTTGGATCCAGACATATGGTTGTATTGCTCACTATTACAGGCCTCAGTTTTCTCATCTGGCAAATGAACAGATGCCTGTCTAGATAGAAACGATTATGTGGAGTCCAAGTTCTAGACACCCATGTCCATGTCAGAAGGGATTTACAATGGAAATATCACTACCTTTGGATTCACGGTCATGGCTCCATTCTTCACTATCTGCAGAATTCTGGCCTCAGTTTACTCATCTGGAAAAAAAGGGCTGTTGCTGGTATAGATAGGAAATATTACATTTTAGTTGGGTTCTGGAGTTGGGTTCTAGACAGCCATGCCCTAGAGTGAAGGGAAGTACAAAGGAAATATCATAAACCTTGGATTCACTATCTACAAGATACTGGCCTCAGTTTCTTCATCTGGAAAACAGGCTTATGCTGTTCTAGATAGGAAATAACACATGGGAAGTGAATTCTAGAGCTCCATTTCCTACTATGAAGGGAAATACAATGGAAATATCACAAACCTGAGATCCATGCACATGGATGTATTGTTCACTGTCTACAAGATACTGGCCTCAGTTTCTAAATCTGGAAAATGGGTTGATACTGGTCTAGATAGGAAAGATGACATGGGAGCTGAGATATAGACAGCCATGTCAATGTCAAAAGGGAAGTACAATGGAAATATCACCACCCTTGGATCCACACGCATGACTATACCCTTCATTCTCTGCCACATACTGGTCTCAGTTTTCTCATCTGGAAAATGGACTGATTCTTGTCTAGATAGAAAAGATTATGTGGGATCAAAGTTCTAGAAACCCATGACCATGTCAGAAGGGAATTACAATGGAAATATCACTAACTTTGGATTCATATTCATGGCCCCATTCTTCACTATAGGCAAGATCCAGGACTCTGTTTCTTCATCTTGAAAATGGGATGATACTGGTCTAGAGAGGAAAGTCATGGGAGCCGAGTTCTACACAGGCATATCTTGGTCAGAATGGATATACAATTGAAATAACATAAACCCTGGATCCACACATGTGACTACATTCACTATCTACAAGATACTAGCCTCAGTTTAATCATCCAGATAATGAGCTGATGCTATCCTATATACCAGGGGTAGGCAACCTTTTTGGCCGTGAGAGCCATAAACGCCACATTTTTTAAAATGTAATTTCGTGAGAGCCGTCCAGTGCTCGCAGTGCCGCTCCTGTAACAGCACCTGAAAAAAATGGACTTTATGGCTCCTGCAGAAAGAGCCACATCTGGCCCTCAAAAGAGCCAGATATGGCTCGAGAGCCATATGTTGCCGACCCCTGCTATATAGAAAATAACACATGAGCTTTAAAAGACTGCCTGCCCTTTGACCCAGCCATACCACTGCTGGGTTTGTACCCCAAAGAGATAATAGAGAAAAAGATATGTACAAAAACATAGCCGCGCTCTCTGTGGTGGCAAAAAAATTGGAAAATGAGGGGGTGTCGTTCAATTGGGGAATGGCTGAACAAATTGTGGTATCTGTTGGTGAAGGAATACTACTGTGCTCAAAGGAATAATAAACTGGAGGAATTCCATGTGAACTGGAAAGACCTCCAGGAATTGATGCAGAGCAAAAGGAACAGAACCAGGAGAACCTTGTACACAGAGATGGAGACACTGTGGTAAAATTGAACGTAACGGACTTCTCTACTAGCATCAATGCAGTGATCCAGGACAATTCTGAGGGACCTATGAGAAAGATGCTCTCCACATCCAGAGAAAGAACTGTGGGAGCAGAAACGCAGAAGAAAAAAACATTTCCTTGATTACATAATTCCATGGGGATATGTTTGGGGATGTAGACTAAACAACCACCCCAGTGCAAATATCAATAATATTGAAATAGGTCTTGATCAATGGTACATGTAAAATACAGGGGAATTGCACGTTGGCTACGGGGGGAGAGGAGGAAGGGGAAGAGGGGAGGGAAAGAACATGAATCATGTAACCATGGAAAATTTTTCATAATTAATCAATAAAATTAATTAAAAAAAGAAAATAAGACATGGGAGTCAAGTTCTAGACGTTCATGTCCTAGTCAGAAGGGAAATTCAATAGAAATATCACAAACCTGAGATCCATCAGCATGGCTGTATTGTCCACTGTCTACAAGATATAGGCCTCAGTTTCCTCATCTGGAAAATGGGCTGATCCTGGTCTAGATAGGAAGATTACATGGGAGTCAAGTACCAGATGGCCATGTTCATGTTGGAAAGGAAATACAATGGAAATATCACCAACCTAGGAATCACACACATGGCTGAATTATTCAGTATCTACAAGATAATGCCCTCAGTTTTCTCATCTGGAAAATGGGCTGATGCTGGTCTAGGTACTAAGAATTATAGGGGAGCCGAGTTCTAGATAGCCATGTTCATGATAGGAAGGAAGTACGATGGAAATCTCACCAAACTTGCAGTCACAAGCATGACTAAATTTTCACTATCTGCATGATACTGGCCTGTCTCATCTGGAAAAAGGGATGATGCTGGTCTAGACAGGAAAGATTACATGAGAGACAAGTTCTAGACAACCATATCTTAGTCAGAACAGTAGTACAAGGGAAATATCATCACCCATGGATCCACACACATGGCTATATTGTTCACTATCTACAAGGTACTGGCATCAGTTTATTCATTTGGGAAATGGGCACATGCTCGTCTACATAGAAAGGATGACATGGGAGCCAAGTTCTAGACTGCCATATTCATGTACAAAAGGAACTACAAAAGAAATATCATCCACCCTTGGAGCCACATGCATGAATGTATGATTCACTACCTCCAAGACACTGGACTTCATTTCTTATCTGGAAAATGGACTGATACAGGTTTAGATAGGAAAGATGACATAGGAGTTGAGTTCTAGATAGCCATCTTCATGTTGGAAGGTAAGTACAATAGAAAAAACACCAACTTGAAGACAAAAGCATGGCTGCATTGTCCACTATCTCCAAGATACTGGCCTCGGTTGCCTCATCTGGAAAATGGGCTGACACAGGTCTAGATAGGAAAGATGGCACAGGAGCCAAGTTCTAGATAGCCATCTTCACGTTGGGAGAAAAACACAATAGATATAACACCAACTATGGAACCATACATATGGCTGTATTATTCACTATCTACTAGATGCTGGCCTCAGTTTCCTCATCTGGAAAATTGGCTGATGCTGGTCTAGATAGGAATGATTATATGGGAGTCAAGTTCTAGATAGCCATGTTCATTTTATTTATTTTTTTAAACCCTTATCTTCTGTGTATTCGGCTCCTAGGTGGAAGAGTGATAAGGGTGGGCAATGGGGGTCAAGTGACTTGCCCAGGGTCACACAGCTGGGAAGTGTCTGAGGCCAGATTTGAACCTAGGACCTCCCATCTCTAGGCCTGACTCTCAATCCACTGAGCTACCCAGCTGCCCCGCCATGTTCATTTTGGAAGGGAAGTACAATGGAAATATCACCAACATTGGAGGCACAAGCATGACTTAATTGTTCACCATCTACAACATACTGACCTCAGTTTCTAAATCTGGGAAATGGGCTGATGTTAGTCTAGATAGGAAAGAGGACATGGAAGCTGAGTTCTAGCTAGCCATGTTCATGTTGGAAGGGAACTACAATGGAAATATCACCAACCTGGGAGCCACAAACATAGCTGAATTCTTCAATATATCCAAGATACTGACCTCAGTTTCTAAATCTGGGAAATGGACTGATGCTGGTCTAGATACTAATGATTAGCAATGATACATGTAAAACCCAGTGGAATTGTGTATCAGCTACAGGGCGTAGGAGGTTTGGGGGGAGAGGGAAAGAACATGAAATACATAACTATAGGAAAATATTCAAAATAAAATAAAAAAGATACTAATGATTACATGAGAGTCAAGTTCTAGATACTCATTTTCATAATGGAAGGAAAGTACAATGGATAAATCACCAACCATGGAGCCATACAAATGGTTGCATTGTTCACTATCTACTAGATGCTGGCCTCAGTTTCCTCATCTGGAAAATGGGCTGATGGTGGTCTAGATAGGAATGATTATAAGGGAGCCAAATTCTAGATAGCCATGTTCATGATGGAAGGGAAGTACAATGGATATATCACCAAACTTGGATGCACACTCATCACTTTATGAACTATATGAAATATACTAGCCTCAGTTTACTCATCTGGAAATGGGCTGATGCTGTCGAAGTAAAAAAATAATGCATGCAAGTCAAGCTCTAGACCTCAATGTCCTAGTCTGAGGGGGAACACAAGGGAAATATCACAAACCTGAGATCCATGCATATGGCTGTATTGCTCACTGTCCACAAGATCCTGTCCTCAGTTTCCTCATCGAGAAAATGGGCTAATGCTTGTCTAGATAGGAAAGATGACATGGAAGCCGAGTTCTAGAACACCATGTCAATGTTGGAAGGGAGTTCAATGGAAATATCACCAACCTTCGAGCATCAAGCATTGCTGAATTGTTCACTACCTCTAAGATACTGCATTCAGTTTCTAAATATGTAAAATAGGCTGATGCTGGTCAAGATGGGAATGATTATATGGGAGCTGAGTTCTAGATAGCCATGTCTCTTTTTGAAGGGGGAAGCACAATAGAAAAATCCCCAACCTTGGAGCCACAAATATAGGTGAATTATTCACTATCCCTAAGATATTGGCCTCAGTTTCTAAATCTGGAAAATAGACTGATGTTGGTCTAGTTACTAATGATCATATGGGAGCTGAGTTCAAGATAGCCATGTTCATGTAGGAAGGGAAGTACAATGGAAATATCACCATCTTTGGAGCCAGAAGCATGGCTGAATCGTTCACTATCTCGAAGATATTGGCCTCAGTTTCTAAATATGGAAAATGGGCTGATGGTTGTCCAGATAGTGATGATTATATGGCAGCTGATTTCTAGATAGCCATGTTCATGTCAGAAGGGAAGTACAATGGAAATATTACCACCCTTGGATCCGCACGCATGACTATACTCTTCTCTCTCTGCCACCTACTGGTCTCAGTTTTCTCATCTGGAAAATGGACTGATTCTTGTCTAGATAGAAAACATTGTAGGATCAAAGTTCTAGAAACCCATGACCATGCTAGAAGGGAATTATAATGGAAATATCACTAACTTTGGATTCATTTTCATGGCCCCATTTCTCACTATAGGAAAGATCTAGGCCTCTGTTTCTTCATCTTGAAAATGGGATGATACTGGTCTAGAAAGGAAAGATGACATGGGAACCGAGTTCTACACAGCCAAATCTTAGTCAGAATGGAAATACAATGGAAATATCATAAACCCTGGATCCACAGACATGGCTAAATTCACTGTATGCAAGGTACTAGCCTCAGTTTAGTCATCTGGATAATGGGCTGATGCTATCCTATATAGAAAATAATACATGAATTTTCAAAGACTGCCTGCCCTTTGATCCAGGCATACCACTGCTGGGTTTGTACCCCAAAGAAATAATAGGGAAAAAGAATTGTACAAAAATATTCATAGCTGTGCTCTTTGTGGTGGCCAAAAACTGGAAAAGGAGGGTATGTCCTTCAATTGGGGAATGGCTGAACAAATTGTGGTATCTGCTGGCGATGGAATACTATTGTGCTCAAAGGAATAATAAACTGGAGGAATTCCATGTGAACTGGAATGACCTCCAGGAATGGATTCAGAGTGAAAGGAGCAGAGCCAGAAGAACGTTGTACACAGAGACTGATACACTGTGGTAAAATAGAACATAATGGACTTCTCTACTAGCAGCAATGCAATGACCCAGGACAATTCTGAGGGACTTGTGAGAAAGAACGCTGTCTACACCCAGAGAAAGAACTGTGGGAGCAGAAACATAGAACAAAAACAACTGCTTGGACACATGGGTTGTGTGATAATGGAATTAGCTCTAGTCCATTCATAGTCAAAACTCTACCTACCTGAGATGATGCCATCCCCACCTCCCTTAGTGGGGAGAGGAGATGAGGTACCCACACGTGACAATAAGTATCAAATCAAGAACAAGGGACTGCCCTTTGGGCAGTCCAAATCAGTGTAGAGGCTGCCATTTGTCCACTTGAATTAGAGGTGGACCCCCAGGAAGTGACAAGAGACACCATCTCTTCAAGTATGTTGGTTACTTCCTGCTAAGGGAGTTCCCGCTTTGAACTTGGTGCTGAAGGAGCTCCTGAGACCTCAGGCAGCTTCTACTCTGAATGGTCATGTGGGTAAGTTAGGCTGACTTCCTTGGCCTACCTTGGCGTTTTCCAAGACTCTACCTTAAGTAGGCTCTAGCCTATCTGATTGCTAGGCCTTGTGGCTTGTAGCCTCATTTATTTAGCCTTTTAACCTTCTCTCTCCATCCTCTCCCTCTCTCTATTTCCTTACCTTTTACCTTCCTAATTGTAAATAAACTACCGTAAACCCGATCCTGACTTGGGTCTATTTTTAATTACGGAATCCATCTGAATTGTTGATTCCTGGCGGCCACACTTTAAATATATATCTATAAAATATCTAAAATCTCCCTCTTACAGTTGAGACGGACATGATTGGGGATGTAGACTCGAAACTACCACCCCAATGCAACTATCAATAATATGGAAACAGGTCTTCATCAATGACACATGTAAAACCAGTGGAACTGCTCATTGGCTACGGGGGAGGGGAGGGAAAGAACATGAATCATGTAACCATGGAAAATTTTTCATAATCAATAAAATAAAAAAAATTTTTTAAAAGAAAATAAGACATGGGAGTCAGGTTCTAGATGTCCATGTCCTAGTCAGAAGGGAAATTCAATGGAAATAGCACAAATCTGAGATCCATGTATGTGGCTGTATTGTCCACTGTCTACAAGACACAGGCCTCAGTTTCCTCATCTGGAAAATGGGCTGATGCTGGTCAAGATAGGAAGATTATATGGTAGTCAAGTTCTAGATACACATGTTAATGTTGGAAGGGAAATACAATAGAAATATCACCAACCTTGGAGCCACAAGCAAGGCTGAATTATTCACTATCTCCAACATGGCCTCAGTTTCTAAATCTGGAAAATGAACTGATGCTAGTCTAATTACTAATGATCATGAGAGCCGAATTCTAGATAGCCATGTTCATGTTGGAAGGGAAACACAATGGAAATATCAACAACCTAGGAGCCAGACGCATGGCTGTATTGTACACTATTTCCAAGATATTGGCCTCGGTTTAATCGTCTGGAAAATGGGCTGATGCTGTCTAAGTTAAAAAATAATACATGGGAGTCGAGTTCTAGACCTCCATGTCCCAGTCAGAAGAGAAATTCAATGAAAATATCACAAACATAAGATCCATGCATGTGGCTGTATGGCTCATTGTCTACAAGATACTGGCCTCAGTTTCCTCATCTGGAAAATGGGCTGATGCTGGTCTAGATACTAATGATTACATGGGAGTCAAGTTCTAGATAGCCATGTTCACCTTGGAAGGGAATTAAAATGGAAATATCACCAAGCATAGAGCCAAACATGAGGATGTAATTTTCACTATCTACTAGATACTGGCCTCAGTTTCCTCATCTGGAAAATGGGCTGATGATGGTCGAGACAGGAATGATTATATGGGGGACAAGTTCTAGAGAGCCACATTCATGTTGGAAGGGAAGTTCAATGGATACATCACCAATCTTGGAGCCACACATTCATTGCTTTATGAACTATCTGAAAGATACTAGCCTCAGTTTACTCATCAGGAAAATACACTGATGATGTCCAAGTTAAAAAATAATACATGGGAGTTGAGTTCTAGACTTCGATGTTCTAGTGTGAGGGAAAACACAAGGAAATTTTCACAAACCTGAGATCCATGCACGTGGCTGTATTGCTCACTGTCTACAACATCCTGGCCTCAGTTTCCTCAACAGGAAAATGGGCTGATGCTGGCCTAAAAAGGAAAGATGACAGGGAAGCCGAGTTCTAGAACACCATGTCAATGTTGGAAGGGAAATTCAATGCAAATATCACCAACGTTGGAGCGAGAAGCATGGCAGTATTGTTCACTATAAATTAGATGCTGGCCTCAGTTTCCTCATCTGGAAAATGGGCTGATGCTAGTCTAGATAGGAATGATTATATGGGAGACAAGTTCTAGATAGCCATGTTCATGTTGGAAAGGAAGTTCAATGGATACATCACCAATCTTGGAGCCACACACTCATTGCTTTATGAACTATCTGAAAGATAGTAGCCTCAGTTTACTCACCTGGAAAATGGGCTGATGCTGTCCAATTTAAAAAAATAATACATGGGATTCAAATTCTAGACTTCAATGTCCTAGTTCGAAGGGAAACACAAGGGAAATACACACATGAGATCTATGCACATGGCTGTATTGCTCACTGTCTACAAGATCCTGGCCTCAGTTTCCTCATCTGGAAAATGGGCTGATGTTTGTCTAGTTAGGAAAGATTACATGGGAGCCGAGTTCTAGAACTTCATGTCAATGTTGGAAGGAAAATTCAATGGAGATATCAATAACCTTGGAGCCATAAGCATGGCTGAATTATTCACTATCTCTAAAATACTGGTCTCAGTTTTCTCATCTGAAAATGGCCTGATGATGTTCTAGATAGGAAAAATGACATGGGAGCCGAGATCTAGATAGCCATGTTCATTTGGAAGGGAAGTAAAATGGAAATATTAGTAACCTTGGAGCCACAAGCATGACTGAATTGTTCAACATCTACAAGATACTGTCCTCAGTTTCCTCATCTACAAAATGGGCTGTTGCTGGTTTAGATAGGAAAGATTACATGAGAGTCAAGTTCTAGATAGCCATGTTTATATGTTGGAAGGGAAGTACAATGGAAATATCATGAACCTGGAGCCACAAGCACAGCTGAATTGTTCACTATCTCCAAGATATTGGCCTCAGTTTCTACATCTTGAATATGGGCTGATGCTGGTCTAGTGACTAATGATTACACAGGAGCCGAGTCCTAGATATCAATATTCATGTTGGAAGGGAAGTAAAAAGGAAATATCACCAACCTTGAAGCCTAGTTCTAGATAGCAATGTTCATAGATACTCTTTCCAAGATACTAGCCTCAGTTTCTAAATCTGGAAAATGGGCTAATGCTCGCCTAGATACTAATGATTATATTTGAGCTGAGTTCTACAAAGCCATGATCACATTGGAAAGGAAAAACAATGGAAATATCACCAACCTTGGAGTCACCAGCATGACTGAATTATTCACTATCTCCAAGATATTGGCCTCAGTTTCTAAATCTGGAAAATGGACTGATGCTATCCAAGATGGAAAAAATAATACATGGGAGTCGAGTTCTAGACTTCAATGTCCTAGTCAGAAGGCAAATTGAATGGAAATATCACAAACCTGAGATCCATTCATGCAGCTGTATAGCCCACTGTCTACAAGATACAGGCCTCAGTTTCCTCATCTGGAAAATGGACTGATATTGCTCTAGATAGGAAGATTACATGGCAGTCAAGTACCAGACAGCCATGTTCATGTTGGAAGGGAAATACAATGGAAATATCATAAATCTCGGAGCCACACACGGCTGAATTATTCAGTATCTACAAGATATTGACCTCAGTTTTCTCATCTGGACAATGGGCTGATGCTGTTCTAGGTACTAAGAATTATAGGGGAGCTGAGTTTTAGATAGCCATGTTCATCGTAAAAGGGAAATATGATGGAAATCTCAGCAACCTTGGAGTCACAAGCATGACTGAATTGTTCACTATCTACATGATACTGGCCTCAGTTTCTAAATCTGAAAAGTGGACTGATGTTCCTCTAGTTACCAATGATCATATGGGAGCCTAGTTCAAAATAGATATATTCGTGTTGGAAGGTAAGTACAATGGAAATATCACGAAACATGGAGCCATACGTATACATGTATTGTTCACTAGCTACAAGATACTGACCTCAGTTTCCTCATCAGGAAAAAGGGCTGATGCTAGTCTAGATAGCCATGTTCTCATGGGAAGGGAAGTAAAATGGAAATATCACCAACCGTGGAGCCAAACATATGGCTGTATTTTTCACTATCTACTAGATGCTGGCCTCAGTTTCCTCATCTGGAAAATGGGCTGATGATGGTTTAGATAGGAATGATTATATGAGAGCCGAGTTCTAGATAGCCATGTTCACTTTGGAAGGGAAGTTCAATGGAAATATCACCAACCTTGGAGCCACACACTCATTGCTTTATGAACTATCTGAAAGATATTAGCCTCAGTTTACTCATCTGGAAAATGGGCTGATGCTATCCAAGTTAAAAAATAATACACAGGAGTCGAGTTCTAGATGTCCATGTCCTAGTCAGAAGGGAAATTCAATGGAAATAGCACAAACCTGAGATCCATCAGTGTGGCTGTATTGTCCACTGTCTACAAGATATAGGCCTCAGTTTCCTCATCTGGGAAATGGGCTGATAGTGGTCTAGATAGGAAGATTACATGGGAGTCAAGTACCAGACAGCCATATTCAACTTGGAAGGTAAATACAATGGAAATATTATCAACCTTGGAGTCACACATGGCCGAATTATTCAGTATCTAAAAAATACTGGCCTCAGTTTCCTCATCTGGAAAATGGGTTGATGGCGGTCTAAATAGGAAAGATGACATGGGAGCTGAGATCTAGATAGTCATGTTCATAGATACTATTCCCAAGATACTAGCCTCAGTTTCTAAATCTGGAAAATGGGTTAATGCTCACCTAGATACTAATTATTATATGAGAGTCGAGTTCTAGATAGTCATATTCATGTTGGAAGGGAAAAGCAATGTAATTATCAAAAACCTTGGCTGTATTGTATACTGTCTACAAGATACAGGCCTCAGTTTCCTCATCTGGGAAATGGGCTGATAGTGGTCTAGACAGGAAGATTTTATGAGAGTCAAGTACCAGACAGCCATATTCAAAGTTGGAAGGGAAATACAATGGAAATATTATCAACCTTGGAGTCACACAAATGGCTGAATTATTCAGTATCTACAAGATATTGGCCTCAGTTTTCTCATCTGGAAAATGGGCTGATGTTGGTCTAGACACTAAGAATTATAGGGGAGCCGAGTTCTAGATAGCCATGTTCATCATAAAAGGGAAGTATGATGGAAATCTCACCAACATTGGAGTCACAAGCATGACTGAATTATTCAGTATCTACAAGATATTGGCCTCAGTTTTTTCATCTGGAAAATGGACTGTTGGTGGTCTAAATAGGAAAGTTGACATGGGAGCTGAGTTCTAGATAGCCATGTTCATCTTGGAAGGTANAAATGGGCTGATGATGGTTTAGATAGGAATGATTATATGAGAGCTGAGTTCTAGATAGCCATGTTCATTTTGGAAGGGAAGTACAATGGAAATATCACCAACCTTGGAGCCACACACTCATTGTTTTATGAACTATCTGAAAGATACTAGCCTCAGTTTACTCATCTGGAAAATGGGCTGATGCTATCCAATTTAAAAAATAAATAATACATGGGAGTTGAGTTCTAGACCTCGAAGTCTTAGTCTGAAGCAGTATTTTCCAAAGTGGGAGCCACCGCCCCCTGGTGGGTGCTTCAGTGATCCAGGAAGGCAGTGATGGCCACAGATGCATTTATCTTTCCTATTAATCGCTATTAAACTTTTTAAAAAATTAATTTCCAGGGGGCTAAGTAATATTTTTTTCTGGAAAGGGGGCGGGAGGCCAAAAAAGTTGGGGAACCACTGGTCTGGGGGCAAACACAAGGGAAATATCACAAACCTGAGACTCATGCACGTGGCTTTATTGCTCACTGTCTACAAGATCCTGGCCTCAGTTTCCTCATCTGGAAAATGGGCTAATCGATGTCTAGATTGGAAAGATGACATGGACACCCAGTTCTAGAATGCCAAGTTCATGTTGGAAGGGAAGTTCAATGGAAATATCACCAACCTTGGAGCAATAAGTATGGCTGAATTATTCACTATCTCCAAGATACTGGTCTCTGTTTCTAAATCTGGGAAATGGGTTGATGCTAGCCTAGATAGGAATGATTTATGGGAGCCGAGTTCTAGATAGGCATGTTCATGTTGGAAGGGAAGTTCAATGGTAATATCACCAATCTTGGAGCCAAGCTCATCACTTTATGAATTATCTGAAAGATATTAACCTCAGTTTACTCATCTGGAAAATGGACTAATGCTGTCCAAGTTAAAAAAGAACGCATGGGAGTCGAGTTCTAGACCTCCATGCCCTAGTCTGAAGGGAAACACAAGGAAAATATCAAAAACTTAAGATCCGTGCATGTGGCTCTGTTGCTTATTGTCTACAAGACATTGGCCTCAGTTTCTTCATCAGGAAAATGGGCTGATGCTGGTCTAGATACTAAGGATTACATAGGAGTCGAGTTCTAGATAGCCATGTTCACATTGGAAGATAAGTAAAATGGAAACATCACCAACCGTGGAGCCAAACACATTGCTGTATCATTCACTATCTACAACATATTGGCCTCAGTTTCCTCATCTGGAAAATGGACTGATGCTATTCAAGATCCTAATGATTATATGGGAACTGAGTTCTAGATAGCCATGTTCATAGACACTATTTCCAACTAGCCTCAGTTTCTAAATCTGGAAAATGGACTGATGCTTGTCTAGTTACTAATGATCATATGGAAGCCGAATTCTAGATAGCCATGTTCATGTTCACAGGGAACTAAATGGAAATATCAACAACCTTGGAGCCACGCTCAACGCTTTATGAACTACCCGAAAGATACTAGCCTCAGTTTACTCATCTGGAAAATGGGCTGATGGTGTCCAAGTTAAAAAATAAAACATGGGAGTCAAATGCTAGCCCTTCATGTCCTAGTCTGAAGGGAAACTCAAGGAAAATATAAAAACATGAGATCCATTCACGTGACTATTGCTTTCTGTCTACAAGATCTTGGCCTCAGTTTCCTCATCTGGAAAATGGACTGATGCTTGTCTAAACAGGAAAGATGACATGGGAGCCAAGTTATAGAATGCCATGTCAATGTTGGAAGGGAAGTACAATGGAAATATCAACAACCATTGAGCCATACACATTACTGTACTGTTCCCTGTCTACAAGATACTGGCCTCAGTTTCCTCACCTGGAAAATAGGCTGATGCTGGTCTAGATAAGAAAGATTACATGGAAGTCGAGTTCTATATAGCCATGTTCATGTTGGAAGGGAAGTAGAAGGGATATATTGCCAACCTTGATGCCACACTCATCACTTTATAAACTATCTGAAACATACTAGCCTCAGTTTACTCAACCGGAAAATGGGCTGATGATGTCCAAGTTAAAAATTAATACAATGGAGTTGAGTTTTGGACCTGAATGTCCTAGTCTGAAGGGATTAAAATCAAGGGAAATATCACAAACCTGAGATCCGTGCATGTTGCTGTATTGCTCACTGTCTACAAGTTCCTGGCCTCAGTTTTCTCATCTTGAAAATGGGCTAATGCTTGTCTAAATAGGAAAGATGACATGGAAGCCGAGTTCTAGAATGCAATGTCAGTGCTGGAAGGGAAATTTAATGAAAATATCAACAACCTTGGAGTTGCAAGAATGGCTTAATTATTCACTATCTCTAAAATACTGGCCTCAGTTTACTCATCAGGAAAATGGGCTGATGACGCTCTAGATAGGAAAAATGACATGGGAGCCGAGTTCTAGATAGGCATGTTCACGTTGGAAGGTAAGTACAACAGATATATCACCAACCTTAGAGCCACGCTCATCACTTTATGAACTATCTGAAAGATACTAGCCTCAGTTTCCTCATCTGGAAAATGGGCTGATGCTTGTCTAGTTACTAATGGTCATATGGGAGCCAAATTCTAGATAGTCGTGTTCATGTTGGAAGCAAAGTACAATGGAAATATCACCAAATGTGGAGCCATACACAGTGCTGTATCGTTCACTGTCTACAAGATACTGGCCTCAGTTTCCTCATCTGGAAAATGGGCTGCTGCTGGTTTAGATAGGAAAGATTACATGAGAGCCAAATTCTAGATAGGCATGTTCATGTTGGAAGGGAAGTACAATGGAAATATCACCAACCATGGAGCCATACGTATGGATGTATTATTTACTATCTACAAGATACTGGCCTCAGTTTCCTCATTTGGAAAATGGGCTGATGATGGTCAAGATCCTAATGATTATATGAGATCTGAGTTCTAAATAGCCATGTTCATGTTTGAAGGGAAATGCAATAGAAATATCACCAACCTGGGAGTCACAAGCATGGCTGAATCGTTCACTATCTCCAAGATACTGGCCTCAGTTTCTAAATTTGGAAAATAAGCAGACGCTGGTCTAGATAGGAAAGATGATATAGGAGGTGAGTTCTAGACAGGCATGCTCATGTTGGAAGGGAAGTACAATGTAAATATCAAAAACCTTGGATCCACACACGGTTGTATTCACGATCTGAAAAATACTAGCCTCGGTTTACTAATCTGTAAAATGGGCTGATGTTATCCAAGATGAAAAAATAATACATGGGAATTGAGTTCTAGACCTCAATGTCCTAGTCAGAAGGGAAACAATTTGAAAATATCACAGACCTGAGATACACACTCGTGGCTGTATTCCTCTCTGTCTACAAGATCCTGCCCTCAGTTTCCTAATCTGGAAAATGGGTTGATGCTGGTCTGGCTAGGAATGATGACATGGAAGTCGAGTTCTAGATAGCCATGTCAATGTCAGAAGGGAAGTACAATGGAAATCTCACCAACCTGGGAGCCACGAGCATAGCTGTATTGTTCACTATCTCCAAGATACTGGCCTCAGTTTCTAAATTTGGAAGATGGGCAGATGCTGGTGTAGATAGGAAAGATGACATTGGAGCCAAGTTCTGGACAGGCATGCTCATGTTGGAAGGGAAATGCAATGGAAATGTCACTAACTTTGGATTCACATTCACGGCCCCAGTCTTCACTACCTGCTAGGTCATGGCCTCAGTTTCCTCATCTGGAAAATGGGCCGATGCTGGTCTAGATAGGAAAGATGATGTGGAAGTCAAGTTCTAGAAAGCCAAGTCCATGTAGAGAGGGAAGTAAAATGGAAATATCGCCACCCTTAGAGCCACACGCATGGCTGTATTGTTCACTCTCTGCAAGATACTGTTCTAGGTTTCTAAATCTCGAAAATATGCTGAGGCTGGTCTAGATAGGAAAGATGACACAGGAGTCAAGTTCTAGATAGCCATGTGCCGGACGGAAAGAAAGTACAATGGAAATATCACCCCCCTTGGAACCACCCCCATGGCTGTATTGTTCCCTATCTGCAAGATGCTGGCCTCAGTTTCCTCATCTGGAAAATGGGCTGATGCTCATACCCTATTGCCACCCTGCATCACTGGGCTAATGCGAGCCTAGTGCTTTGTGAACCATAAATACGTCCGCAAATGTACGTTGCGGTTTTCTCAGGCCAGGGATAATTTCATTAGCAGCCGAGAGGACGTCGTTCATTTAAAAAGGAGTCCCGGAGCAATGGGGCCATTTGTCTCCCTTTGTCTTATTGGAGCTGACTAACGATCCCTCCGCTTCCTCTCTGTTTCTTTCGTCATGCCTTTTCATGGTCAAGTGCCCACTCGAATGATGAGCCCAGAATTTATGATACTGCCGGTTTGCTGCTGCCGTTCGTATCCCAAGTACCCTCCGTGGCCCTCTGCGCTGAATTAGGAGCCTCACGTTCATCTTATCTCGTCCAGCCCAGGGTTTTAACCTAGCGTGCTATTCTTTCTCTTCTGCCTCAGTCCTCCACAAAGCCGGTCCTTCCTGGCGCTGGGTCACCTGCGATTCAGGTGAGCCATGGCTCAAAATGGGAAATAGCACAGGGCCAAACAAAGATTCCTGGGCTGCTCTGCTGGAGGCCTCCTTCCGACGCCCCGCGGAATCCTCCCAAAGTTCTCTGCAGACCTGGCCGTCCAGCTGGTTCTAAAGCTACCCAAGCGTACAGCCATCGTGCTTGTCGTCTAGTCCAAAGGAAGAACGGGAGAGATTTTGCCTTGCCAAAATCTAGGCAGATGAGATCGCTTTTATTCCCCCGAAACCCCAATCTTGTCACAGGTGAGTCTGACTTAACTGGCTCTTGATGAAGCCAGGCTGGGCTTCTGTGGCTGTTGCTTCCTTTTCTAGATCTTTACGAAGCATCCCTTTGATAATATGTCCTCGGAGCTTGCTAGGAACCAAGGTTAAGCTCACTGGCCATATTTTCTAGATCACCGCATACAGTAATGGCAATGTTGGAAAGAGGATTGGCTGTCAAACGACGGGCTACTCTTTTTTTTTAACCCTCACCCTTCCATCTTGGAGTCAATACTGGATATTGGTTCTAAGGCAGAAGAGCCGTAAGGGTAGGCAATGGGGGTCAAGTGACTTGCCCAGGGTCACCCAGCTGGGAAGTGTCTGAGGCCAGATTTGAACCCAGGACCCCCCGTCTCTGGGCCTGGCTCTCAATCCACTGAGCCACCCAGCCGCCCCCAACAACAGGCTACTCCCATCGATACACTGATCCAAAGTATTCCTGATGAGAAAATGCTAGCTACCTCCAGAGAGAAAACGGAAGGACTCTGGGTGCAAACTGAAATAGAGTTTTGTGGCTTTGTTTTTTGGTTTGGGGGGGGGGGTTTGGGCAACGTGGCTAATGTGGAAATATGCTTTCCGTGATTTCACGTGTATAACGGATATCGTGGTGCTTCCCTTTTCAGTGAGTGGAGGCATGATGGAAGGGAGGGAGAGAGTTTCGAATTTGATTTTGAAAGGAAAGAATGGCAAAAAAGAAAGAATAAATTCAAGTAAAAGGCAAGAAAATGAAGACATCCAGTAAAGACGAGAGAAAATATGTACGTCTGTGTATAAGAATCTGAGCTGTGCAAATAGGGACGCTTACTTGAGCAAAGGATATCCCTTTGGCAAAACTTTCCTAAACAGACTGAGGAAATACGCCCTCTAAAGTGGAGAAGTCCAAAGGCATCTCCCTCCCTGTACAAGATACAGGATATCACCGTTGGGAGAAGAGAGGACATCGCCCGGACTGAGTGGAGGGGACGCACACAGTGTGAAACAAGTTGAAAGACCCTAAGATTCCAGATGTAGAGCTGGAAGGGAATTCTGAGGCCACCCAGTCCAGCCTTCTCACTTTACAGAGGAGGAAACTGAGGCCAAGAGAGGAGAAGGGCCTTGTCCACAGTCATGCGTAAGATCACAGATCTAGAGCTGGCAGGGTTCTCCAAGGCCCCCACTCCAGTCCAATCCATCCGCTTTACAGAGGAAGAGATCAAGCCCCAGGGCGGGCAAATGAGCTGCAAATGGAGTCTGTGGCAGGACTGGAATACAAACCAAGGCTCTTTATTCCTTTTTCTGCAGGCCACGCCGTCTCCCAAGTATACCGATTCGCCCGGCAAGGTTTCGAGATGAAACTTTTGCTCTGCATCCCGCTGCCTTTGAATAGACGGCCCTATGGGATGTGCGAATGTCCCCATTAACACATTAAGCCTGAGTGCGTGGCGGCCATTGAAGATCAGAGCCACATTCTCGGACAATGAAAGAGAACAGATCATCTTGGAGAAAGAGCAGAGAAGCGAGTGAGAGCCCATGCAAAGGGGTCTCCTGGGAGGGTGGAGATGAAAGAAGATGAAACCCGCATTCATCCAAGACCCACAGGGAGCCCCTCAGCCTTTCAGTGCAAACCAGAGCATCACCCAGAGACGGCAACAGAGGGCCGAGTTTCCTCGAGTCCAATCCCCCGCGGTTGGGATAGAGAGTTCCTGGTCAATGCCGAACTCCGGGGCCCAATCCCGTTGAGAGAAGAGGAGCAAGTACAGAGCCCCACGGCTCGCGAAGCAACAAGGGTCTGAGCCAGGATGGGGAAGAGCCAACTTGGTGCCAGCAGTCCGGTGGATTGTGCCAGTCTAAGAGGAGAGGCCATCTTCGGCCCAGCAGCAGCTGCACCCAGAAGCTTCCACTGTTTGCCATTCTTTTTTCACTTGTGGAAAATGAGAATTCTGGGGCCAGTGGCGTACCGAGACGGCACGGGAGCCGGCCGGCTCGTAGAGCCAATCGTGCAACGCTCAGTGTGGGAAGCGTCAAATGCCAGAGGCCGGGGCTCGGTTTACGGTTCTGCTGGTTGCCCAGACTCGTCAAAGCGATGGAGAAAATGTTGACAATCCGGATCAAAGGAAGAAGTGGATCACGTATATGTGATTTTCCCTCCAGAGTGTGGCGTTCAACACGGAGCAGCCCGTCCTTCTGGGGGCAGTAGAAAGAGGCCTCGAGTCCTGGCCCTCCCGTTTCCAACCTTTCCGACCCTGGCCATTCTGCTTCCCTTCTCTGGATTCCGGTTTCTCCTCTGCCAAATGAGGTGCTTGGACTAAATACTCTCTAAGGAGCCACGTCCCAGCGGCGCCGGGATGAAAAGGCCACTGGATTTCCATGGAAGGGGCTCGGTTCTGTGTCTTCTTGGCCCGAAAGGCCCTCGGCTTCTCCGATGCTCAGTTTGCTCCCCTGGGGCAGCTCTGCTTTCTGAGGGAGCCGAGGCTCCCCCGCTTGTAACATAGGATGCAGCCGGGGTTGGACGGTTGTGGAAAAGCGCGTTCAGAAAATGGCTCCTTTCACGGCATTACGGTAAAGGCGCCTCTCCTCTCTCACGCGCTACCTGAGCCAAGCACATTAATGGAGCCGGGGGGGGGGGGGGGGAAGGAGGAAATTGGGCATTATGAGAAATTAAGTTTGCAAGAAATAAATAAGAATTGACGTTCGCATGTAGGCGCTATTGAAATGTGTTTCTAATTTCCACGCCTTTAATGGCAGGCTCCATTTCCTGCTTGTGGACATAAAGGTGTTCTGTGGGGTTGGAGAACGACGGCAAGACCTCGTTTATCTGGAAGACACGTTTCTAGCAATATCGTCTATACGCGACACGGCTCGAGTGCCCCCCCCCCCACCTCACGCCCCTTCGCAAAAGAAGTCCATACGCTCAAGGTCACGGACTTCCTCTGCCACCCATTTCTCCTTCCTTTATTTAGAAACTTTTCTTAACACGCTCGGCTAGTCCATAGCAGGGCAGAAGAAAACAAGGGGGGGAGAGGGGCTTCGACAGTACAGATGGGCGCACTGAGGCTAAGCAGAGTCGGTCATTGAGAGGCTGATCCTCAAGGAGAGACAGAAGCGTCGTGAGCCTAAGGGAAGAGCGTTTCCTCCCCAAAAGACCAACATCCCTGAACCTCACCACCCTCTGCCTCTGCTCGTTCATGCCTCTCTGCAAAAATAACTTGGCCCTCAGGGAATCACTGCCTTTCTGTGACTCAGTTTCCTCCTCCGTAAAATGAAAAGCTTCAACTAGATCACCACCAGGGTCTTCATAACACTATGACGCCCAAGAAAGCGTTGGCAGCTCTCTATTACCTGTAGGATACAAAAATGCCAGCGGCTCCCTTTGGCATTTTAAATCCACTCCCAGCTGGCTGCAGCCATCTTCCTCTCCTTCACTCACACTATGTTCTAGCCAAATCCACCTTCTTTTTGCCTTCATATGCAACATCCTTTCTCCCACCTCCATGCCTTTGTACATCCCTTACGCCGAGGATGTCTCCTGAAACTCCCGGATCCCTTCAAGGCTCCACTCAGGGGCTGTTTTGTACCTGAAACCCAATCCTGGTCGCTGCTGCTCCATCCTTGCGAAATTCCTTTTACTTGCTTTGTATTTTGTATTTTGCTTTGTATTTACTTATCTGCAGCCCTTGTTCCGTTTCCTCGTGCCCCACCCCCTCGAATGGAAGTTCCTTGAGGGCAGGCAGGGACCATTTCATTTTTGTACATCTAGAACACCGTAGGGGCTCACCCTGCTGCTTCTGACTCGGAGGCTATGATAGCGTGGTAATGGTGTCACATTGCATCTCTTTTCTATGAATTCATTGATTTCTTTCTTAATCAGGCATGGGGCAAAGGACATTGGCTTTAGAGGAAGAGACCCGGGTTCAGATCCTGATTCTACTCCTTAGGACTGGCAAAACCTCAGGCAGATGATTAAACTTCCCCAGGCCTCAATTCCCTACTAATTCTATTTTTTTTATTTTTTTATTTTTATTTTGAATATTTTCCCCTAGTTCCATGTTTCATGTTCTTTCCCTCTCCCCCAACCCCCCTAATCCCCCTTAGCCGACCCACAATTCCCCTGGATTTTACCTGTATCATTGATCAAGACCTAATTCCATATTATTGATAGTTGGACTAGAGTTACCGTTTAGCATCTACATCCCCAATAATATCCCCATCAGCCCATGTGTTCAAGCAGTTGCTTTTCTTCTGTGTTTCTACTCCCACAGTTCTTCCTCTGGATGTGGCTGGTTTTCCTTCTCAGAAGTCCCTCGGCCTTGCTCTGGATTCTTGCATTGCTGCTAGTAGAGAAGTCTGTTATGTTTGATTGTGGTACTCCCTACTAATTCTAAATCAATCATTCTAAATAATTCTACTAGTTCCAGCTGTGTGACCCTGGGCAAGTCACTTGACCCCCATGGCCCACCCTTACCACTCTTCTACCTAGGAGCCAATACACAGAAGTTAAGGGTTTGAAAAATAATAATAATTCTACTAGTTCCTAAAATGAGGGGATGGGACCAGATGGTGCATATGTGAGTCCTTGGACTAGTCCCTTCCCCTCCTTGGGCTTCAGTTTCCTCCCAGAAAAATGAAAGGGTGGGACTAGATGGCTTCTGGCATCCCTGCCAGCTCCAGATCTAAAAACCTGGTTGTGTGACTCTGAGCAAGTCATAGCCCCTCCCGATGCCTCAGTTTCCTCACTTATAAAATGAGGAGAAATTACTGGGGATGTAGACGCTAAATGATAACTCTAGTCCAACTATCAATAATAAGGAATTAGGCCTTGATCTAATACGTGTAAAACCCAGTGGAATTGTGGGTCAGCTAAGGTGGGGTGGGGAGTTTGGGGGGAGGGAAAGAACATGAAACATGGAACTAGAAGAAAATATTCAAAATAAAAAATTTTTAAAAATAAATTATGAATTAATAAATTAAATAAAATAAAGTGAGATCGCTTGAAGTGGCTGCTCCAGGTGGTCCCTTCTGAATCTAAAGCTCTGATCCTGTGCCATGTTGACCGCTTCCATCTCTATCATCTGCACAACCGGGCCTCTGGCATGTCCTACCGTGTTTTCTGACACCGCCAGTAGGCCGTGATCTCGTGAGGTCTAGGGTGCTAATCCTACGGTCGCTCACCTACAGCTAGACGGAGACAAGATCGGATGCGAGCCGAGTCTGGAGAAACGGGCTCTATCCTCTTTCCGAAGCTCACAAGCTGTGGGCCCGTCGTGGGAAAGTGGCTTCCTCTGCCCGAGCCTCAGTTTCCCCATGTGTCACGTGAGTGGGTTGAACCAACTGATCTCTATGATCCCTTCCAACTGATCCTCCCGTACCCTGAGCGTTGCCTTAAGCGGCCCACTGTGCTCATTTAAACTTTTTCTGCCAGCCAAGTTGAAGATCACTTGGCCGCCGCGCCCCCCCCCCAAAGGTATTCCAAAGGTGCGGCGTTCATCCAGCTGTGAGGCGCATGACTCCAGAGCGGCAACAGCTTAAAGCATTCTACGTGGGGGCCGGCGAGGAAGCAGTCACTGAGGAAATACCATCGTTAGGCCCTTTGCAACTGGCCGCCACAGCGAGACGGCCAGCAGTTCATTTCCTGACCGCTCAGGTGGAAATTGTAAAAACAATTAAGATCCCAGCCTAATCACGGAACCCGAGCCAGCGGCCGAGCTCATTTGCAACTCTGGGCTGGAGCTGGTGTGCCAACAAGCCAAGATGCCGGGAGTTTATTATTGAGACCAATTAAAAGCACTAGGTGATGAGGGAGGGGTGCGGGTGTGCAGGCCGCGCGCCGCTCGGCTCGGCTCGGCCCTGCTCGGCTCCAACCTGGCTTTGGAAAGCATTAGGAATGCCAGCAGTCGGGCCATATGGCCCAAATTAGGAGGAAGCGCCAAGGAGCACGCTGGAAATCGGAGCAAAAGGCAACGGCCCGATAAAACAAACGCCTCGCCAGAGTGAGAGCAGCCCCAAGTCTGAAGCAAGCCGGCTTTCTCCCACCCCGCCGTCTGAGCGGCCTGCAAAGCCCAGAGTTTGAATCAACAGTAAAAGGAAAATGAATTGAACAAAATCCAAACAACTCTAACTGTGCAGCAAGAGCCCTTGTTAAATTTCCTGTCCACCATTTGGACTTTTATGTATTTTAGGGCTACCAAGAGAGTTCTTAAAGGGCCAGATGATGAAAATCTGCGGCTCTTCCTCCCAGAGGGTCTGACCGGTGCATCTGGGGAGGGGGCAGTCACACGTCTACTATAAAGCTGTTGGCCATAAAACGGAGAGAAAAGAATTAAAAATTGAAGCCATTTGGTAGCAGTTATTAAAACAGAGGTGTGTGTGTGTGTGTGTGTGTGTGTGTGTGTGTGTGTGTGTGTGTGTCGAGGCGGGGGTGGGAGGCGCACAGAGTTACCTTGGCAAATTAGGCTCATGGAATGAGAGTCGTGCCCAGATAAGATGGCCTTTTTATGTCTCCCCAAAATGTGTTTTTGTGCTCCGACGTTTTTCCAATCCTCCCCCCGCTACGCCCAACTCCCCAGACGGCCCTCCCCCTCCATCCACTTTTGCGGAGAGGCCAAGTATTCGGCTTTCACCGATGGGTCCCTTTGAAGGTAAAACGCCTTCCCCCGAGCCCAAGCAGAACCTGCAGACAGAAAGAACAATGTGGACATACCTATAAACTCCAGACAGGCTAGGCTCGGGGTAGCTAGATGGGGCCATCTTTGAACGGAGGACAACAATCCCTCCGACTGTTCCATTTCAAGATGAAAACAATGTGCCTTGACTTGCTCTTTCCATAGTCATGAGAAAGAAGAGAAGCGAATGAATAAATGAATGAATGAATGAATGAATGAATGAATGAATGAATGACTCTAGGGCAATTACATGGGTCCTTTAGTGACCCGGGCTTCTCTGAGGCAAAGGCCTAACTTCTGAAAAGCAACATTCTTCTGGTGGAGCAGTATGGCTAGGAGTTACTCAAAAGCTGATGGAGAGGGATGCATGACGAGAGTGAACTAATCATACGCTCATATCGACAGAATATCACAGCCCCAAAGCGGTGGGACCGGTCACTTAGCATCCATCACTTGAGTATTTATTAGGTACCTACTAAACGCCAGGCCCTGTGTTATATGCCAGAAGCAACAAATACTGTGATGTTGGAAATTTGGAGGTCCCCATTCTAAACTTCCTGTGGACATTTAGGACTCTTTCAAAACTACATTTCCCATGATTCCTCCTGGGTAATAAGGCAGACCGGAAGTGTGATTACGTAGACAGAGGTATAAGATTCAGGATTTGATTGGTACACGCTCTTTTCCTGCTGAAGCAGCCAGGGGACAGAGGTATGGCGCGACTTTTGAACTAAATCTTAATAGGCACGTGGCTTCATTTTTCTAAATGGCTTTCAAAAAACCTTTTGAAACCATATTTTTAATTCTGTCCCTCTATATTGATTTTATTTGTTACGATACAAAAGCATACCAATCCCTGCCCTCAAGGAGCCTATATTCTAATGGAAGAGCCAATGGCTGCTTAGATAGATATGAGAGAGGGCACATGGATTACCCATATTCTGTACTGGTGGTAGCCATAGAATGTCACAAGATCAAAAGGAACCCACACAGCTTTCTCTCACCCCACTAGTATATTGGGGAGACTCCTCATGCAGTATTTATGAAAAGATATGGCCAAGTCGCCAGGGAGGGGTGGCCGTGGATGTGCCGTGATCCACATCACTCAAGGGAATGCCCATATCACCATCAAAGCGTCCAAATATCGGCTCAAGAAAGAATAGTGACTGCACCATTCTTACGAAGCCTATTATCTACCAGAATAACGATTTCTAAAACATATATGGTCAATCTCCATACTGTCTCTGCACCCCAAAGATCCCCCCCAGATAAGAGGAACCAGGAGGGCTGTCCTCTCCACGTCTGTCCTAGAACAACACAGCAGTAGTTACTCAAAGTCGATTTGGGGCCAGTGAGTCCTTGTCCGTTATCCACTCGGCAGTATCTGAGCCAGGTTGGGCAGGGCCGAGTCGTGACCTAGAACCTCAGTCGCCACGAGCATCACTCCTTCCTCTGCTAACTCAGCCATAGAAAGTCTCTCACCCTTATCAGCCTGTTCGACCACTAGGGATACTCGGGATCCTAGCAGAAAGAGGCGGTAAGGGGCTTGAGAGATTTAAACTGACCCGTGCATCATGCATATGAGGAGACTGAGGCCCAGGGAGGTTAGCCCTATCTTTAGGGAAGGGGGATAACACAGCAGGAAATTATTTCACAAAAGTTCAATCGAATAGGTTTAAACAGGAATGTTCAGAAGAAATGAAGACTAATCTCGAGTCTTCCCAGAATAATCCATTAACTGGCAACACACCATAGTTTCTATGGATTTGGAATGGGTTGAATGACGAGACCCAAAGAATCAATGAATGAGCGAACGTTATCTGGGAGGAAGGTTTCTCGTGGAACATCCCTGGGGAAGTAGCCCGGTGCTTTTAGCAATGACTTAGAAGCGGGGATAAATGGCATAATTACCAAAATGACAGATGACACGAAGCTGGGAGGGCTGGGGAGCAGACGGAATGACAATCAGGATCCCCAAAGATCTTGACGCACCAGAATGATGGGCTAAATCCAAAGAAGATGAATTTTCCCTGCACCTGGGTTCTAAAAATCCACGAGCGCAAGAGGGGAAAAGGAAGGACGGGCGTATCAAGGCAACAAAGGTCTTGGAGTTTTCATGCATGACAGCAAGCTCAGTGTGAATCAACACAACGACAGGACTCTGCAGGAAAAGTGCATTTAGTTGTCAGCTGCATTACCAGGGGCACATTATCCACTATAATGAACGTTATAGTTCCGTCATCCTCTGACGTGGTTGTGATAGAGACCTACGGCACGGCCGATTTGGGGCACCACGGTTTATAAAGGACGTGGACGATTTGGAGAATGTTTGGAAATGAGCAATCCGGAGGACCAGGCCCATTTAAAGGGACTGGGCACGTTGAGCCTGAAGAAGGTCAGGGAAAGAGACAACCTGATAGCTACCGATCTCCAAACGTGTGAAAGGCACGGAGGACGGATTTAACTGGTTGTTTGCCCTCCGAGGACAAAGCTAGAAGCAACAAGTAGAAGCTGAGTAGGGGCACATTTAGGCCTCTCTCCTTGTTTAGGCCTCATTAGCATCCTTCCAGGCTCAGCACAGGTGCCACTTCCTTTGGGACTATTTTTTGTGATCCCTCTAGTTGTTAGATCTCCCTCCCTTCTCTCCTTGTACGTATTAATCATTAGTTTGGAATGAGTACCGTCTTTAAGGGCAGGGATATGGGTTCGCATTACCTTTGTATCCCCTGCACCCAGCACAGTGCCTGGCGTAGGTTAAGTCATCGCGCTAATGAAAGGTTGTTGGATTGGATTAGATCGCGTCTTTGGACCTGGTCCCTGCCGGAGGAACGAAGGCCCAAATTCTAAACTAGAGCACGGCTGCAGCTTTTCGCGAGCCAGTTCATGGGTCGTCAGGGCTGAATTTGTTTCGTGAATCGTGAAAGACAGTGTAGCAGAATGAATAGTGAGCCGGCCTCAAAGCCAGGGAGACCCGTTTTCAAGTGAGGTCTCTACCAAGCCACGACTATATAATCCTGAACTTCAGCTCGGAGATTGGAGAGGGGGAATCTCCCCATCCGAGAGGTCCCTATACCAGTGAAATCACAAGTTCCATCCCCACACCTATCTCTGCCTCTTTGGGAATCCCTCATGATGTGATCAAGAAGGGCTGTGACGTGCACTAGCGAAGCAAAGACACCGTGAAATTCTAAGATATGTCTGAGGAAGCAGACCTGCACACCTGAGGCATCAAACTTCCTTTGCCAAGTAAGCCTGGGATGTTGGCAAAGAGATGGAAATCCCAGAGGGAGCAACTAAGAAATCAGAGCATCTTCCTTTGCTAGAGCTCTTTAAGGATTGCCAAGTCCCCTCTTCACAACAATGTATTGAGATTAAGGCCACACTGTCATCCTCATTTTTCCATTTGAGAAAACCGAGACTTGGGTTCAGTGACTTGCACAAGATCACAAAACCAGCCAGTGTCAGAGGCGGGATGGAAGCCCAGTACTTCTGATTCTAGGCCCAGGATTCTTCCCATTATAGCATCTGCTTCCCTTAGCACTATGGCTCCCTTCATCTAAAAAGTGCAGATACAGAGGAATAGATGAACAGATGTGTAAATAAATAGACAGAAAGACAGATACATAATAGGTAGAGATGAGAGAGACAGGAGAGAGACAGACAGAGACAGACAGAGAGATCAGCAAACCTGATGAAGGTCACTTTATGGACCAAGGTGGAGGTAGAAGGGTTCCTTTAGGCCAGTGATGGTGAACCTTTTAGAGACCGAATGCCCAAACTGCAACCTTCACACTCCATGTGAGCCCCCTGCCTTATCCCAGACAGGGGAGGGAGGAAGTGCTCCCATTGAGCTGCTGGGCAGAGGGGAGGGGGGTGGGAGAAATGTCCTCAGGTACATGTGGAGAGGGGGAGGGGAGCAGGGCCCTCTGGCACACTTCAGCATGTGTGCCATAGGTTCGCCAACACAGCTTTAGGGAATTGGGGGGGGGG
>NC_058136.1:20640094-20724709 GCF_016433145.1 Gracilinanus agilis | reverse complement strand
GAGCTCGGGAAAGCCGCTCTTCCTCTCTGGGCCTTCTCAGTTTCCTCATTTATAAAATGAGGGAGTTGAACTAAATGGCTTCCCACATCCCTGTCAACACTGGATCTTCAATACAAGAAGTCAAAGTCATTTCCCCTTTTTAGACATGTTTCTCCTTCTGTAAAAAGAGGAGGCTAGACCGGTTGAGGTCCCTTCCCCTCCGAAAGCCTCAGTTTCCTCCTCTGTAAATTGAGGGAGTTGGACTACATGGCCTCTGAGGTCCCTTCCGGCTCAAGATCTAGGATCCTGTGGGTGACCTTGAGCAGGGCACTTACTTCTCTTCCCAGGGCCTCAGTTTCCTCTCCTGTAAAATGAGGGGGTTGGACTACATGGCCTCTGTAGCACCTTCTAGCACTAGATCTAGGATCCCACAGTCCTCTGAGAAATTCCGTTCCTACAGCAACCTTAGTGACGGACATGTAGCTCAAGCTCTCTCAGTTCTAGGCACCGTGGAGGGAGCTCAATTCATTTGAATTCAACAAACACTTATTGAGCACCTACTGTGTACAGAGATCAACATGAGTTCATCTAGCAAAGTTCAACAGGAATGGTGAAGGGATTCAAAGCCAGGCACCTTTACATAATGAAAAGTGTCGCAAAATCTGAGTCTAATCCGAGCTCTCTGACACTTGCTTCTTGCGAGACGACCTCTACTGGCCTCAGTTCTTCACCTCTAAGATGAGGCGGTTGGGTCAGAAGATCTTTAAGGTTCCTTCTCTCGTTCTGTGACTCAGTTGTCCTTTCCTTCTCGAGGATAAACATCCCCAATTCCCTCAACTGATTCTCCTCTAGTATGACTTTCGGTCCCCTCAGTCTTCGAGTCATTCCCTTCTCTGCCTCCAGTCGTTCTCTCCTCCAGGCCATGCTACAATCCCCTCTCGACAACCACCAGGGCTACAAATTGAAAAGATGACCAAGTCCAGCCCCTATCATCTGGGCGTTTAAGGTTTGCCCCACTCTGGCTTCACACGCACGAGGACTTGGCATTTCTATGGCCCTTGAAGTTTCCGATTTGCCCTCCTCACAGAAACTATGGGAGGGAGGGAGCATAAATAGCATACAGAATGGGAAAGCAAGAAATGCCCGGCTAAAAGGCATACCCTGTGAGCAGCTACGTGGCACAGTGGATGGAGCGCCGGGCCTGCAGTCACAAAGACTCAGCTTTCTGAGCTCAAGTCCGGTCTCAGACACTTCCTAGCTGCGTGACCCTGGACGAGTCACTTCTCCCTCCTTTTTGCCTCTGTTTGGTCATCTCTGAGAGGAGCTGGAGAAGGAGTTGGCAAACTGCTCCAGTGACTCTACCAGGAAAACCCCAATTGTGGTCATGAAGGGTTGGCCACCACTAAAAACAACTAAGCAACAACAGAAGTCATAGCTTATGAGTGGCAGTGCCAGGACTGGCACCCATGCCCCAGTTTCCTTCAAAACTCAGCTCGAGCACCGCCTTCTACACGAAGCCTTCCCTGATACTCCGAGCTTCCTCTAGCTGCCACTGCCTTGCCCTTCATGGAGATGACTCTGAATTCACTTTGTGTATACCCTGAATTTACTTATATGTGCTCTCCAATAGAAGCTAGGCTCCCAGAGGGCAAGACTGTTTCATTTTCCGCCTTTTGGTCTCCAGGCATTTAGTAGGCGTTCAATAAATGCCCTCTGATGGACGCATTAAAGCCAGATTCAGGGTTCTTTCCACAACTCCCAAAGCAGTTTCCTTCCATTGTCTCAGCCCTTACCTTCTGCCTTAGTATCAAGTCTAAGATAGAAGAGCAGCAAAGGCTAGGCAATGAGAGTTAAGTGACTTGCCCAGGGTCACACAACAAGTGTCTGAGGCCAAATAGGAACCCAAGTCCGGCTCTCTATCCACTTTGCCACCTAGCCACCCCTGCTCACTTGAGCCTAAGCTGACCCTATGGTTTTGCTCATGCCATGGTAATGGATCCCATTTTACAAAGGGGAAAGCTCAAAGTCAGGGAGGTGAAATGACTTATCAAAGGCCACCCAGTCAAGGACTCGGATGCAGATCATAGAATGACTCGGCCAATAGCGGGCTGGCTGAAATTTAATAAACGCCGTTACCGCTCATCCATCCGGTGGCCAGACCCACTCTCTTCTCCAGCGGCCCAGCACTTTGTTTTCGACTGCCTTCACTCCGAAGTGGCGCTCCAACTTCATCACTCTGCCCGACAAGTGACTGTTTTCAACGAGTGCAGGGGAACAGGCTGGTTGGTCTCTATGACAGGCCATACATAATCACTATAGAAATCTATAATTACACCTGTCAACCTTGTCTCCTGTAATTGATTCAATAACTAACAATGTCAGTCGCAGGCTAAGCTCCGAGGTCTCACTGTGTGAAAATACTCATACACAGCTAAACATCTTGGTATTTTAATTGCTTGTCATACTGCCAAGACTCCTATGTTGTAGCTATCTCCACAGCAACAGACCGGAATGGGGAAAAGCACATTTCAGAACCCGAAAGGGAACTGATCACCTTGTTTGTATTTTTGGGGCCTTTTAAGAAAATCACGGAGTTGTCGACAACAATCTATCTGGCAGGGAAGGCGGCGCGTAAAGGGGGCTCTCGGGATTTGGGGAAAAGTCGCATCGAATTCAGGAGAATCCCTTTTAATTACAGGGACTGGCGCAGATCACTCCATGCTTGAAGCTGTCTACATGCAGGCTCAACACAACAAGAAGTCTTCATCAGGAGCTGTTGGAACAAATTAGAGTCCGCCGACTACAAAGCGTTTCCCATCATCTCTCACTCTTCCTCCCTCTTGGCTCCAGCCAGAATAACGGATTACTCTCATTCCACTGATCGTGACTTGGATTTGCCCACCTCCATGCCTTTGCTGGCATCATCCCCTATACCTGCGATGCCCCCTATCCCCACCAACCCCCAACTCTTGCCCGTTGGCTTCCTCTCCATTCTTCAAGGATCCAACATCATCTTCTTCAGGATGCAGTCATTGTTTCGTGGTCCGTGAAGTGCTACCGTCTTCTCCTGATCTCACGACATTTTATACCCAGAGACCGATAGAACTGCAGAGCTTGAAGGAGCTTGCCAAGTCATCCTGTCCAAGCCCTTTGTTTTATAAATGAGAAAACCAAGGGAGGAAACATGAGTTGCCCAAGGTCACGTGGATAGTCGATGTCAAAACTAGTAGTAAAAGCCAGTCTCCTGACTCCCGATCCAAACCTTTACTCACAACACCAAGGTGTGCATTCATAGCATTAAAATGTATTATTTTATTTATTTATTATATATTTATTATATTATTATATAATATTAAATATTATTAATTTATATTATTAGAATATATATATATATATTTATTCTAATAAAAAGATTCTTCTTGTCTCTGGCTGTGCTACTGGGAACTGATCAGCACACATTGATTAAGTGCTTACTATGTGCAAAGCTCTACTCTAGGTAGTGGACAAACAAAGGAAAACAATTCACTTCCATGAAGAATATATATAGTATTCAAGTTTGGAGAATATTTCTCTCTATATAGGTCTCGTCTCTGACTAAGCGATTAGGAGCTCATTGCAGGCAGGACTCTTTACACCTCCTTCTGCCAACTTTGAACAAAGTCTGGCACAAAGGAGGCACGAATGGGATTAGTCAATGTTGGAGGGGCTGGGCAAAGACAGGCACACCAATACACTCTTGGTGGAGCTGCGAATTGCTCCAACAGTTCTGGACAGCATGTGGAATTAAGCTGAGAAAGAGAACAAGATGTTCATACTCTGAATCAGAGATGCCGACACAAGGAATATGCTCTGAGCAAGTCAAAAGCAGAAAGGGCTCCTATCTATCCAAATATAGAGTGAACGTTTTATTTTGGAAAATAACTGAAAACAAGAGAATGTCTAAACCAGTGCTGGGCAAACTTTTTAAAGAGGGGGCCAAAGGAAAGGAAATGCTCCTCTGTCAGTCTGTTTCTAAGGCAACTCTTTCCAAGTTTCATTGTATTGTATCCTACTCATTGTATTCGTCAGATTAGGAAGAATGTGGAGTGGCCGCATAGAACATTTCAGGGTACCACATTTGGCCCGCAGGCCATAGTTGGCCCATCACTGGACTCTAAATGAATTATGGTACTTGAACTTAAAGGAAGATTATTGTACTATTAAGGAATGACAAATAGGACAAAATCAGAGAAGCAATAAAAGATACCAAAACTGATGCAAAGAAGAGCAGGAAGAACCAGGAAAGCAATGGACACAGTGACTAGAAGAATATAAATGGGAAGAATAACAACAATAAAAATTTAAAGAGAATGTTGCATTTTTATAGGAACCAAACATAATCCTAAGAAGAGACTTGAGAGTGTATCTTCTTTTCAAAAGTGAATATAAGACTAGAATGATATGTTATAAAGTTTTAATGAACTGGATTTCCCCCCTCTTTTTTAATTTTTTGTTACAATTCTGTGTTAAGGAGGGGCACATATATATTTGTAAATTAAATTATATCAACGTTCGATTTACTATTTAAAAAAGAACAAGTAGAACAAAATCAACCTTGTTCCTATTTAAAATATTATGCTGTAAGAAATACATGAAGGGAATGATTTTGTTTTCTAATCCACTCTGTTATTTGCTTCAGTTTTATGGGCGAGTTCATCCCATTCACATTCAGGCTTATAATTATCAGCTGTGTACTCCCAGACATTTTGGTATCCTCTTCTGGTTCTACCCCTTCTTCTTATGCTATTTCCTTTTAAACCAGTGGTTTGTTTTAAATCAGTCCCCCTTGTCCCCTCCCTTGGTTTACTACCCTTTCCACCCCTCCTTTCCCCTCTTATTATTTTTTAAGGCCTAATGAATTCCCTCCCCCACTCTCTTCCCCTCCCTTTATGAACTCCCCACCCCAAAGGGAATGATTCTGGAGAAACAAATCTTCCATGGGAAGACTGTTATGAACTGATGCAAAGTAAAGTGAGTAGAATCAAGAGAAACGTTCATGCAATGACAGCAATATTTTAAATTCAGACAACTTTGAAAGACTTAAGAGCTTTTGTCAACATAAGTAATGACCACTCCAAGGTTTCAGAGGACTCGTGATGAAACACACTACCGGCCTACAGATAGACAGGTGAAGTTATCAAGAGAGCAGAAGGATTCCTGCCTCTTTTGGGCATGGCCAACGTAGACATTTGTTTTGCTTTGCTATCCATGTTTGTAACAAAGATTTTGTTTTTCTTTTTTTCCCTCCAGGTTGGAGAAGTTGGAGGGAGAGAAGGTGAGTTTTTGCTGATTGAAAAAATAACAAAATGTAGTTTCAAAAACTAAGGAGTACCACCCAAGGAAAAATGTTTTTAAAATAATAAGTCCCATAAGCCATCAGGTGAAATTAATTAAAGTCAAACTGTCTCTAAAGCCTTGCCAATTGTTCAAATCCCAAAAGTAAATCCCAGAAATGAACCACACCCAAAAAGGACATGTACAAAAGATGGAGACAAGATCAAATAACTAAGGATGAATACAAAAACATTTCATGTTCCTCTAAGGACACTGTTGGGAGCACTAAAGCTCTGAATAAGCCAAGGCTGGTGAGAAATGTTAAAGACAACAACATGGGGTTATTTTAGCTACACTGGGGGAAAAGGAGCATCCCAGAAATGATAACATTGCTGCTGTTGTGAATGGATCAATGATAATGGAACACAGAAAGAAGACAGAGCCGCTCAATTCTTATCACTTCTGTTTTTGCTGACAAGGAAATCAACCTTCGGACTAGAAAGGACAGTACAAAAATGGCTAATAAGGAGTTGAAACCCAAGATTAAACCCCTCTCCTCCATCCTTCTCTACCAGATTATCCCTCAATTATTCACCACCCTAACCTTCAACCTCTCCCTCTACTAGTTTCTTTCCTGCTGCTTTCAAAGACACTCAAGTACCCTCGATTATTTCATTTTAGTTTTATTTTTAAGCCCTCACCTTCTGTCTTAGAATCAATAATGTGTATTGGATCCAAGGCAGAAGACCAGGAAGGGCTATGGAATAGGGGTTAAGTGACTTGTCCAGGGTCACACAGCTAGATTATATCTGAGGTCAAATTTGAACCCAAGACCTCCCATCCCTAGACCTGGCTCTCAATTCCACTGAGCCACCCAGATGCCTCCACCCCAATCCTTTTTTAAAAAAAAACTTTACTGAACACTACCATTTCCTCAAGCTTCCATCCAGTATGTCTCCTGCCTTTCTAAGCCAAGCTCCTAGAACAACTTGTGATCATCCAGTCTCTGCTTTAACCCATAAGGGGGAGAAACTCGCCACCTCTCGAGGCCATCCATTCCACTTTGGGACAGTTCTTGACACTGGTAAGGTTTCATGATATCAAGACTGAATTGGTGTCCTTGCCACATTCCCTCCTAGTTCCTGGTTCTTCTCTCTGGGACCCAACAGAACAGGTAGAATCCCTCCTACACACGCTTGAAGACAGCTTCTTCAGGCTAACCACCCTCGTTTCCTTCACCTGACTTCACATGACATGGACTCAATAGTGGCCCTCCTTCTGACTCTTCAGTTCGTCAGTGTCCTTAAATTGTAGTGCCCAGAACTGAGCACAATACTCCACGTGCTGCTAGAGGAAGGCAAAACTCCCTATTCTTGGAAGTCATTCCTTTGAATACAGCCCAAGATGGGCATTAGGATTTTTTTAAACCCTCACCTTCCACCTTAGAATCACCACTATGTATCAGTGCCAAGGCAGAAGAGCAGTATGGGGTAGGCAATGGGGGTCAAGTGACTTGTCCAGGGTCACCCAGCTAGGAAGGCATTAGCTTTTCTGGCTGCTGAATCCCCACTGCTAAGCTGACTCATAATGAGCTTACGCTCCATTTAGACCCCCAGATCTTTTTCAGAACACTGTCTACAGTCTAACCATGCTTTCTCCTTTATCTTATTCTTATGAAGATGATTTCTTGTACCCGCATTTAGGATCTACATTGATTCCTATTGAATTTCATCTTATCAGCTTCTGCCCAAGGCTCCCCGCTTCTGTCTGGATGGATCCTCTTGAACCCTGACTCTGTCATTCACTATGTTAGTTATTTCACACTGACTTCAGGTGTACCAAGCCTCATTCCACAATTCTTAATCATGCCAAGGGGGAGCAGCTGGGTAGCTCAGAGGGTTGAGAGCCAGGCCTAGAGACGGGAGGTCCTAGGTTCAAATCCGGCCTCAGACACTTCCCAGCTGTGTGACCCTGGGCAAGTCACTTGACCCCCATTGCCTAGCCCTTACCACTCTTCTGCCTTGGAGCCAATACACAGTATTGACTCCAAGACGGAAGGTAAGAGTTTAAAAAAAATCACGCCAAGGGAGGTGGGTAGCTTGTCCCCTCCCCTCCTATCAACACTAGCAAATATGGCCTCCCCTCTATGGGATTTGTGGAGAAAGGCAGACTATCTGGATGTGGTCATTGCCACAGGGCCACAACAGCAGGCATCTGTGGCTGGTGGAAGAACAGAGCCCTAGGCCCCAGGCGAAAGGACAGCGATCTTCACAGGAAGTATGGCCTCTCAGGGAGGAAGTAGTCCACGCCCCCTCGACTTGCACGCTGAGATTAAGTCCATTCATCCCATCCTAGTTAGAGCTCTGACAATTGACCAGCAAAGAAAAACACAGAGTAAAGCGTAATGAGACAGAAGAAATATATGCAGTCATTTAAAGAAAACCAGAAGAGATAATTTCTTTTTTAATTAAACAGATTAGCTCGGGTAGTTGGAAGTGAAAATAACAGGAAAATACATTTGTGAACATTAGGCCACCTGGGAACAATACGCAAAGCTTCAAAAAGCTGTCAGGAAGCCAACAATTTCGATTTCACCCATGATTTAAATCATTTTTAAATGTGATGCACAAACTACGAGTGACACCTGAAAACCTCGTTCTATTCCTGTTCCCCAAATCGCCTCCGGCCCCTGGAATCTAGATTCGGTCCTCGCACTCAGTGAAAACCGCCCCCTCGGGAAGGGAGGAAGAGACTACGGCCAGGAGAAAGGAGGGAGGGCTCACGCCGGGGTACGGCCTGTACAGGACGTCGGGAAGAAGAGGGCTGAGGAAAACCTGCTCCCTTCCAGTGGCCATTCGAATGAGGGCTGAGACTTCAGAGAACCAGCGGGCCAGAGGTATGAACGACGGCCCAGCGTGGGCTGGAGAAAGGACGCTAGGAAGACCGGGCCTGCTTCTGTCTCTGGGACAAACCAGCCGGGCCTCCCCAGGCAACGAGCTCTCTTCTGTGGGCCACAAGCTCCCCGTCTGTAAAAAGAGAAGAGCGGTGCAGGAGCTGTCTGAAGTCTCGCCTCAGTCGTAGAGCCTTGAGATTTGGGGTTTCGACTCATTGGTTGGAGTAATCCCAATGGACTGTAAGACAGTCAAGCAAGAGAAGAACAGGCGGGGTGACATTGTGGGACCCAGCAGAGCCCTTTTGTCCATGCCAAGTCTACTCGCTGCCACCAGAGCCGAGCTTTTAGCCGCAGTATTCTGCCAGGGGGTAGCAATCTCTCTCCTTCCACAGAGGCAAACTCAAGAGGGAACTCTGTTCCGTGGATCCCCGGCTTACCGAACACAAGCAAAGCATAGACCAGGGTTTCTTCCAAAAGGATCTCTGGCACAGGCCCGTCCAAGATGGTCTCGCTGTTCTGAAGGATACGGAATCCAGGCAGAAGTCCAGACCTGTAACACTTGTGAGCCTCAGTAAATATTTCCCATGTGCCAGGGGAGGTGAGAGGCATCGTGGCATACTGAAGAGAGAGCCGGCTTCAAGACCCACCTCTGACATGCATGGGCTGGGTGAGCCTGGGCAAGTCACAACCTCTCAGTGCCCCCAGGCAATTCCAGAAGACTGGATGTGGCAGAACAGATACTGCCAGGCTGATTCGAAGAGATTCCTAATCTAGAGGTTCCCCATATCAGTGAATTTATATTCCCATAAAATAACAAGGAAATTAGGTGGCTGCAGTGGACTGAGAGCCAGGCCTAGAGATGGGAGGTCCTGGGTTCTAATCCGGCCTCAGACACTGACTAGCTGTGTCATCCCGGGCAAGTCACTTCGCCCCAGTGGCCTCAGTTTCCCCATTTGTAAAATGAGCTAGAAAAGGAAATGGCAAGCCTCTCCAGGATCTTTGCCAAGAAAAGCCCCAAAGAGGTCACAAAAGGTGAACACAACTGAAAACGCCTAACGACAAAGTATAGGAGTACACGCTGCCGACTCAAGGGCACACGAGATTGCTTAATAAGGAGTCCCGAGTAGCTTAAGGCTGATGAGTTCCAACAGTCTTCTGAGGTAGGCAGAGCAATTCAGATATTCTACTCAGCCACTAAAATGACGAAACTGAGGCTCCAAGAGGCACGACTTCACAGCTAGGAAAGCCCTCCTGAGAAGGTTGTCACAGATCCCTGCGTTCCTCCTCTATTACCAGAGGGTTGGATTTGCCCTTCTCCCCCCACTCCACAATCGGCTTCAATTTGCCAACCAAAAGTCATTTTTTTCAAAGCAGACCTTTCACTCCAGGGCTTTCAAAGGCGTCTCTAACATCTGAAAAGCAAAATTGTTCCCTCGATTCCTGGTGCTCAGATCTACAAAGGTAGACTCTGAAATTTGGGGATTGAAGAAGTCGGGGAGGACGCGGGAAAGAGAGAGCTTGCTCGTCATACACAAGGCCAAAGATCTTGTTGGGTTCCATTAGGCAGGAAGGGAGGGTCTCTCTCCACTATCCAAAGCACTGGCTCTGCTATCCCGGAACGGGCTGTCAATTCAACTCAAGAAGAGAGGGTGAGGGACGTGGATCCTCCATTTATCTATGGGCTTAAGCCCAGAGTCATCTGGGAGATAGCCTAGAGCAGTGATGGGCAAACTACGGCCCTCGGGCCAGATGGGGAGGAGGGAGGCCTGAAATGTTCTATCCGGCCACTCTTCATTCTTCCTAATCTGACAAATACGAGTAGGATACAATACAATGAAACTTCGAAAGAGTCGCCTTAGAAACAGACTGACAGAGGAGCATTTCCTTTCCTTTGGCCCCCTCTTTAAAGAGTTTGCCCAGCACTGGTCTATAGTGTCCTCATGGGAGAATCACCATGATAGAATGTACTGAGCACCAGATTTGGAGATCCCAGAGCTGAGTTCAAATCCCTACTGTCCCTTCCTCCTCCTAGCGTCTTGGTTCCTCCGCTATAAAGTGAGTGAGTTAGACTATAGAATCTGGGGCCCTTTCCATATCTTAATCCTCTAGATTATAAAGCATCATGTGCAGAAAACTGTCTACATCTGTCCCCTTCTTCTACCAAGTACATTTATATTGATTTACTTTGCTCTCCCCTTTATTTCATCTCTTTCCCTTTCTTTATCCCTGTCATTTGTCCAAACTTCAAATCTTGACATAATTTTTTTAAACCCCTCACTTCTGTGTATTGGCTCCTCGGTGGAAGAGTGGTAAGGGTGGGCAATGGGGGTCAACTGACTTGCCCAAGGTCACACAGCTGGGAAGTGTCTGAGGCCACATTTGAACCCAGGACCTCCCGTCTCTAGGCCTGGTTCTCAATCCACTGAGCTACCCAGCTGCCCCCTTGACATTTTTTTTTAATTTTAAACCCTTAACTTCTGTGTATTGACTTATAGGTGGAAGAGTGGTACGGGTAGGCAATGCAGGTCAAGTGACCTGCCCAGGGTCACACAGCTGGGAAGTGTCTGAGGCCAGATTTGAACCTAGGACCTCCCGTCTCTAGGCCTGGCTCTCAATCCACTGAGCTACCCAGCTGCCCTTGACATAATTTTTTAAAAGCTTCCGTAACTTCTGAGAAAGAACACCATCCACATTCAAAGGAAGAACTGTGGGAGTAGAAACACAGAAGAAAAACAACTGCTTGATCACATGGTTCGATTGGGGATGTAGACTCTAAAAGATCATTCTAGTGTAAATATTAATAATATGGAAATGGGTTTTGAACAATGATGTACATATAAGCCAGTGGAAATGTTCGTCAGCTCCAGGAGGGGTGGAAGAAAGAGGGGAGGGAAAGAACATGAATCATGGAACCATGGAAAAAGATGCTAAATAATTATTTTTAATTAAAAAAAATTAAAGCTTCCTGTACTCTGTTTCCAAATGTCAGAAGTCATACAATTATTTAAAGTTGAAAGGGCCAGGGGGCAGCCCGGTGGCTCAGTGGATTGAGAGCCAGGCCTAGAGACAGGAGGTCCTGGGTTCAAATCTGGCCTCGGACACTTCCCAGCTGTGTGACTCTGGACAAGTCACTTGACCCCCATTGCCTGCCCTTACCACTCTTCTGCCTCAGAACCAATACACAGTATTGACTCCAGGATGGAAGGTGAGGGTTTAAAAACAAACAAACAAACAAATAAACAAACAGACAGACAGACAGACAGACAGATAGATAGATAGATAGATAGATAAATGAATGAATAAATAAATGAATAAATAAATAAATGGAGTTGAAAGGGCCAATAGAGAAAATCAAGTTCCAGACAAAATAAGGAAACTGAAATGGGGAAGGAGTAACTTGCCTAACATCATACAGCTAGGAAGCGGTAGAGATGAGCAGATCTTTCTCCTGCAGATATCCACAGTCTCTTAACTGCAAGGAGATGCCATCTTTTCACCTGGTCGTGCTCATCACAGACATAGTCCACAGACTGCAGATCTATAGACTTCCCGAGCTAGAAAGACCCTCAGAGGTCATGTTATCCAATCTGCTCATTTGGGAGATGACAAAATGGAGGGCAAATGACTGGTTCAAGGTCACAGAATGTAAAGGTTGGGAAATCCAAGAGGGAAAGCAGCCACAGATAAGGGGTATACAATCAACTGGCCCTACTATGAATTATTTTTTGAGGTAGCTAGATGGTAGAATGGATAGAACATCAGGCCTAGAATCGATAAAATTTAGGCTCCAATGCTTATTAGCTGCGTGACCCTGGACAAGTCACTTAACCTCTGTCTGCTTTGGTTTCCTCAACCATTGACTGGGGATAATAAGAGCATCTACCTTTCAGGATTGTTGTGAAAATCAAATAAGATCCTATTTGTGAAAGTGCTTAGCACAGATCCATAGGGGTTGGATGGGATGTAGCCAGGATCAAAGAAGCAACACTTGCCAGAGGCAAGACTCCAAGCAAAGCCTTCTGACCCCAAGGCCAGCTTTCCAACCCTACTATATATACCAAGTTGCTTGCTCATCCCAGGTGATAAATAAATGCTTCTTGGAAGAAATCCCATCCCACTGTGACTGAGCACTGAATTGTGAACAGAAGTCTCTGCTAAGGAGGAACTTCATTACAGAGGAGTTTAATCTGCCCTATAAAGAATCCCATCCATAAAGAGCCCAGTTATGTTGACAGGAGCCTTGATTTAGAACTGGATGGAACCTTAAGAGCCATTAAGTCCAACTCCCTCATTTTCGAGATGGGGAAAATGAGGCAGGGAGCAATTAAATGAGATAGATGCTCAAGGACCAACATTTTAGATAAAAATGCAACTAGAATGGGAGGCAAAGTTCAATAGTGGGGCAGTAAATGCTTGAGCTCTCAATGAATATTTGTACGTCAATGGCCTCCAAAGCAGCTCCCCCATATTCCATCCCCCTAAAGGGATGGAAACCGTTCTTGCCATCCCACTCGTGGAACAAACAAGTCCTGGATTTCCAAATTAGCTAAAGGAAACCCAATTGCATTTCCTGATACCACTGGGCCCCCAGAGCCAGCGCTCCTCCAACAACAGGACGGGAAATGTTGTCTTTCTCAGCTCAGAGTACAGAATTTGGCTTCTTCACGGGGGTATTAAGGAAGCCCAGGAGGAAGGGATAACCCTGACGGATGACACACAGACACATTAGGAAATCGTCTCCATAAGCACTGAGCATTCCAATTAAGTCCGAGCTAAAGCCCCCTTTGATAATTCCATGCTGGGATGGAGAAGAGATGCTACCTGGATGAGATGCAGCATTTGAAAATGTGAGTAATGTGGAAAAAAGCAATCTGTGGTCTTTGGTAAGAGTCAGAGCTACAGCATCATGAATTCTCAGAGAATCGTAGACCAAGAAAGCAAGGAGGGACCTCAGAGGCCGTCTCATTCAATACCCCCATTTTAAAGATGGGAAAAGAGAGGCCGTGAGAAGGAAAGTGATCATGGAGGTCACACAGTGGCTTAATGGAAAATGAAAATGGAATTTGCTGCCTAATGAACTGTATTGTTCATTTTTTAAACTATGCCTCAGTTTCTCTTTTTATCACATACAAACAATAATGGTTTTCTTTAAAATAAGTTGACAGATTAAACGGAAGGTGACGGAACATTCTTCCCTCCTCCCATCAGAGAGGTAGGGTGCTACAGGGTGAAACATTGTGTACGCTGTCAAGTGATGTTGCTGTGATGCCTGATTTTGTCTGACTGCTTTGCTTTGTTACAAGGGACAGTTCTAGAGGAAAGAGGCAGATCAGGAAATGACTGTAATGTCAAAAAAGAGCATCAATAAAACTTACAAAAAGAAATAAATTGAGACGCTTTTACAAAAGGAGCTGTAGCCTCGTGACAGTGGAATCACTTCCCTTCTGAGTCTCATCTGTCAAACGGAGATAATAATTCCTCCCTTTCCTACTTCACAATGCTGCTACGAGGGTCACATGGGACCGTACATGTGACAGAACTCTGAAAATGGCAAAGTATCGGCCCTGTGTGTGAATAGCAAGCAGCAAGGCTGACGCCACCAGCCTCTCTCCCCCCACTTGGTTCTCCGACTGCTCTTTCTCCCTGATTCTAGTCCTTGAGTTTCAATGTCCAGCCTGACATCCCCCCACAAACCCTCGTAGGCTGCTTTCCTTGATTTTTGCCTCCCAATCTCTAAACCCAGGACTTTGCCCACTGTAGTACGCTAGAGAGAACAGGCCGAGTCCTTCTCCATACGAAAGGTGAGAGTACAACCATTTGTGAAGAACCTACTTTGGGTCAGGTACTGGGCTAAGAGCTTTACACACCACGCACACCTTTTATCATCATAACAACCCGGGAGGCAGAGGGTGTTATTATCGTGCCCATTTTACAGATGAAGAAATTGAGGAAGAGCCTAATGGAGTTGCTCAAGGACATGAAGCTACTATAAATGTTTGAGGCCAAATCTGAATTCAGGCCTTCCTAATTCCAGGTCCAATGATCTATATCCACTGCATCTGTCACCTAGGCGCCTCTAATGGTCAGCTGCTGGGATAGAAGGCTGGACCTTATCCTAGGGCCCACATGGTTGAATTGGACAGCCTCCAGTCATTACTGAAGACACAGACTCGGAAGTTCAATAGAAAAGGGAGGGGTAGGGGCGGGATAAGAAGAATGGATGGAAGAGACTCTACAGCAGTGATTCCCAAAGTGGGCACCATCGCCCCCTGGTGGGTGCTGCAGTGATCCATGGAGGCGGTGACGGCCACAGGTGCATGTGGGGGCAGTGAATAACTGTAAGGGGGCGGTGATAGTATGTGACAGGGGCGCTGAGTAATATTTTTTCTGGAAAGGGGGCGGTAGGCCAAAAAAGTTTAGGGACCACTGGTCTACAGGGTCATTCATTAATCCTGGTCCACAGGTTAGTGTGGAAGGGTGGGTCAAGGACCGTCTTTTCTTCTTTTTGTACCTCCACTGCTTAGCACAGTGCCTGACACATAGTTGCTGCTGTTTGGGCATTTCAGGGGTGTCTGACTCTCCGTGACCTCAATTTGGCAGAGATACTGAAGTGGTTGGCCATTTCCTTCTCCAGCTCTTTGGACAGATGAGGAAACTGGGGCAAACAGGGGGAGGAGGGAATGGCTCACTCAAGGTCACATAGCTTGTAAGTGTCTGTGGCCAGATTTGAACTCATGAAGATGAGTCTTCCTGACTTCAAGCCCGGCACTGTATCATTCAACATTTATTAAGTGGCTGCTGCGTGTCAGGACAGCCACTCGGTAAATGATGAACGAGTGACTGATGGATCCAGACGAAGATCGGATCGTTGGCCCTGCCTGGCGGTCAGAGGCTGGACTCCGGCTTTCTATTTCACCAGCATGGCTCACCCCAGTAGTTCTTGCCCTGGCTCTCCTCCACCCTGGGCCCTTTCCCCATCTCCCTGGTAACCTGACTACCAGGGTTCCGGAACTTAACTGGAGGTTTCCTTCATCCTCTAGCCAGGTCAGTATCAGCTACTCTTCCCATTCCTCATTCAAGACTTCATAACTGAAATTAGCATTTTAAAGGCAACTCCAGGACTTCCACCCCATTTTAAATGACTAAAGAGCCACATTTACATCTTAACGCTGGGCACTTCACCCCACTCCCCCTCCTGCCAATCTGGGGTGAGCCCACACAATTCATCTCCCTGGGGGAGGAAGAAAAGGGTGGCCTTCTATCAGACCCTGATGGATGACTTGGACATTTGGGGAAATTTACAGCAGCATCGGAAAGCCGCCCAGTTTTCAAAAGAAAAGCTCCCGGGCTAAACATGGCTTCCAAAGGCATCCAACTGCTTAACGTCCTCATAGCAGGGCTCTCCAATGCTTCCTTGAGATGATGGGATAGATTCTCACACGACTGCTCTAGCAGGGACGTAGCCTGGATTGCCACGAAAGGCTTCACCGTGAACCACAGAAGTGAGCTCGGAGGCCGTCGAGCCTCTTCCCCGCATTTGACAAATGAGGAAACCGAGAGCCAAGAGGGTTCAGCAACTTGCCTTGCCCAAGAGTTACCAAGTAGCCAAGCCAGAATCTGGAGCCAAGACCTTTCGCCCTATACAGTGATGGCTCCCTCACAGATTCCATCATTATTTCATTACAGGAAAGCAAATCCACATGTCGGCCAAGCAAGGAACCCAGGGGTTGCCAGCAGATCTATGAAGGAACACACCAAACAAGACACTCTCTATTGGCTGCCTCTCTGATAGTCGGGAATAGACCTGAGACTAAAACTTCACTTGAGACCTCCAGCCAGTGGAAGTAGGTCCTTTCCACACCACTGAGGCTTCCCATAATCCTCAGTCTTGCTCTTCAAACAACCCAAACGGTGACCCCAAAAATCCATCCACAGCCAGTACTGTTGGCACTTCCTCCTTAAATGCTCTAGCTCAGGGGTCGGCAACGTGTGGCTCTTTCTGCAGGAGCCATAAAGTCCATTTTTTTCAGGCGCTGTTACAGGAGCGGCACTGTGAGCACTGGACGGCTCTCACGAAATTACATTTTAAAAAATGTGGCGTTTATGGCTCTCACGGCCTAAAAGGTTGCCGACCCCTGTTCTAGCTCGTTCTACCTTCCCATTCCCCCACTGCTCAGTCAGGTGAACCGAATATCAGTCCACATGGCAATAGTGCTAAAGGGCATGGGCTATAATACTAGGGGGGAAACGGGGTCTCCTCTCCCACCACACTCTGTGTAGTCCCAGGCGCAGTGCACCGGCTCGCACTCACAGGCGTAGCTGTGCGAATGAAGCTTTAAAGTGGTCAAAGTGTGGTGGCCTACCTTGTGTTTGGATGCAAGAATCCGACAGACCTCTGGCCCTTTGGGGATCCAGGCAGCCACTTCAGAGTTGTGCATTCCAGAGCAGTCTAATGGTAAAGAAGCTTCCACGGGCAACGGCCTGAGGATCCTGACGTCTCATCAGAGGCGGCTGGCCTGGCGGTGGCCAATGACAGAGGAAACACCTGCAGTTGGACAAGGAAAGAAAATCTAGCATGTGTGTATGGGGAGGCCTAACGGCAGAGAGAAGAGTCAGCCGTGGAGCCCACAAAGGCACCGACTCCTGAGATCCAGTAACGCTCCGCCCAAAGGAAACTTCATGGAGATGATACGATGGACCTCCTGGAACCAGGAGCTTCGTTACCACCTTGCTACGAATGCTCCCTCCACATGGACCTCGCTTGTATTTTAAGGTTTGGAAGCCACAATCCCCAGAAACTGAGTGCAGTGACGAGAGTCAACCTCCAAATTGGGAGGACTATTTTACCCCCAATGTTCTTGCTATATCCACCTCAGTCACTTTCGCTAAAAAGCTAACGTCAGTGAGCTGATAATCAAAGAGAAATACATGGATGGGGGTTCACGAATGCCACTACTAGGAGCCAAGCTGCTCCGGATTTCCACCAGATCCCTGAGTGAGACTAGTAGGCCCACAAAAAGCAACGAGCAGGAAAACATTTTTTAAAGACTTGGAAAGAACTACGCAGGATAATTAACAGCGAAATGAGTAGAACCAAGTGAACATCATACACGGCTCCAGATTTAATACCTGAAGAATAAATCATGAATGTTACCTCCGGAGAATGAGCTGAAAAATGGAAACGTGAAAGGCATCATTTATATACAATTTGTATATACATCTCTGTCTCCCAGACGATCCCTTCTATGACGCAGGGAGAAGAGGGAGGGGGCTGAGACACTTGTAAATAAATTCTATTAATAAAAAAAAAGACAGCGCCAACATTGAAAAGAGAGAGAAGAACAGTCTCACCTCGGAGAACCAAACTGCCCAGGGAGCATTCCAGGTAGATGAAGGGGAAGGGTCAGCTTTCATCACTATATAGTATCATCGTTACACCAGACTTCCACTGTACTAATCTTTACCCTACCATATTTCAGGGGTGTGCATCCTCTTTCCACCAACAAGGATTTTAATCCTTCTACTCTTAATAGAAAGTATTTGAAGGGGGCAGCTGGGTAGCTCAGTGGATTGAAAGCCAGGCCTAGAGCTGGGAAGTCCTGGGTTCCAATCTGGCCTCAGATACTTCCTAGCTGTGTGACCCTGGGCAAGTCACTTGACCCCCATTGCCTAGCCCTTACCACTCTTCTGCCTTGGAGCCAATACACAGTATTGACTCTGAGACAGAAGGTGAGGGTTTAAAAAAACAGAAAGTATTTGAGAGTTGTAGTGAAAAAAATATATATTACTCTGTGGCCAACCTAGAGATGAGCCTTTCCTAATTCCATAAACCTGGTTCCAGGACCAGACCTCCATCCTTCAAGCCAGAAAGACCATGGGAGGACTTGCCCTCACAGCCTTTGAGAGGAAGTGGGGGACAGTGTCAAGAGCACTGCAGTTGGAAGTTAGAGGTTCAAAGTCAGGCTCTGCTACATGACACCTGTGTGACTCTGGTCAAGTCACTTGACCTCTCTGCCTCAGTTTCCTCATTTGTGAAACGGGGATAACAAGAGCGCCTACTTTGCAGTGTTGCCATGAGGATTAAATGGGATAATATATGTAAAGAGCTTAGCATAGCAGCTGGGAGAGAGCAGGCACTATATAAATGTCAGCTACTATTATTCTCTCTGGACCTCAGTTTCTACATCTTGAAAATTATGGATATAAAGTATACAGTCTATAAGGTCCCTTCCAGCTCTAAACCAATGGTCCTGTGAACCAAAGGTCATCTCCACAGGCTCTAAGGCCTTGAAGGAACAGCCAATGAAGTAGAATACAACAGGACTGCTGAAAAGGATTCATCTGGGTATGGCTTGCCATAGGATAAGGAACCAATGAATTGTCTTTGTTGCTGTTCAGTCATTCCAATCATATCCGACTGGACTAGACAGTAGAGCGGATTGCCACTTCCTTCTCCAGCTCATTTGACAGATGAGGAAACTGAGGCAGAGACAGACTTGCCCAGGGTCACACAGCTAGCATCAGAGGCCAGATCTAAACTCGGATCTTCCCGATTCTAGACCCAGTGCTCTGTCCACTGTGCCACCCACACTAATACTGCAGATGCCCAAATAAATCCTCAGGTGATTGGAAATTTCAACAACTCGTAAACTTTCGGAAGGTGGCACTCATTTACCTTTTGCTTACAGAGCACAGACTAATTTATGGGGGGAGAAGAATTTTTCCCAGTAGTTTCATCCTGTTTCTGTACCTGCAGTGAATGAGCAGGTTTAGAAAGAAAGACAAAACTATTCTATAGCTAGATAATGGTGGAGCTCACCCCGAAGAAGCAGGGAGAGCGCCTGCTAATACCGCCACCACCCTCCTGGCCGCCGACGCTACTTCTTTGATTTGACCTATGGACCGCGGCATTATTCGGGATGTGAAATATTATTATAGACAACATTTTGCCAGAAAATGGAACAATCACAAAGGCACTAGATTGTCTCAGCTGCTCGATCTGATCAAGAGCGTCGAAGATGCCGAGTTTGGCTTGTTTGTGTCTGGAATCCTGTTAAGAATTAAATGGCAAGACAAGTTGGAGAAACCTCTGGCCTGGGATTCTATTGACTCAAAGAGTCCCATTCTGCAGGAAGAAAAATACATGTGAAGGCTTTACAAGGAAGCCGCCTAAAACATATATGCAACAGTGCTGAGGGAAATGACATGATCAACAAGCACTGTTGGACACCTAGGTTCTAGGCGCTGTTCTATGTGCTAGAGATACAAAAAGAAAACAGCCCCTGGCTTCAAAGAGCCTAAGTTCTAGTCAAAGGCACTCCTTTGCACCCTATCCAGGAACTCAAGTCGAGCAAAATGGAAAACTATAAATTCCAGCCAACAAGACAGCTGAGGTCTTCTCAATGACAAGGATACCTGGGGCTCCATCGGAGCCAATTGTGCCCCTCTCCGTCTTCTCATCCTGTGGGAGTCTTCATCCTTCCAGAATCGCTCCATCGAGTTCATAGAATCCGAGGATCCTAGATCTAGAGATGGAAGGGAACTCAGAAGTCACCTAGTCCAAATTCTTCATTTTACAAATGAAGAAACAAACATCAAGGAAGGTTGTCCTTGAGGTCACAAAAGTAATGACTGGAAGAAGTGTGGGATTCCAACCCAGTTCCTGTGACTCCAAGTCCAGAACTTTTTCTACTGAATATATCCAGTTTCCCAAGGGCTTCTCGCCACATCTTTTGGCACTTCCTGCCTATTGGGACATTAGGGCCATTCCCCTTAGCCATCTTGCCATCTGCCCTGCTGCTGCCCCTAGTGATCACCTTATCTTAAATAACATCCTCTGGATAGGATCCCCACCAAAAATGTTCCCAAGCTTCAAAGGAACTAATTTGTCTTTGACAGAGCATGCAATCTGCCCATTCTCCTGAAATATCTTGCCACTATCTGACCTGAAAGGTTGTCTTTGGCTCTTAGAACTAGGATTCTATGTATTTCATGATGCTCCGTAGATACAAATGATCTCTGGGGCAGTGAGTTGTTTCAGTGTCTCGAGTGCCAGGCCTGAAATCAGGAAAAATTGAGTTCAAATCTAACCTCAGACGCACACTAGCCATGGGATCCTGGGCAATTCCCTGCCAACCTCAGTTGCCTCATCTGTAAAATGGGAATAATAATGACATCTACCTCCTAGGGTTGTTGTGAAGACAAAAAGCGAATATTTATAAAGTGTTTAGTATGTGCCTGGCACATAGTAGATATTATATACATCTTAGCTATCATCATCATCATCATCATCATTATTACTATTAGAGAAATATATTACTGACCACTGACCATGACTCAGTTTTTCCAGTAGTATATCGACTCGGTGATCATTGGGTTATCATTGTACCTGAATAATACCAACCTTTAAATCGCTGTTTGTAGCTAGTCTAGGAACAATGTGACATTTTTACATGCTTGAGGGGGTCACTCCAAAGCCCAAATCTTCCTTGGCATCTGGTGAGAAAGTTCTGCTAGTCTGGCTCTCAGACATCAGATTTCCCAGCTATCACCAGATTTGGACTTGAAGATTTTTCAGCTTGGCTGGCACCCACCAGAGCCAGTACCCACCAGTACTACTTTTGAGAACCCAAGAAGTATAGTGGGATGAATAGGGAACTGGGCTTAGAGTCCAAAAGCCCTGGGTTCAAAGACTGCCTTGGATACTCACTCCTGGGCGACCTTTGCAAGTCACTCGACCATTGCGAGCCTCAGTATCTGTCAACTCATCTGTCAACTCGGTCTCTTCCAGGTTTCGGTCCTGTGATTCTCTGACCTCCAGGCAGCAGTGAGGCACGAGAGGAGGATTTGGGAGGAGCCAAATCTCTGAAAAACTATTTCTACATGCCAGAAAGTCGAAGGACACAAAGACAGTGAAGGAGATTCTAGCGAAAGGGAGACAACAACTTGGGAAACAGCAGCAGCCTGACTAAATACAGCAGTGTAATTTGCGGCACGGCAGCCATACCATACTGTGCAGGGGGCTATGTTTTTGCACATTCCATATGCACCTTTTTATAAAAAAGAGACTAATGGCAAATAAACGTGTCATCAGTGAGTTATTCAAAAAAGCAACTGCAGTCCTATGTCAAAGGGCTATTACAAATGCAGTCCAATCTCCTTCAGCTCCCCTATAATAATCATCGGTATTCATTATGTTGTCCTTGAAGCTCTCCAAGATTGTGAAGTGCCTTCTGAATCCTCGAAGAAAGCACTAATTATGGTTGCCATTATTTAGAGTTCAGCGTATTTAAGTGAATTCCAATTTTTGAAAACTGAAAATTCAAAAGTGTGATACCTGTTAGAATGTTTTGTGCCCCTGACGCCATCTTTGTTTCCCTTTCCTAAGACAGTCCTCCATTCCCATCGGTCTTCCTCTCCCTCTCTCTCTCTGTCTCTCTGTCTCGGTGTGTGTGTCTCTCTCCTCTCACTCTCTCTCTGTCTTTCATCTTCAATCTCTCCTCCCACTAGCTCCTTCTCAACCAAGCTCAAACATGCTCAGGTCCTCCTAAGCCTAAAAACTTTCACTTATATTCGTTTGAAAAGCCTCATTCGAACCCTTCCCCTGGGCTCCATCAAATTCGGGTCTCAGCTCTCTTTTCCCACTTAACTCCCAACTTTTTTTTTATTTCCTTCCCACAAAACAGAGCTGAGGCACTGTGGGAGGTTGGAAAAAGGAGAAAATATCTGAAGTCCTGAATTCAAATCCTTGCCCTGGTCTATGCCTCTCGGGTGCGCCGGAACAAATCACATAACTTCTCCAGGGCTCTTCTCAAACTGAGACCACCGAACCATATAGCATCTGATGACAGCCAGCTTCAAATCTCTGGTCATCCTTCAGTTTCGATCTCTTTCAGAAGTTCCTATGGATAATAGTTATCTAAACATGTCCGATAGCCTTCTACCAGACCGTGAGCCCATTGAGAGGAAAGGACTAGTAGAGTTCGGCTTTCCAGTTTCCTATATTCCAGGACGGAATATAGGGCTCTGCACACATCAGTGTTTAGTGAAATTACTACATTCCCCAGACGTGCAGAGAGGTCCTTTGAGAGCTCCGCCAAGCCCACAGCCTTAGGGTGGAGATGGGACTCCTGAGGTCCCCAAGAAGTGACTTACCCAAGATTATAAAGGAAGTGCTAAGAGAGCCCAGGGCGCCTGCCTAGCGGCAGCCTCCTTCTATTGCTCTCCAATAACATCCGTTCCCTGGCTGTCTTGGAATAAATAGACTGCCTCCTGGGCTCAAGGGGGTCAAGCTGGAAAGGACCTTGGAGGCCACCATGCTAAAAAGCAGAGTGATCGCCTCATTTCACAAGAGGAAAGAGGGCCCAGAAAAGTGAGGAGGAAAGGTCTGGGGCTCGAAGGGACCTCAGGGACCAGCTACTCTAAGCCCTTCATTTTACAGAGGAGGAAACTGAGGCTAGGGGAGAGAAAGGCTGTTTTTCTGCCTACGGTCTTAGGATCCTAGATCTAGAGCTGGAGAGGACCTTGGAAGGCATCCATTCTAAACCTCTTTAGCCCAGGAGTAAGAAGAAAAGTGAATCACTGCGGCTCCATAGCCACAAGGAACCCCAGAGGCCAGCTCGTGCCAATCTGGGGTTGAACGGATCACAGATAGTACAAAAGGTGGGAACGTCACGCACATAGAGATCTTTCGAGGACCCGATTTGGATCCCCCCCCCCTTCGACTATTTCCAACAAGAGCCGCCTAGTCTTCGGAAATGCTCTGCTCCACTCCCTTCGCCTGGGTAAACGAAGGGCAGCGAGTCAACAGGGAAAGCTGCCTCTTCCAACTTCAATCCGATGGCGAATCTCCATTTCTTTTTAAGCCAGACCACATCAGATTCTTGTTCTCCCCCTATTTCCGTGCTCCCAGCCAAGCAGAGAATTCAGCTCACACAGTCAGAGCTCCCTCATTTGCATCCCTGATTGGCATGATGAGCTCTGCAGAGCAGTTTGTGAATATTGTACATTACACAAAACCCTGCAATCAGGCAGCAGAAAGGACGGGCCACGCGAGCCCTCGGAGAATGGGAATCATTACTGGCTTAACAAGCAGCCTTCTCCCTCTTGCCGATTTTCGTGATGTTCATATAATATTAATTGTTACAATATCATCTGCTGTGTGAGCTTTAGATTTGCCATGGGGATAAATATTTGATAGTGACATCCCACCGAGCGCCTGGTCATGACAAAGGATGAGCGTACACATGTAATATCTGCAGAGAAGCACATATGCGGATATAGAGTGTTGCTAATACACACACACACACATATATATATATATATATATACATACACATATATAGATTCATCCTCTGTCCATACATATGACACATATATAACGCATAAAATACACACATGTATATAGACACGGCTGGATAAACAGATTCATAGGCAGAGAGACTGAGAGGGCACATAGAAAGGGCAATGAAATCAGAGAATGAATGTGGCAGAAGGACACAGGTCTTAGATGATCTCATCTAGCGCAACATGATTGCTTTACAGATGGGAAAACTGAGGTACAGAAAGGAGTACAAGGCCAGCCTAAGTCCGTGCGATAATTTCAAATTCTGGAAGAACTTTTCCCACATATACATCCGATTCTTTCACTCCTCTGCTCAAAAATTGCCAGTGGCTCCCCATTGCCTCCTGGATTCCGTTTTAGTGTTTCTACTAGAGCCCTCCAAGATCTGGAACTCCCCAGGTTTTTCCGTGCTTATTTCACAATCTCACCTCTGCTGCTTACAACTTGGGCAAAGGGTCAGTTCCCTAGGCCTCACTTTCCATACCGGTCAGTTGAGATGATGGGACTAAGTAGCATCTGGGTTCCCTTCTGGCTCTCCCTCAATAAACCATGAAGCAAACCCCCCACAAATCATCCTCGTCTCCCTCACCTCTTTCTAGACCCTACCTTTGCCCATGTAACTTCCTACCTCGTGGCACCATTTCGCAGTAGACAGACCTTGGTACATGGAGTCAGGAAGCCCCGGGTTCAATTCTTGCCTCAGACATTCCTAGCAGTGTGACTGAGGGCAAAAAAATCATTTAGCATCGCTGTGCCTTCATTTCTTCATTTGTGAGGATTTGCTAGCTTCTGAGGCCTTTTTCAGATTGATATCTAGGATCTATGTGCTATATCGAATAAGCACTGGTCTAGGCATCAAGTTCAAGGTCTACCTCTGTCATTCAGCACCATGTGACCTTGGTCGGGTCTCTTTCTCTCTCTGGTTCTGTCTCCTCTACAAAACAAAAATCTGGCCAAGGGTAATCCTGGGGAAAGCCTGAAGAGTCCTTCCAGCTCTAAAAGCCTCTGTTTCTAGCATTCCAAGTGAATGTCCTCCATACCTCTCAGAGGAGCAGATTCCTCTTGGTTGGCTTAGTAGAGCCAGAAGAATTTGTAGCTGTGACCCCCTCAGAAGTCAATATCTTATTACAGTCATTTAACTGAGAGAAGCACAAGCTCTTTCACCATGGCTGGCTCGCCTCCATCCCAGTGTACTCTGCAGGGCAGACTGATGTGGTCTGAATAAACAGTACCAGCACTGCTCCTGCAGCAAAGCAAGAGGAAAGAAGGTTAGGCATGAGCCAGGCCAAGCTCGAGCACGAAGCAGGAGGCAGCCAAGCGACTCTGGGAGTGCCAGTCCGGGTGATATATTTCAGTCAACAACAAGGGCCGCCTAATCTCAGCCCCAGAACCGCCAGGCCGGCATGACTCTTTTTTCCAGGTGTGGTCTTGTATTTTTACAGAATTATCGTATCTGGAAGGCGCCTCAGAGCTCTTTCGATGACATCGGGTCATTTTAGAAAGGGCGAGTCTGAGGCCCAGAGAGGAAAAATCACTCACTCGATAGCATATAAATAGCAAATAGCAGAGCCGGGACCCAAAGGTGCAGCGGGGGAAAGAAAGATTCGAATCCTGCCTCTTCTGTATCTGAGTGGTTCTGAGTAGGTCACTCCTTCTAAAAGAAATGAGGGCTCGTTTACCCATAGAAGAGTGTGGGGAAGGTACAGAGGGAGAAAAGAACAAAAGCTCCACTGAATTTGGCACTGTCTGGGCTTCAAGGTGTGCCTCTGCCTCTGCTGGGACTATGGCCAAGTAAGAGCAGCAAGAAGAAGGGTAGCGCCTGTTCTCTAAAAGCATCTCTAGAAACACAAAAGGCATCACCTGGGTGTTCAAGTGGGTACATAATCCTCTCTGATGCCTCAGCAGCTGCCTGTTGAACGTGACGTATTGCCTAAAAAGCTGAGAAAAGTCCTCTAATGGGCTGGCCCTCTAACCTAGTTTGGGGAGTGAGCGAAGGAGAGAATTATGCTTTGACGATTCCCTGGGTGTTTTAAAAGGCTGCTATGACGTGAGGATAAGGGTCGGTGCTCCCCAGGGCCATCTGTACTCATGAGTGGTCCAAGAGAAAGCCAGGGATGTGAGCAGAACTTCTCGCTGGAGCCTCTGGGTATGGAAAGAAGGGCAGCAGACCCTGTGAGCCGCCAAGCAGCCCCTGCAAACTGGCACCTAGGCAATTTACAGGTCCCTCCAGGATTCTGGTATGCTTGCTTTCTGGGCTTTAGTGGCCTGGTTTGCACCTCAGTCCCTGAGCAGAGCTGCTCTTTAATTTCTGCCATCTGTGCCCATAGCTAAGTGGGTCCCCACAGGAACTAGACAGGAAAGAGATGTGCAAACCTGTTCTGAGGAGCTGGCTGAGCAGGGCCTGGCCCACCCAAGCTAACTCACCCCATTACAGAAAGTACTAAGTGGCTGAAGAGCAAAAAGCCTGGAGCCCCAGGAGGGCATTCAGCCGACGAGCACTGACCCCTTGTTCTCACCCAAGGAAATTTGGTTATGAATCTTTAGAGAAAGCAGATTGGGCAAATTTCCATGATGGCTGGCTCCCAGGCGGGCTCCGGGGCGGCAGGCCCCCCCCTGTTCCCTCCTAATTTGCCAGGGCCCCAAAAGTACAGTAGGCTTTTGAAGTAGACTAACTCTCAGGAGCCAAAGGACCCAATTCCTATGTGCCCTCCCATTCACCAAGTGAAGAATAGGGCCCAGCATGTGCAGGTGCCAGTAGAGTAATCCAACACATTAGCGACTCATTTCATCCATTTTCATACTTATTACCTCTATTCAGGAACAAATAAAAGGACCTACAGAATGAACTCAAGAAATTTGGGGAGTGGCTGCTTGTTACAGTAGAGAGAGCGCTGGAAGTCCCATCTCTGATGTTTATTAGCTGTGTGGCACACACAGGGCCAGTTACTTCCCTTATGGTGGGCCCCGCCGTCCCGCTCTGTAAAATGGAGGGGTCGAACTGGAGAGCCTCTGAGGGCCCCTCCAACTCTGCATCTAGGATCCTACCAGTTCCCACTTCGATTCCAACAATTAGTAAGTACTCACCATAGCCTGATGTTAGGGAATCAAAGACAGATGAGATAAAGGCCCTGCATTCAAAATGCTTATAATCTAATGACAGGAAGGACCAGTACCTAAGTAAATATGGTGGGGGCAGCTGGGTGGCTCAGTGGAGTGAGAGCCAGGCCCAGAGACAGGAGGTCCTAGGTTCAAATCTGGCCTCAGACACTTCCCAGCTGGGTGACCCTGGGCAAGTCCCTTGAACCCCAATGCCTAGCCCTTACCACTCTTCTGCCTTGGAACCAATGCACAGTATTGACTCCAAGATGGAAGGTGAGGGTTTAAAAAATAAGTAAATATGGTGGCAGGGGCAATCAGAGGACTCATCCCTCAGCAAGGAGGCAGAGCACATACCCAGCTGTCCGAGACATGTTGCAGTCCAGCAAAGCTGCCTGTATCAAGGGGCATGGAAGGAAAAGAAATCCTCTGCCTGACCAAACTCTTGTTGGAATTTCAAGGAAAAGAAGGCACTGGAAAGTCTCAAAAGACTAGGCTAGAGTCAAATCTCTTCAGCTTCTCTTAGAGAGCACATTAAGAGGAAGGCTTCCTGCTCTGTTCAGACACTCATCATCTTCAAAGCAACCCCACTTCCCCAGGCACCGAGGACCAAATTATGAGTCAAACCCCAGTCCAACAAACCGATGGAGTGATATTTGTTTCAGCTAATGGGGGAGCAAAAAGTTACTTTGTAGAATTTACCAGAAATCTCATTCCAGGAAGGGAACGACCTTCTTCCTCCGTCACCTCGAGGATCTGTTGTTTCTTTGAGAGAGAAGAGGCTGGGCTCTTCTCCGCGTTCATCTTGTGTCACCCCCACAACATGCCAAAAGAGAGTCAGTGACAAGGCTGCCACTCGATAGGGGGCAAGAGCCCAAACCTGAGGCTCTCGCCTCAGACTGGCATACAGCAGCTTGTTAATTACATATTTCCACTAGTGGTAGGAGCCTCATTGTCTTTCTGGGTGACAATTTCACTTCGGATGCACAAAGGGACCTGCGTGGCTCTGTACTGCTTAGCAACGTAGAGGCTGGCTTCTGACACTTGCTTCTCTTTAGTCACAGAACTGGCTCTTGAAAAGCTGTGGCTGTGGCTGCTGCTGCTGCAAATGTTGTGGGTTTTTTCAAGGACTCGGTACTTTGAATCATACAATTAGGTAAGAATGTGAAAACGATGACCCTTTCCCAAAGGAATTTTCTTTTTTAAAGAGTTGCTTCATATAAGTATGTGTCTGCTGACTGAACTATCTTCTCGTGTCTTTGAGACCCTTGAAAAAACTTTATTTTCCACATGATTTGGTATTGAAGGGAACCTAGAGATTCTCAAAGTCCGACTCTTTCATTTTTTCCCAGAGAGACCTGAGACTCAGAAATGTGATGGGACTTGTTTGAGGTGTAACAGATAGCAAGTAGTTGTCAGGATTCACACTCATATCAGAATCTTAGAGCTTTGAGATAAGCCAGGGACCACTTACTCCTATCCAGGTCTCTGTTTCCCATCTTCTATTCCAAAGTAGTAAAGATACTCTATTTTCAGTGCTATAAAGCTAAAATGAAGGATGCCTATTACACTTGGGTGGCTCACACCAGCTCTTTATATCTGCTAATACTCTGATCTCGAGCACTCTCTACAGGAACAATTCTCACTGAATCTAACTAATCCTGGGAAAGGAGGCCTTTAAAAGACCATAAAAAGGAAATAAAAATGCCTCAGACATCAGACTGACTTAGAAATTAATATGCAATTAAGAAAAGAGAAAACATTTTTCCAGAGTTGGAAAATTGAAGTAGAGACAAGGCTAATATTAAAATACGCCCATTTGACAGATGAAGAAACTGACTTTCAAAGAAGTCCAACTACTTGCTCAAAGTCCCAGAGATAGCAAATGTCAGAACTAGTATTTATTTTTTATCTTTATTTTGAATATTTTCCCCAAAAAATATTTTGAATATTTATTTTGAATATTTGAATATTTTACATGTTTCAATCTTTCCCTCTCTCCCAGTCCCCCTTAACCCCACCTTAGCTGACCCACAATTCCACTGGGTTTTACGTGTATCATTGATCAAGAACCTAATTCCATATTATTGATAGTTGAACTAGAGTTATCGTTTAGTGTCTCCATCCCCAATAATATCCCCAACAGCCCATGTGTTCAAGCAGTTGTTTTTCTCCTGTGTTTCTGCTCCCACAGTTCTTCCTCTGAATGTGGCTAGTTTTCTTTCTCATAAGTCCCTCAGCCTTGCTCTGGATTCTTGCATTGCTGCTAGAAGAGAAGTCTGTTATGCAGAACTAGTATTTAAACCCAGATCGCTTCTGATCTTTCCACTACGCCACCCCCATTACACAATCCTAAAATATCATGGGTTCTCTGTTTATATGCTTTGTCATCCCTCTCTTCAATGAATGACCCTGAAACACATTTCTTTGCAGAGTGTGTATGGACATTCTGAGACCTCTTCAATAATTCTTTAATTTTTTTACCTTAAGGAAGTTTCCAAGTACTTCTTTTAAAAATGTTTGACTCATTTGGTAATATCAAATATTTTATATTTTTTATATTTGTATTATAAAATACAAAATAAAATATCATAGCTTAGTTCTCCAATGTAGAGGGCAAAGTGCATTGCAGAAATCCCCGGAGGAATTCCATCTGGAATAACAGTAATAATAAGGCACACGTATGTCGTGCTAGAAAATAGAAATGTGCCACACTTTATTGTCAGTAACCTTACTAGGAATATATCGGGCAGGCAACAAGTAAAGGTTAGGTTAGGCACTGGTTAAGATGGGTGGCTGACAAAGAGGTTAGTCAGGGAAGGACAGATTTGAATTGTGAATCAGGCAGGTGGCATCAAGGATAATCAGTCAATGGGCCAATTATTCAAAGCTGACTCAGAGACAAGGGGTTTTAGTCCATTAAGTCTGAGAGAGGTTCAGGCAGATGTGTGCCAGTACCCTGGATAGCTCCACGAAACAGAAAAGTTGTTCTAAACCTGTAGGAAGTCCAACTGAAGGTCTTTATCTTTAGAACTTCCGGCATAATCAGTCCTAGGAATAACTCTCTTGATGTTAAAAGGACATGACCTGCCTGTGCCAGGCTTATAACCTAGGGAGATGGCCTCTTCTCCTCCAGAACTGGCATTAGATTTGTCTCAGAAGAAAGTCGCCATCTTCTGCCTCATTTAGGGTTAACTGGAGATAGCCATGTGACATAACGGACTGAGCCTCCAGTCAAGGAGACCTGGGTTCAAATGCTGAAAAATGCGAGCTGTGTGACTTTGAACAAGTTACTCAACCTCTCAGTGTCCCAGGCATGAAGACAATAAATTGCAGAACAGGTAGCAATCTGTATCAGTAGAGAGAAGCTCCTCAGTGGGAGTTCCTGCATCAATGAAATCACAGGCCCAGTACAAAAGGAAAACAGTGGTGGCCACTTATTCAGAGGGAGAGGAAAACTAGTCAGGGTGCGAGAACAAAAACGTAAATCCTTGTTATCCTCTTGGGCAGTGTTCTCCTTAACCCGCGAGAACCTGGTTCAAGACCAGCAGACACACACACATCTTTAAAAGCTGAGCGAGAATTAAATCTGAAAGAGTTATGGGCCCCAAACAAAGGATCTCTTTCTCCTCAACTGCTTACAAAAACCCTCGGTGTCAACCTTGTGATGCCCTGCCAGGGAGCAAGGGCTTGTCCAGTGGGAATGGGGATGGGGGGGTGGGGCGGAATGAGTACTCGTGGACTGTGTCACTGACTCAAGTATCTGTTCTTCCAAGGGCCAAAGTCTTCATCATTTACCAAAGAAAGAGAGGCAGAAAGGCAAACAGGCCACAGGCATCTTCTACTTGCCACATGCCTGAGGAGAGGGAGGGAGGTCAGTCCAGTACAGTAGGGAAAAGACTGCACAGGAGCAGAGGGCTTTGGGGTGTTTCCAGTTGTCGGCTCTAATTCTAAGGACGCCCCTTGCTTTAATTACATTTTCATTTGGCCTCTTTAATTGTTTCCCCCTGGTGAAATACATGATGAAATGCTACATGAAACGCTCTCGCGGTGAGTTCTTTGCCGCCCAAGCTGCTCATTAGCTCTCACTCCAGGTCACTGATATTTGTATCTAAATTACATGGATGATATACCCGAGACTTCCAGTATCTTACAGAGAGAGACAGATGGCTGCAGAAATAGTGGGTGATATTCAACCAGAATTGACTTTTCCTATTCTCTTGGGCCTTGCGATTACCCCCCCCAAGTGACATCCATAGCAAAATGACTTTCAAAAAGCCTTGCAGTAGGAGAATCCATTTTAAAATATATTTAAAAATATGAGTGTGAAATCTCTCTTTGTACAAAAAGAGGTAAAAAGGGGGCCTCAAAGATATTTGCCCTCCCCCTCTGGAAGAACAAATCCTGGGCATTTATGTCACCAGAAGGACCCTCCAGACTTCAAAGAGGCCATGAGCACCATGATGTCAGCTGCTCTTTAACAGAAGCATGAAAGGACAAATTGATTGGTAAATACCCCAAATTAACATGATTATACAGGCACACCCCACGTAAGGTGGCCTAAGCAATGTCTCTGCACAATAGCATCATTAATGCTCTATAATTAAACCTCACCAGAATGTCACAAAGGCCCTGTAACAGCATTCAGACGATCATCTGTTCAGAACATCTCTGTCCACAGGCACTTAGAGGTGGCCATTTCCATGGAGAGTAATGGGGGCGGCAGCAGGAGCTGTCCAGCTGCAGCAAATTTGGAGGAGCTGGAGGGGAGGGCATAAAAGCATGCATGTGCCTAAGGAAAGCTGTTGCTATCTCCTCTGTAGACAGGCTCTAAATCAATTCTCTTATTCATTCTGCGGAGCCTCTCTTGTTAAAGACAGCATTGTCCTCATTTCTGATCTAGAGCCTGCTTTTCACCTGTGGTCCCTGAGCCGAACACGCCGGGTCCCTTGCTCCTGACATGGGTTTATTGTGCTCTGATGCACCCCAGACTTCCCCACGCAGGGAATTTCTGCTTTCCAACTCTCTTTGCTCCCCAGTAAGGGAGTTTTTATTCAAAACCAAAGAAGACTCTCAGCCTCAGCTCATAACAGTTCCATCCCTGGTCCTGATCAGAGGCAGAAAAGGGAGGAACAGTCCAATCTATAGCCAGCATTTTTCCAATGGAACTAATTATCCCCTGTACACTGCTGCACCAACATAGTGTTTTCATGGACCCAATTAACAATGTTCACTCTATTCCCCTACACACACTCTGATCCAACTATACTGACTGATTTGCAGTCACTTGAACACAATATTGCATTTCTGTGTCTGCACTGGCTGCCTCCCATGTCTGGAATGCACTCTCTTGGCACTTGTACCAAAGACAACACAGAAAACCTAATAAATGTCAGAATTTTCTCTCTCTCTCTCTCTTTCTTTCTCTCTCTCCCTCTCTCTCCCTCTCCCTCTCTCCCTCTATCTTTTCTCTCTCTTCCTCTCCTTCTATCTTCTCTCTCTCCGCCTATCTCCCTCTATCATATATATATATATATGTATATATATATATATATATGAGAGAGAGAAAAGAAAAAAGCATTAATAAAGTATTTTTAAGTAGTGCTGTCTGTACCAATGAGAAAATACTTTTTCTTCAAGGTTTAATATGTTATAGACCAAGGGAAAAGATTGGGAGCCAGAAATGGGTTCTAGTTGAGCCAGTAAATATTCAAGCCAATGGCAGCAGCTGCCAAACATCTATCCCCCAAGTCTTTAAAATCCTTGACCCAGCTCTAAATGGTATGATCCAATAAAATATCTCTAGGAGATTTTCCTCCCAATGTTACTCTCTAACATAATCAACTCAGGAAGCTCTAGGCCACTTTAAGCTTCCATTTATCCTGCCCATGTTATAGGGCTTTGAGGACTAGATTCTGGATCAAAGATGGCACGGTGAAAATGACTAGAAACGTCTGGACCAAATTCCTATTACAGTCACTGGAAGCTGGTTTAGGACCATGTTTTGGATATGGATGGCCAGAAAGTTTCTCCTATTGAGGCTATTTCAATGGAAGACTTGGACAATGCCCCCCTCCCAGATGAGGCTGGAGAAAGTGGGGGAGTGAGGTTGCCAGGATGTACCTTATGATTCCCCTGGAACAACAAGGAACAAATCTGGTATCAGTGAAGAGCCCAAATGAGTTCACAGCCAAAAATTAGTTTCCAGGAACTTAGTCTACTGGCTTCAAGAAGAGGTTCAGGGAGACTATACCCTGGACCATCAGGGCAACTTTCAGCAAAGAGAATGGGCTGACGAGAGTCTGACAGTGCTTTTCCATAGCACCCAGAAGCAATTTGCCAAAGCTACTCACTATCCTTGCAACCGTGAGCAAGTCCTTTCCCCTCTGTGAACCTTAGCTCTTTTTCCTGTTATATAGTGGAGTCTCCGGGGCTCAGGTGCATGAGACAAAGATGGAGAATAGCATGTTAGGGGGAGTCCCTAGAGGAACAAAAGATTGAGATGGAGAAGAGCAAGTACCAAATAGCTAACAGATGACAGTAAAAAGTATCAAAGCAAAGTAAGGAGATGAAGAAGCTTCAGGCTGAAAAAAATGAAGAAGATGGAAGCTCAATTAGAGAATGGAACATGAAAAGACCTCCAATGAATGTGGAAAAGACATACAAATATTCACCCAAAACTTGGATCATGTAAATAATCCTATTAATAGGGGGAGGTCAGGACATTTTGACAGTTTCTATCTCTTCCCTTGCCCTCACCCCCAGGCTCCTCAAAACATTCACTTCTTTTTTTAATTTTTTTTAATTTTTTTAACCCTCACCTTCTGTCTTGGAATCAATACTGTGTGTATTGGCTCCAAGGCAGAAGAGTGGTAAGGGTAGGCAATGGGGGTCAAGTGACTCGCCCAGGGTCACACAGCTAGAAAGTGTCTGAGGCCAGATTTGAACCCAGGACCCCCCCCCTCTAGGCCTGGCTCTCAATCCACTGAGCTACCCAGTTGCCCCCGGAACATTCACTTCTTAAAGAGAAAGCAGAGGAAAAAAGAAAGGGAGTATATTGAGAGATTCCAATGATTACCAGCATTCTGCAGGAGAGGAATTAAGGCTGTGTATAGTTCTTAATTAGGCCCTGGGAAATAAACAGTCCAGTCCAGTGTTCGGATGCTAGGAATCAGTGGAGGCATCCTAGATTGTAAACCTCCCCCTGGAATTTCATAACAGAGGGCATAAAGATCTACCAATAATGTTGAAAAACCAGAGTGAGGCTGGCAATGCTATTCCTCAGACTGCAGAGAAAGATGGCAGATTCAGCACCAAGGGTTAGACTAAAGATAGGCACACAACACTGTCGGGTTTTTTAAATGAGTTTTTGTTGATGTCTTTTTCTTCTATACATCACTAAAGTTACCCCAAGTATCCCTTTCCCTTCCCCTCCCAGAGAGCCATCTCAAATTAGCAACAGAGTATTGTTTAGATTAAAAAGAGAAGAACAAAATCAGTATAACTGATCGATACACTGAAAAACTGCAAATAAGTGCAATGCGTAACATCTGTGGACCTCCTACATCTGCAGAGGTGGCGGGGAGTGTCTTTTGATATTTCTTCTTTTAAGACATTTCTGTTCTTTATATTTTTTAAACATTCGCTTGATTGTTTGTGTGTCTGTTCTGTTTACATTGCTGTAGTCACTGTGTATATCGTTTACAAAGCTCTTCCTTCATTCTGCATCAGTTCATGTAGATCTTTCCAAACTTCCTTGTATTCTTCACATTGGTCATTTCTTATGATACGGCAATATTCTGTTATATTCATATACATAACTTGTGCAACCATTTCCCAATCTCTGGGCATCCCCTTTGTTTTTAATTCTTTGCCATCATAAAAAGTGCTGCTATGAATATTTTGGCGTATGTGGGCATTTCCTTATCAATGACCTCCTTTGTGTAAAAGTTGAATAATAAAATCTCTGGGTCAAAAGATATGGACATTTTAGTCACTTTATTTGCATAATTCCAAACTGCTTTCTAAAACAGTTATACTGATGGACAACTCCACGAATAATGAATTCCTGCACCTGTCTTCCCACAGTCTCTCCAACATTGACTATTGCCATCTTTTGTTATCTTTGCCAATTTGCTGGATGTCAAGTGAAATCTCAGGGTTATTTTGATTTGCATTTCTCTTATTATTAGTCATTTGGAGCTTTCATATGGTTAATAGTTTGAAATCTTTTGATAACTGTTTGTCTATCTCTTTTGGCCACTTCTCTATTAGGAAATGATGGGTAGTAGCCAGATAGATAGACAGCTGTTAATTATTTATATATCTAGTATACCAAAGTGATAGAAGAGAATCTGACACAAAGAATTTCTTGCCATTCAACCCTTTGCCTTCTTATCCTAGGCACATTAATTTTTGACTGTGTAGAAACTTTTCAGTTTCATTTTATCCACCGTAATTGCCTCTTTCCCCTCTTTGGTTAAGAATGCATCTCTTAACCATCACTTTAATTCAGCTTCTCTTCTAATATTTTTGTAACATGATCTTTCATATTAAGGTTGCATACCCATTTAGAATGTACAGTATTGAGAAATACGGTATAAGGTCTTCCTTCGTCCATGCCTAATTTCTGTCTCACTGTTTTCCAGTTTCCTCAGCAGTTTTTAATGAATGGAGTTCTTTCCTAAGAGATTTATATTTTCTAGTTTATCAAATTCCATTGTATCTCGATATTCTTTACATAGTCTGTTCCATTCATCGGTTTTACTGTATTTTAACCAATACAGTATGGTTTTGATGACTATTGCTTTGTGATATAGTTGGAGATCGGGTTTTATCCCTACTTCTTTTCATCGCTTCCTTTGATCATCTAGATCTGTCATTTTCCCAAATAAATTGTTATTTTTATCAAATTTTACAAAGTGTCCACTCGGTAATATATTGATACAGCATTAAAAGTATAAATTAACTTCCATAATAATATTGTTTTTATTATATTGGCATGGCCTAGCCATGGCCACTGAATATTCTTCCAGCTATTTTAAGTTGTTTTTTTAATTCATTAAAGAGAAAATTGTAATTGAATCTCTACAATCTTTTGTGTGCTTTGGTAGACAGAGCCCCAGATAATTTATGCATATCCTTTCTAATAATGTCTCTGGGATTTTGTTATTATTATATAGAAAGGCAGTTGATTGAGGGTTTATTTTTTAAAGCTACAGCTCTGCTGAAGCCATTTTCTCAATTAGTTTATTTGCTGGTTTCTTAGGATTTCTGAAGTAAACCGTCCTACCATCAGTGGAAAAGGAAAGTGTTATCTTTTCTTTATTTATCTTTATGCCTTTAATTTCTTTTTCTTGTCTTATTTCCATAGCTAGCATTTCCAGAACCATATTAAATAGCAAGGAGAATAGTTATTCTTTTTTTTCTTCTATTTTCACTGCAGAAGATTCTAGTATATCCCAACTGCATATGATGCTGGATTTTGTTTTAGGAGATATTTTTATATTTAAAATGTTCCTCTGGTCTTGATCAATGATACATGTAAAATCCAGTGGAATTGTGCATTGGCTAAGGGGGGTTAGGGGGACTTGGGGGAGAGGGAAAGAACATGAAATATGTAACTAGGGGGAAATATTCAAAATAAAAATAAAATAAAATAAAACCAACAAAATAAAATAAAATGTTCCTCTGTGCTTTAGCATAAATGAGTGTTGCGCGCATTATCAAAAAGGTTTTTCCAAATATACTGACATAATTAAATGGTCTTGAATGTTTTTGTTTTTAATTATGTTGATTTTTTCCCCTAAAGATGAACCATTCTTGCAATGCTGATATAAATCCAATTTGGTCATAACTGATGACTTCCTGGATAAATCACAGTAGTCTTTTTTACAGCATTTTATTTGAAATTTTTTAAGGCTATAGACATAAACTGTGTGAGACTCTGATTTTTTCTGTTTCTTCTGATATTGTTGTGATTTTACCTCGTTCATTTGCTAGCTTGTTGATTTGACTTATGCCTTTTTCTTTTTATCAGACTAATAAAATTGATAAACTTTTAGCCTTTTTTTAAATCCTCACCTTCTGTCTTGGAATCAATACTGTGTATTGGTTCCAAGGCTGAAAAGAAGTAAGGGCTAGGCAATGGGGGTTAAATCTCTTGCCCAGGGTTAAACAGGTAGGAAGTGTCTGAGGATAGATTTGAACCCAGGACATCTTGTCTCTAGTCCTGGCTCTCAATCCACTGAACCACCTAGCTGCTCCCAATTTTATTAGACTTTTCAAAGAACCCTCTTTTTGCTTTGTTGTCATTTCTAAGGTAGTTTTAGTTGCTAGCTTATCTATTTCTCCTCAACATTTTATATATATTCTTCTATGCTCACTTAAGGTTTATTTGGCATTCTAATTTTTAAAATGCATTTTGGTTTCTTAATCCTCCCATTTTTAATTTTCCTAATATATGTTTGTAGGGATATGATTTTTTTGTCCTGAGGACTATTTTAGCTCCATCCCACAAGCTTCATCATTGGTATGTTGCTTCATCATTATAATTTTCTTACACATAATTGACTGTTTCTAGGATTTGTTCTTTGACCAACTCATAACTTAGGATTTCATAATTGAGTTTCCATTCGTTTCTGTCTTTTGCCTGTGCTTCCTGAACTGTATTCCTACTTTTATTGCATTTTATTCTACAAAGTATATGTTGATGATTTCTGCCTTTTTACATTTATCTACAATATCGTTGCACCCAAAGAGAGAGAGACAATTTTTATAAAAGTTCCACAGTTCAGGGGGCAGCTGGGTAGCTCAGTGGATTGAGAGCCAGGCCTAGAGACAGGAGGTCCTAGGTTCAAACCCGGCCTCAGCCACTTCCCAGCTGTGTGACCCTGGGCAAGTCACTTGACCCCCATTGCCTACCCTTACCACTCTTCCACCTATAAGTCAATACATAGAAGTTAAGGGTTTAAAATTAAAAAAAAAAAGTTCCACAGTTCATCAGCCTTAGTCTCTACCCCCAAGTGACTTTTGGAAGGATGGAAGTAGCCTCAGTTACACATTAGGCTTCTTCTCTCATGCTTAGTGGAGTACCTCACAGGCAGACATGTGTCATGTCGTTCCTCCCTCTCATCAGTTCCTCCATTCTCTGGCTAAGCTCTGTCGTGGCACAGTGCACTGCCACACTATCTCACCCTAAACACATTTCCCTACTTCTCTGAATGCTCCTTCTTGGAGTACTTCTTTACTTCCTATGCCATTAGCATGGCAGTCCCCCAGGGGCTCTCCTACACTTCTCTCCCTTGAAGATTTCATCTGCTACCATATATTCAGTTGTCACTCTCCAATGCAGAGATCACAAGTGTATATATTCTATCCTACACGCATCACTATGTCTAATAATCTTCTGCATATTTCCAATGGAATGGCCCATCTGCACTTCAAATTCAATGTGTCCCAAAGGGAATTCGTTACCTTTCCCAATAACCTTTCGTTCCTCTCAACTTCCCTCTTCTGTTGGTGGCAACATCATGTGACCAAAGACCCATAAAAGCTTGTAGTCATCTTTGACTCTTTCTTTGCTCTAACCCTCCCCAGAATCTACTCTGTTGCCTTACTCCACTCCATCTCTCCTCTCTGCCTCCTACTCTCCACGGACATAACTACTATCTTAATTCAGTCACTCATCACTTCTCAAGAACCTGGGATACTGAAGAAACCTCTGAATGGATCTCTCTTCCCTCTCTTGTGCATCCTCCACAGAGTTGCCAAAGTCATCTTTTTAAGGTAGAGGTATGATGATGATATCATTTTACTGCTCAAAAGAAAATTTTCATGGACTCCCCAATTTTATCCAGAATAAAAAAGAAACTCCTTAGCCTGGCATTCAAGGCCTAGCACAATCAAGTTTAAACTCTCCTGTCCATCTTCGATGCAATTTCTAGAACCCTGCATATATTCCGTGTTAGACTCAAGATGGATCCCTAGCTACTGTCGGAAGTTGACACACAGTAAGTACTCTACTCACATGGATTTGTGCAGATCTGGAATGGGTATTCACTCTGCATTCACATCACTCAAAATTTTCATCTTCCTTAAGGGTTCGTGCCAGGTGCCACCTACTCTGAGAAGCCTGCCCTGATCTTCAAAAACTGAAAGGGTTCTAATGCCTATTCAAATACTCTCTGGATTTTTCCTTTGCTCCCTTTACATCCTATCATTTATTATATTGATTTCTCCCTCCCCCAAGCCAACATTCAAGTTCTATAAGGGCAAGGGCAATGTCTTTTTCTTCGAGTTTATAATCTCAGTGTTTGGTATAATGCCTTGCAAGGTACCTGATAAATACTTCCTGGAATTGTTGAATTGAGAAAACACTCACCACCCAGTCAGACTGGACCATCCTCTTCCCCTGCTGGCAGCAAACTCTACTCAGCATCCCCTACATGGTAGCAGGCTTGTGCTTTGGCTATCTGGGGCAGCACAGTCACTGCCCATATGACCTTCCCCTCTCTTGGCCCTTCCCCTTTCTGAATAATAAAGTAATTCAAACAAATGATCCTTCCCACTCCCAACACGCCATCTTTTTGGACTGTTCCTATTTGAAAAGAATCAAAATTAATTGCTTGGTGAATAGCACTTGTTTAACAGTGCATAAAATTCCTAAAATGCATTCATCTCAATTTTACTTTCTGCTGTTGGATAATTGTTCTTAGGAAACAGGAGGCTGATTGATCATTTGTGTGTTGCACAAATATTTTGGAGATGTGGGAGCAGACACAGCAGAGTGGAAAGAGCACTAGACTGCAAATTAAGATGCTGAGCGCTGGTGCCCACGTCCCTTATCTTCTCTGGGGCTCAGTTCCCTCTCCTAGAAAACAAAGGCAATGGACCATACCTTGCTGGAAGGTCCCTTCTAGGTCTAGGCTTCTTTGCTCTTTCTCTCCTTGTTGAGCCTGGGCCTCCCTATCTCAATTAGGCCACACAGGATTTTCTGTGATAGCAAAAAGTTGGCTACAAAGTGAGTGTTCACTAGTCAGGCAATGACTTGACAAACGATGATACGTGAGTATAATAGGGTGTTACTGTACTTACTGAAAGAAATAGCAAACTCCAAGAAATACGGAGAGACCGCCATACATTTTGGAACTGGAAGCACATGGACCGTTGGCATGGCAGATTCTACTGCCGATCCCACTCACAGATGAACAGTACAGGAGTTCTGCCTTGCTTCATTTACAGCCACCAGGGCCAGCTTGCCCTTTCTCGGGCAGCCTGGAGACCCTCCTAACCCCCCTCCCCACTCCACCTTGAAGTCACCATATAATGCCAGAATTGGTGTGCATACTTGATAGGCTTTACCCTTCCTGGGACTCAGAGTTCCCAAATTGCAGCAGTCAGTCCTCCGGCCTCAGCCTTCCCAGGAGCAGGGCTTACAGGCAGGCATTGCCATGCTGGGCACCAGGACTATGATTCTGCAGATTTCTTTATTATTTACCTTGAATGCTGACACTTAAGAAGTTCAGGTCTAATTAGATGAGGAGGTAGAGAGAAACTATGCAGAGATTGTAGAGGGCTCTTCTGGCTACTTACAAGAGTTTCAGATGTTGATGGCATTGATTTTCAATTATGTATAATTTCACTTCAAACCTTATAGCTTTTCTTTCCCTTGATACAAGTGTTATCACCGGTACTATTCTTACCCTTCTAAGTGATCACCACCCCATGAATTCCATGCAGCTTGACGAGGCTGGTGACAGCACAGAGAGCTCTCCTGCTGTTCAGGTAGGAGTTGGGCTACATGGTCTATGAGATTCCTTCCAAGCCTGAGAGTCTGGGCTTCCCTTGCCCCCGGCCCTGCTGCCCTCGGGGGTAGGACAAAAGGATGAGGACAGGATGAGTTGCCTAATTCTCTGCACTTTCCTCTCAGGTCCCTCTCCTCTTAGAATCCATCTCTCTACATGAGGTACTATACTATCACACCACTGCTTCCTAAAAGGATGCAGCCAGGAATCAATGGAAAATCTATATGGTGTGCTAGCCAATATAAAAATGATCTGGATAGTTATCTGACCCGGGCTTCAGACCACAAGTCTCCAAGGGAGACTGGAATTTCTACTGTTGGGAGGTGGAGAAGCAGAGGAAGGCTTTGCCTGAGTGCTTGCTCCTTCCTTCAACTATCTCCAAGAGAGATATAGAGCTGGAATTATATCTATCAATCACACTTCAAATATTCGCAATCTAGAGGCACTATACTTTGGGTACCAGGATAAATGTCACTTTGTCTAATCACTCTCAAGGGGACCATCATACTTAGCCTACCGTATTTATAGCAGCATTTTTTTCTGATAGTAAAAAGTTGGCTACAAAGTGAGTGCTCATCAACCGGGGAATGACTTGACAAATTATGATACGTAAATGTAATAGGATATTACCGTACCGTAAGAAATAACAAATTCCAAGAAATATGGAAATATTTACATGAATTGTTACAAAGAGAAGCATACAGAGCCAGTTAAACAAGATACACAATGACTACAGAAATGTAAATGAAAAGAACAACCCCTAGCTAACAATCAAAAATAAATTGTGCAAAAATTATAAAGAATAGGCTTGGCCTCAAAAAAAAAGAGAAGATGCCGCTTCCCACTACTTCCCTGGGAATGTAATATTGCACGTGTCCGAGTTAGCAAGGGATTTTTTTTTGGTTTATTGATTAGCTTTGCTGATTTTCTCTTTTTTTTTTTCTTTTTAAAATTCCTTTTCATAAGATGTGGTTCTCCAAGAAGGAGAGAGGGTAAGCTACAAGGGGAAATCTGGTAAATGGAAAAGCAAAAGCTATCCATTAAAATCTATTTTTCAAAATACTTAGCTTGCTACCATCTGCTTAACTCCCTCCTACCAAATGCTGGTTGCACAAAAGACTATCACAGATAGCTAACAACCTCTTTATAAAAATGAGCATTAAAGAGACACTGGAAAAAAATATCTATAGATTAGTGCAGACCTACACCAGAGTAAATGAGCTCTTTGGTTTGGGAACAAGTTAATTGTATCAAGGCTTAACCACTTCATTTTGTGAGTTCAAACCTGGCCTCAGGCACTTAATAGCTGTATGACCCCGGGCATGTCACTTCACCCCATCTGCCTCAGTTTCTTCATTTATAAAACAAGCTAGAGAAGGAAATGACAAGTCATGCCAGTATCTTTGCCCAGAAAGCCTCAAATGGGGTTGCAAAGAGTCAGACATAAACTGACCAACAAAAACAAGCAGGAAGAGAGTGATCTCATCCATATCACTTAGCCAGCTCTAGAGTTATAAGTTCTGGAAGTGAAGAGACATGTTGGGAGGAGATGAGGATGACTTCCCTTAAACATCCATACCCATTCAAAAAGCTGAGACTGCCTTCATTGAGCTCTCTCTAAGTTTTCCAACCATTTCCAGAAATGCTTCCTTTACTCAAACAGGGACATGTTGTTCAGTATTGGCGTTCTCTCGGCCAATTAGGGATCAAATGTTCCCGTGAATATACAGTGAAAATTACCCCACCCACCTGGGGAGGAAATGTTTCATAAAGAGTCAATTTCATTTCATTTGATGACCCTTTTTTTTTTAACCCTTACCTTCCATCTTGGAGTCAATACTGTGTATTGCTTAATAGGTGGAAGAGTGGTAAGGGTAGGCAATGGGGGTCAAGTGACTTGCCCAGGGTCACACAGCTGGGAAGTGTCTGAGACCAGATTTGAACCCAGGACCTCCCATCTCTAGGCCTGGCTCTCAATCCACTGAGCTACCCAGCTGCCCCCTGACCCTTTCTTTTTATTTATTGTACATTTCATTTTTATCATCATACTAAATGTACATGCGTGTGTGTTGTGAGAGCAAGCCCATCCATAACCAAGACCCCCAAATAAAACCCTGATACACTGATGTGATGGGAGAAATTCGGATGCTAAAGTTCCCCAGTTCTACGTAGATGAGAACAACCAATTCAGATGTAGGAATAGTCCTCCCAAAGCATGCCTGGCCCCTTCGGTTCTGGAGGGAGCCCTGGCTCAAGAGCTATATGCTAAGAATGGCAAAGGAGTTCCTCAAGTCATATAGGTTTGAACAAGGTGGAAGAATAGGGCGGTCCAATAAACTGGACTTAAAATTCACGTGTGCTGACAGAGCAGGTGAGTGAGACCAATTATACCTGCATAAATTGGGCGATTCAGTCTTCAGTGTCGCCAGGCACGCAATTAAACAGCCTGAAAACCTGGACCTCAGTTCTTGTCAGATCTCTCGGACATTGTTGTGATTCTCTGGCTTTGAGCCTCCTTTTGTCTCTGACAACTGCCTTCCTCCTCACTCACTGGCATGTCACTGAATTCACCGGAGCTTTTACTTCCCAACACCAGCTTCTGCTTCCTTTTCGGGGACTTCAAGGGCTTTGGGCCATACCACAGACCCTCCCTACCTAGCCGTGGTCCACATGCAACCCCAGTGGAAGCTCCCTCCTATTCGGGGACTAACCTGTATAGGGTGATGCAATCAGGCATGCTTACAAACATGTGTTGAATCATAGAGTTAAGAAAATTAAAGGAAAATGAAAAGAGTAACAGATTTTCCTGAGCTAACTCTTAAAGGAAAAGTGCATTAAGGGATATAGATAGATATAGATAGATACTGTATAGACATACGTTTCTATGTGTGTGTACATCTATATGTGTAAGAGAAAGAATGTGATGATAAGGAATGAGATATCGAAGAGAGGAAGCATGGAGTCCCAGCCCTCCTTGGAGAGGAGAAAGGAGGTGGCAGGAAAGAGAGAAGTCAATTTTTCACAATGGCAGCCGGAGAACACTACTGTCCTAGGATAACTTGCTTACTGTCCATAATATACACATACGTGATAGCTGCACACATACTGTACATAAAATACAATACAGCATGAGAAGGATCTCAAAGAGGAAAGCAGCCTGCAAGTGGCTAAGAGTACTGAACTTGGAGCCAGGAGATCTGAATTCAAACTTCACCCCAGATATTGAGCAACAGAGTGGCCTTTGGCAAGACTCTTCCTGTCTCAGGGCCTCAGTTTCTTTTCCTACAAAATGAGCAGTTTGAATCATCTCTAAGGTCCCTTACAGGTCTATGATTCTATGGATTTTTTTTACCTCAAATGCTGGTGCTTTAGAAATTAAGTCTAATTAGATGAGGATGAGGATGTCAAGGGAGACTATGTGGAGATTATGAAGGGCTCTTCTGGCCACTTACAAGAGTTTTACATGTTGATAGAATTGATTTTTAATTATGTATAATTTCACTTCGAACCTTATGGCTTTTCTTTTCCCTGATGATACAAGTGTATCACTAGTACTATTTTTACCATTTTAAGTGATCACCACCCCATGAATTCCATGCAGTTTGACGAGGCTGGTGACAGCACAGAGAGCTCTCCTGCTGTTCAGGTAGGAGTTGGGCTAGATGGCCTCTGAGATGTCTTCCAAATCTGAGATTCTGAGCTGCCCCTTGCCCCCCAGTCCTGTTGCCCTCGGGTGTAGGACAAAGTGAGTCACAGGATGAGTTGCTTAATTCTCTGCAGTTTCCTCTCCTCTTGGAAACTATTTCTATACCCAAGATCCAAGAACCACCACTGCTTTCTTGGAAGAAGTAATGGAATGAGAAGTGGGACGGTGGAGGGCAAAGGACACATTACCTTTGGAGTCATGCCACCTTTGTAGGAAAGTTGGCTTTCACACCTACTGCCTGGGGGATTATAGGCAAATCACCACCTTCTGGGGCCTCAGTTCTTCACTGGAAAAACAAGGGGACTGAACTAAACAGTCTCAAAGTTGTCTTCCAGTTCTTAGCCTAGGATCCGATTCTGAAATAAAGGGCTGCCTTCATTTACTTAACCCTCTCTCGCATTTGTCCTGACTCCACAGGCATTTGAATGTCTTGTTTTTCGGCACATTTTCCATAGTTGATAGAGAAGTATGGATAGTTGTGTTGTGAATTGTTGGGGGGTTTCACATTAACATTAATGTCTCTAAAAGAAGCTGGCATCGCCGTTGGCAGAGTCATTGGATGAGAGTTCGAGCTGTAAGGGAACCTCAGAGTCTAACCTATTTATTCTAAAGATAGAGAACCCCCCCAAAGTCACACAGACAGTGAGACAGGATTTGAACAAATCAAGTCCCAGATACTACTGTTTCCCATTTCTATGGGAGTTAGGACAAATAAGCCAGAGATCTATAAGTACACCCCGAACTGTACATAAGCCCCTCAGATCAGGAGGGAAACTCTGATGTGCAAGAGTTACCAGGTATGACAGAGAAATCACAAAGAGTTTCCCCATCTGATCAGAGTCTGTGAAAGTTGGAAGAATGAAGCTGCCCTGAAAATCCACATGTGCCTATGCAATAGCCAAGTGAGACAAATTACATCTCCCTATCTTGTCTAGTGCAATACATTTCTGGGCAAAGACTTGGAAGCTAGAAAACCTGGACTTCATGAAAGGCACCAAATATACACAGAGACTGACAGAACATTTTTATAGTAGCAAAAAATTGGATGGAAAATGGGTATCCATTAATCAGGAAAAGGCTGCAAAATTCAGCAATGTAAAGATCCAGAGCAAGGCTGAGGGACTTCTGAGAAAGAAAACCAGCCACATTCAGAGAAAGAACTGTGGGAGGAGAAACACAGAAGGAAAAACAAGTGCTTGAACACATGGGCTGATGGGGATATGATTGGGGATGGAGGCACTAAACGATAACTCTAGTCCAACTATCAATAATATGGAATTAGGTCTTGATCAATGATACGTGTAAAACCCAGTGGAATTGTGGGTTGGCCAAGGAGGGTTAGGGGGGTTTGGGGGAGAGGGAAAGAACATGAAACATGGAACTAGGGGAAAATATTCAAAATAAAAAATTTTTTTAAAAAGGCTGCAAAATTCAAAGAGAAACAGGGGACGATCCATTAGGATGCCTGTGGGCTGCACACTGACTTCATTTTTAAATGTAATATTATTTACATTTTATTGGATTTTTATTTCTTTTGTTAAATATTTCCCAGTTACATTTTAATCTAGTTCACACAACACTCTGGAGTGTTGTGGACATGCCGTATGATCCGTCTTTTGATGCCTCTCACATAGACTGAAGCTCATCCAGGCGCAGCTCTGCTGAAGGCATTCCTTCATTTCCTCCCATTCGAGGTTACTAGTGGCCCAATCTATGCCTCTGCCACCCCTCGCCCCTCCATGTGGCCGGTCTAGCTTCTCTTCCTATTATGTGATTCCTTGATGACACCCTTTACTCCTGCTCTTCTTCGGAGTCCCCTCATGGATTACATGTCGTAGTCTGGCTGTAGCTACCCCATGCCTCCCCATTGCCCTCTGGGGGACACAGATTTTTAGTTCTTGGAAGACGCTATTTCTTAGTAGGACATCAACACTACAAAGTTGGGCCTTTGCTCTCCCCACCTAACACTGAAACCGGCCTTTGCCTCGCAGCAGAGAGGTGTGGAATGAGACTGGGCCAAAGTATTCATTCGTTTTGCCTAAGTAAGCTTGGTTTGGGTTTTTTTTAATAAAAGGAGGATTACTTTGGAGGAGGGAGACTCATGGAATTGCAAGGATAGGTGTGTACATATACATACATACAAAACACATTGCAATACATATGTGTACATGCACACACATATATATACACTTATTCATATAACCACATGAATATTCACATGGGTGTATGTATATATATGTGTGTATATACACACACACATATATATTCTATATGGATGAGTATAGAAATAAAGAATATTTTTAAATAATAAAAATTTTTTGAAAATCTCTTGCCAGACTTTTCCTGGACCTGGTTGTGAGCTGCATCTGGACCTGCCATGGACTTCGGTCTTTGGCCTTTTCCCACGATGCACAGGGTTCAGCCAGTTTACCCTGTGTTATATCCCTGAGCGCCATTTGAGCTCTACTGTCCCCGTTAGCAATCTCTACCTTTCCAGGGACACACTACACATAACGCACTACAACGTACATCCAACCCCAACTCTTAAACAGATAAGACGTCCAAACAGCCATGTTTTTGTTTATAAATAGAATGTGAGCAAGGCAGAAAGCAAGAAATGGAAAGAAAAGGTAATTTGTTAGACAAGCTGGCAAGAGTTTAGAAAGGGGGGAAAGAGTAAGAGGGTTAAGGGAGAAATGAGAGCCAGAAACGAATTACAGTGATAATGAACGATGAAATACGGAAGAGCAAGAGTATGGCGAATTCATGACCTCCGAAAGAGGGAAAAGAGGAGGCAGATCCTCATAATCACACTAGCCATCTAGGAATGAAGGCATCTAGGTGGCAAATAGAGCACAGGGACTGGAATAAGGAAGACATGAGTTCGAATCCATCCCCAGATACTTACTAGCTTTATGATTATAGGCAGATCACTTCATCTCTGCCTTAATCCACTGGAGAAGGAAATGGTGAAACCACTCCAGTACCTCTGCCAAGAAAACCCCAGGGACAATACTGATGTGCTATGGCCCACGGGATCGAGAAAAGTGGGGCATAATAACCCAGATTGCTTGCTTGTCAGCTCCAGGAAGGAGGAGGGAAGAGAGGAGGGAAACAATATGGATCATACGACTTTGGAATACTTATGTGGAAATTTGCTATTAAAATGAAAATTTAATAAAGAGAAGAAAAGTGGAGCATTACTGGACAACAACAGTTTAGGATAGTATAGTCTCCGCAGAAGAGAATATTAGAATTATCTGAGGGGCAGCTGGGTGGCTCAATGGAGAGAGCCAAGCCTGGAAATGGGAGGTTCTGGGTTCAAATATGACCTCAGACACTTCCTAGTGGTGTGATCCTGGGCAAATCAAGTAACCTCAGTTGTTTAGCCCTTGCCACTATTCTGTATTGGAACCAATACTTCGTATCAATTCTAAATCGGGAATTTCCTGAAGACATAATGAGGAAAGCAGGATACAAATGACCCAGAGTACTGAACTGGGAGTCAGGAGATCTGAATTACAATCCTACCCCTGTTATGTAGCAGCAGAGCAGCCTCGGAGAAAACTCTGTCTCTGGGCCTCAGTTTCTTTTTCTGCAAAATAAGGCAACTGGATCAGATGCTAAGATCCCTTCAAGGTCTATGATTCTACAGCCCTGTGATTTACCTTGGGTGCCAATGCTTTAGAAATTAGATCTAATTCAATAAAGAAGAGGAGGTAGAGAGAAACTATGCAGAGATTGTAGAGGGCTCTTCTGGCTACTTACAAGAGTTTCAGATGTTGATGGCATTGATTTTCAATTATGTATAATTTCACTTCAAACCTTATAGCTTTTCTTTCCCTTGATACAAGTGTTATCACCAGTACTATTCTTACCCTTCTAAGTGATCACCACCCCATGAATTCCATGCAGCTTGACGAGGCTGGTGACAGCACAGAGAGCTCTCCTGCTGTTCAGGTAGGAGTTGGGCTACATGGTCTATGAGATTCCTTCCAAGTCTGAGAGTCTGGGCTTCCCTTGCCCCCAGCCCTGCTGCCCTCGGGGGTAGGACAAAAAGGGAGTCACAGGATGAGTTGCCTAATTCTCTGCACTTTCCTCTCAGGTCCCTCTCCTCTTAGAATCCATCTCTCTCTACCCGAGGGTCTGTATTATCCCCACATGTGACTGGATAGCAGGGGAGTGAGGCAAATGACATCTGCATAACTCAGCTAGCTCAGTCTTCAATTTAGCACAGCCCTGGACTCGGCAGCTGTCAAAAGAGCATCATCTCCCCTCTTGCCAGACCTCTTTGACCCCGTCTCACATCTGACTCTGACCTTCTTTCTGGCCCTACATTGCCTTAAGCATCTTACCTCTTCCTAGTAGTTGTAGCATTCCATCCACTTGGCCCAGTCATGGCCCTGAACTCCATCTGAGCTTTCACTTTGCAGTTGCAGGTTCTTCCCCACCTTTGAAGGGACAGGAGAAGGTTTGGACCACGCCTCGGACCCAAGAATCCTAGATTTGGGCTAGATTTTGAAGAGAACCAAAAAAAGGGTCTCAAGGGTTGAAAAAGATATCGAGGAGGTAGAACTTGGAAATGGAAAGAGCCCTGCTTTATGAGGCAGCGGACCTGGGTTCAAATTCTGTCTGCAACGCTCACGACCTGAAACCCTGTACCAGGCATCGCAAAAAGTCTTTGTACAGCTCTGAGCGTCTGTAGCTTTAAACAGCCCTAAGACTTTGGGGACACCCTGTATAAATGAGTCATTGTTGCTCAGACTCCTCTGGTTCTTGCATCTGCTTCCCCTCTCCCTGGCTGCCTTTAACCCTTGCCTGGCCAACAAAGCCTGACTGAAAGCAACAGGCTCCAGAAGACTCACACTGCATCTTTTTTGTTCTCCCAGATAATGTGGTCAGTTGTCTTCCCCTAGACTTACACTTATTTGCCTAAATAATAGCATGTACTTCCCTAAAAGGGGGACAACAGAAGGAGTCCTGGAGCAAAGAGCAGGCATTTGAGATGCAAAGCATAACTGAATGTGCTGAAACCCCTCCATTCACCAGGCATATAATCATATTGAGGGAGGCTATTTTCACTGTCAGATTTCTTTCTCAGCCCCTGGAAGTGATGCTGGAGGGTTTTTTTTCCTGCTATTAAAGTAATGGTGCCCTTACCATGCTTTTTTATTTATCTCCAGGGACTCATCCTCCAGAAATGTGTGTCTCTAACCCTCTTTTTTTAAAGAGCCTCCAAGAAAAGATGTGCTCGAGGTGCTATTTGCTTGAAAGAAGCATCATCAGCCAGGACAGCCCCGGCACCCGAGGTTGGTGGAGGCAAAGGCAATGGCCCCCAGATGTGGGAACTTGGGGAACCCAGCTATTCAAGCCCCAGCTTCTTAACCTCTGGGGTGTCCTCACCCCCTTGGGCCACATAAAGCCCCAGAGGTTAAGACTATTACAGAATCCGGTTTTTATTTTTATTTTTTTTGCAATTTTTAATTTATTTTTTAATTTTTATTTTGAATATTTGAATATTTTACATGTTTCCTGTTCTTTCCCTCTCCCCCAAACCCTCCAACCCCCCCCCTTATCCAACCCACAATTCCACTGGGTTTTACATGTATCATTGATCAAGACCTAATTCCATATTATTGATAGTTGGACTAGAGTTATCATTTAGTGTCTTCATCCCCAATCATATCCCCATCAGCCCATGTGGTCAAGCAGTTGTTTTTCTTCTGTGTTTCTCCTCCCACAGTTCTTCCTCTGAATGTGGCTAGTTTTCTTTCTCATAAGTCCCTCAGTCTTGCTCTGGATCCTTGCATTGCTGCTAGTAGAGAAGTCTGTTATGTTCGATTGTACCACAATGTATCAGTCTCTGTGTACAACATTCTCCTGGCAGAATCCGGTTTTTAAAGGCATAAAATACATAGAAATAAAAAGGAAGCCATTTTGAACTTCAATGCAATTATTATTTTTTTTAATTCACAGACTTCAGGTTAAGATCTCTGAATGCAGGAAATAAGAAAAAGATAACTGAGGGGGAAAACGTCAAGTTTTGCGAGAAGATTTAGGGCCCAGGACTGAGTCTTTCTTCTGCTATTTACCATCTGGGTAACTTTAGGCAAGTTACTTCCTTGTTCTGGACCTCAGTTTCCTCCACTGTAAAATAAGGAGTTTGGGTTCAAATGACCCCCAAATTTCCTGCATTTCATTCTTTCATCCGTTTAACAAGCAGTAATTATTCCCTCTGTACGTATAAGGCACCATGCTAAGCACTCAGGATCAAAAATCCAAGTGATGACACAGAAACAATATGAATGTGGGAAGTACTGCAAGATTTATACTATACTCTAGGAGATAAGAATTAGTTTGGTAGAGGAGAAGAATGTGCACACTAGCAGACAGATGAGGCTAGGCCCCTCACTTTTAGGCTGAGCCTTGAAGACAGCTACCAATTGGATGAGGCAGAGCTAAGGAATAGGCACATTCCAGGCATCCAATGGTTTTCTGAAGAAACATACTAATGTGGCCCACACATTTCCACTAAGGTGCACAGCTGAGGGCTCAATGCCTCATCATGGCCTAGAGGGAATCACTCAGGGTCACCAAAGCTAGAGCAATGAGTCCCAGGTCTGGAAAATGCTGGAAAGGCTCCCCACACTGGCCTGATACTTTGAGGATCAATCCAACTTAGTTTAAAAAGGCTCAGCACTGGGGCAGCTGAGTGGCTCAGTGGATTGAGAGTCAGACCTAAAGACGGGAGGTCCTGGGTTCAAATTTGGTCTCAGATACTTTCTGGCTGTGTGACCCTGGGCAAGTCACTTGACCCCCATTGCCTAGCCCTTCCCACTCACCAATACACAGTATTGATTCTAAGAGGTTAAAAAAAAAAGGTTCAGCACCAGGATAGTTATAGGGAGATGGGTTTTTCAGTCTCTACAACCCTCTGAGAAGACATAGACCGGTACTGCATTATGAAAATGGAGACCTGTGCCAATAGAATCACAGATCCTAGAAGTATCAAAGTGTGGCTCATGTCCAAAAATAATTGGGTGATGTGGAAAAACCAATGACCTGGGAGGACCGAGTTCACTGATCTCCATTCTGTCATTGACTAATTTACTTCCCTAAGAAGCAGCATGGTGTGATAAGAATACTAGACTTGGAGTCAGGAAAACTTTGGTACAAATCCCATGACTTCCAACAAGTCAGTGAAACTCTCTGAGCTCCCATTTTCTCATCTATAAAAAGGGCTCGATGAACTGGCTTCTAAGATGCCTCCTCACTCTACATTTATTTATTTACTTACTTATTTTTGGTTTGAATTTGTCTATTTTCTATTTTTTCTATGTTAATTTACTTTTTTATTTTTTTAAATAATTAATTTATTTAGAAGATTTTTCCATGATTCCATGATTCACATTCTTTCCCTCCCCCGTCCCGGAGCCAAAGTCACTCTACATCGATGCTCTTCTCTCCCTTTCTAAACATCAGTTTCCTCATCTTTAAGACAAATTTGGACCAAATGATCTCTACATGTTCATGTTGCTTTTCAAGGCCTTTTCCAGTTCTAATATTTGATGTTTCTAAGATCATTTTGGAAAGCTTTAAACACCAAGAAGAACTCAAACTATATTATAATATTATCTATTATATTATCATTATGTAACATTATAAAGCAGCAGTCATTAAAACCACCTGGTACTGGTTCAGAAAACAGAGAGAGAGAGAGATGGGACAAACAAGGCACGGGAGAAGCAGAAACATTATAACTCAACCCAGTGTTCAATAAACTGGAGAATATCAATTACTTAGGAAAGAATTCCCCATTTAATAAAAACTACTATCTCGGAGAAACTAGGCTTGAGGATCAGCAGAACCTTCTACCACGCCCCACAATGCCCATTCTAAATGGTTTTAAGTCCCTAATATTAAAGAATACGCGATACAAAATTTCAAAGAAGAGCTCATCGTCCACTCACAGTTATTGGTTGGAGATGTATTCGTAACCAAAAAAGGCAATTACAAAACATGAAAGCGATAACTTTGATTATATCAAACAGAAATGTTTCAACATAAACAACATTAATGTACCTAGGGTGAGAAGGAAGACAGTCAAATGAGGGGGGAAATTTGCATTAAATTGCTCTGATAAAGGCTTGGTATCCAAGATACATAAAGAATACACCCTTCCCTGCTGGGGGGCAGCTGGGTAGCTCAGTGGATTGAGAGCCAGGCCTAGAGACGGGAGGTCCTGGGTTCAAATCCGGCCGAGACACTTCCCAGCTGTGTGACCCTGGGCAAGTCACTTGACCCCCATTGCCTACCCTTACCACTCTTCCACCAAGGAGCCAATACACAGAAGGGTTTAAAAAAAATAATACACCCACTTACATAATAATTTCATATATAAATGTATATGGACATATATGTATATGCATGCATCTCACACATAAATATATGTGCATTTATATGTATATGCATGTATGTGTGACATATACGTTATCACACACACGTTCCCTCCTTGGGGAAGGCAAATAGGGAACCACAAGTGCACAGTATCCCAAGAAGTTGCTGTATTACTCAGTTTTGCTTAACTATTACAAAGAGTTCATTTATACACATCCACACAAAAGCAGAAGCCATTCTCCAGTACATAAATTGTCAAAGGACGAGCACAAATATTCTCAAAAGAAAAACTGCAAAGCATTAGCAACCACATGAAACCCTTCTCCAAATCACTAATAATAAGCAAAATACAAACCAAAACAACCCTGCATATATTGGCAAGGATGATAAAAGGTGGTCAGTGTTAGAGGGTTTGTGAGAAGATGGAAAAACTGGTGCATTGTTGGTAAAACTGTGAAATAGTCCAATTATTTGGGAAAGCAATTTGGAATTATGCAGATTAAGTGATGAAAGTGTCCATAAGCCCTTTGACCCAGAGATTCTGTGATTAGGTTTATATCCTGTGGATGCAGAGCTACTCTATTTTGAGAATCATTCATCTTCGTAAACATATATATGTCTATATTCTCCTATTAGTACTTGTAATGCAAGTAACTCAAAATAGGGTATGCCACAGTGTCCTGTTGTGCCATCTCTTCAGAGAAACAAGCTAGCCCTAAAAACAGGGACCTTAACCAATCAGTAGCTTTCTCCCTATCCTTCTACCCTGTTCTTCACTCCTTGAAACCTACACAAGCCTATGTGCTATTCATTCAAAAAGTCTTTGCCTTTTTGGGCGAGACCCCCCTTGCTGCTGAACTCGATAAACCTATAATTAGTCAAAATTCTGTTTCTCAGTCAGACTGTTGTCCCTGGTACCAATAATCGCAAGGAGGTCACTGGTAAGAAGTATGACCCAGGAGGGCAGCTGGGTGGCTCAGTGAATTGAGAGTCAGGCCCCAGAGAGAGGTCCTGGGTTCCAATCTGACCTTAGGCACTTCCCAGCTGTGTGACCCTGGGCAAGTCACTTAGCCCCCTTTGCCTAGTCCTCACCACCCTTCTGCCTCAGAACCAATACCCAGTATTGATTCTAAGATGGAAGGTGAAGGTTTTAAAAAAAGTTTGACTCAGTGTTCACCAAAATATTTAGAGCAGCACTTTTTGTGGTAATAAAAAAGTGAAAACAAAACATATGCCCATTGCTTCAAAAGATTGCATGCCCTTTGATTCAGCAATACCACTACTAGGTTTGTATCCCAAAGAGATTTTTAAAAATGGGAAAGGATCTGTTTGTACAAAAATATTTATAGCTACACTTTTGTGGTAGCAAAAATTGGAACCTAAGGGGATGTCCCTCGATTGGGGAATGGCTGAACAAAATGTGGTATCTGATGGTGATGGAATACTATGGTGCTCTCAAGAATGCTGAACAGAATGATTTCTTTAAGAACTGGAAAGACCTCCATGAACTGATGCAGAATGAAATAAGCAGAACCAGGAGAACATTGTAACTGAAACATTGTGAGATGATCAAATGTGACCGACTTTGATACGAACAACAATGCATCGATCCAGAACATTTCTGAGGGACTTATGAGAAAGAACACTATCCACATCCAGAGAAAGAACTGTGGGAGCAGAAATGCAGAAGAAAACATATGACTTATCATTTGTTTATATGGATATAGGATCTGGGGTTTCAGTTTTAAAATATTACTCTATTACAAAAATGAATAATAAGGAAATAGGATTTAAGTGATAATATATGTATGACCCAGTGGAATTGCTTATCAGCTCGGGGAGGGGGAAGGGGAGGGAGACAACATGAATCATGTAACAACGAGAAAAAAATTTAAAAAAAAATTTTAAAGCATGTAGAATTTAATCTACTCCATTTTAAATACATTATTATTTTTTTAAAAACAGATGCCATCAATTGGAGAACAGCTAAACAAATTGTAGCAGATCTATGCAATGAAATATACTGTAAGAAAATATGAATGTTATGAATAAAGAAAAGCATGGAAAGATCGAGGTGAACTGATGCAGAACAATGTAAGCAGAGCCAAGAAAACTATGCATAATGGCTAAAACAATGGAGAGCCGATCACATCAAAAAGTAGATGGTTAAAAATTACAAAAAAGAGGCACGACTCAAAAGAAGAAACGTTGAAAAGAAGACACCCTCACCTCAAACCTATACAGAGGTGGGAGGTCCACAAATATTACAGATTGCTTATATTTTCAGATTTGTTTTAATGTACTGAAGAGTTATGCTAATTTTTCTTTTTCTTTTTTTTTTGGTCTTTACAGATATTATTTCTCATATGGGATGGCTCTCTCAGGACAGGGAAAGGGGACGAACACTGAAAAAACCTACAGTGATGGAAAAGGTATCAATAAAATCTTAATTAAAAAAAAGATATTATAAAAAAACTCAATGTGTTTTATACATTGGGATCTATGTTCCACCTTATCCCTGTAAAGAGCCCCGGCCTCTGGCTTGTCACAATCCTTGAAATTCCTACCATTTGGGTTAACCTCACAATCACAGAAAAGTTGAGTTGAAAGGGGCCTTGGAGATTTATCTGATCCAACACCTTTATTTTACAGATAAGGAAACTGAGACCCAGAGCTCTGGCTAGTACAATTAAGACATTATCCACAGGAGGCCCCTGGGAGGAGGTAACCCATTAACTCATTAGTATGCATTAACATTGAAGCATGGGTTTGTTCATCAGCTTAACTTGCTGTCACCTCACAAAGAACAAGGCCCTGAAGGGATGGAGCAAATGTGACACAGGGCAGGGAACTGGGGGCTAAAAGAGTAGGTGGGCTTTAGCTGGAGATTGTAAGGAAATGAATTGCAAAGGTGGCTGTGGTCTCCCTGGTTTCACTCCCCTGTCCTCACTCCTTGCGCTTGATAAGTAGGAGATAGCTCCACAAATAAGAAGAAACTGAGATCATCCGATATAGAGCTGGAATGAACCTAAGAGATCTAATCCAACTCCACCATCTTGCTGAAAAGAGGAGAAGGAAAAGGACTCCCCCTCCTCCCCAGGCTCACACAGATGATAGTAAATAAGGAGCAAAGCTGGGATTGAAACACAGACCCCTTTAATTCAGAAGCCAAGGTTCTGTCCATCTCCCACAAATACGTAGCAGCTCATGGTGTGGCTGCAATGGGCAGGTGATCCACAAGCAAGAGCTCTCACTCTGGCCTTGAGCATGTCTATTTAAGTGGAGCAAAGGGCCACTAGAAATCAGATGGTTAAAAGGGAGTCAACCTAGCTGTGTGACCTTGGGCAAGTCACTTGACCCCCATTGCCTAACCCTTACCACTCTTCTGCCTTGGAGCCAATACACAGTATTGATTCTAAGGTGGAAGGTGAGGATTTTTATTTAAAAAAAATCTAAAGGGAGTCAAGAAGAGGAGGAGAAACGTAGAGACAGTTAGGAGTCCGGAAAGTACTGCTAATGTGGCCAGCCTTGAACCTATGCTTGGAATATCTGGCTGTACTGAATACATTTCTATTATTTTTATTTCCTATTTGATGGGTTTTATGGCCAAAAAATTCATCCCTTGGAGACTGAACGTCTGATGATGATCATGATTAGCCAGCCTGGTACCAGCCGCCCTTCCCTTTTGGTAGAAACTCTCAGACCAAGGTACTCCATGGTCCTTCTCCTTCTCCATAGCCCAAGATCATCAGGCTCTGCCGTTGTAAAAGGCAACTTCTAAATACCAAAGCGCAAAGGAAAGACTCTTCTTGGGTTGCCAACAAAGAGCCTGAGAAGAGGCAAAAGCAGGTCATTAAGGAGTATGGGAGGGGGCAGTGAAGGAGGCTGGTCAGTAATATAATAAGAACGGGGTTCTTAATGGACATTTGAGAGATCCGTGAAATGTAAGACTTCTTGGAGCATGATCATCTCTGGAAGATGGGGAGAAAAAAGGCCTGGAGAAGAGATGCCCGGGAAGGGTTGCCGTCTACGCAAGCGGAAGGTACGTCCACATGGAGAAACACTTGGATCAAAGTGAGTCAAGCGATTGATCACGGGCTGACAAATGAGTCATGTTTCTGCTACATCCATGAAGGACCAGGTAGACACGTAGGGAAGCCTTTAGTTCAGGAAAACTCACCTGTGAAGTAGAGGGGGCCAAGCAACTAAACAGTAACTTAGGAAATGCAAAGTTTAGGACCTCATCATCCCTCCCGTCACATAATAAAGCCATTTGCCTTGAGTGCCATCCTCTCTTGCCCTACATCTCAAAGCCTCTTGACGATATCCCCCATTCTCTCCTCTTCGGCTCCAGTCTCTGATGAAGCGGTGGCCCTCCCCAACAAGACCAACCCTTCCACTTGTGCCCTTGATCATCTCCCCCAAAATGCACTGGCTCACAGAATCACCCCCATTCTCTGGCTCGTTTTCAGTCTCTTCTTGACTCCCTCCACTGCCTACAAACGTGACCAAATCTCCCATCCCCAAGGAACTGCTCTTCCATAAGAGCTACCATTTCTTCAAGCTAGTCTCTGAGCTCTTTCGCCCTCTTCACCCCAAAACTCATCGAAAAAGCCATCTACATTCAGTGTCTGTACTTCCAAGCCCCTCTCAACATGGCTTCTAATTCTTGACAGGAAAGAATTAGCCCCCTCTGACCCTTCTTTTAAGCTCGTTCTTTTCCTAAGAGCCAAAGAAGCTGCTACCCACATTGGATGGACTCGAAAGGCTAATGCCCAAGCTAGCGCCCTCAGCCTATATTGGCAGGGCTGGCAGCTCACCTAAGTTCACCAAAAGGCCCATAAACATGGTTTCTGGCTCTTCAGAAGCGGTGGATGTCCAAGGAAGCTGAATCATCAGGCCCGGCCCTGCTGAGCAGACATATTTCCTTATAGAGATGAGAGAGTCCAGTGTACCACAGCTGAGAGCTGTGTCCTTAATGAATAGCCTTTCTATGGCTAAGTAAACCTCCTTTGTTAACTGTTGAATGACTTACAAGTGCCTCGTTTCATTCCAATATTGGACCCAAACGACCAGAGGCCTGGCTTGTGTCAGGCCCACCCACTACAAGCCCCATCGTTGCACAGACCGACAGCCTCACCGACATTGCCAAGCCCAATGGCCCTTTTCTTAGTCCTCATATTTCTTGAGTCATCTCCAGCCTCTGATATAGCTGGTCCCCACACCAGCTTCTCCCAGACATCACCCTCAGTGGCACTTCCAAAGGATGTACTCGCCACATGTTTTGTTTTTACTTTTCTATGTATGTGATTCTCCTAGAGCAGCATTGGTGAAGCTGTGGCACACATGCATAGCCGGCACTAGGGAAGCTGCTCCCTTCCCCCTCTTCCCAGAGCCTGAGGATATTTTTGCATGCCCCACCCCTCTTTCCAGCCACCCAAAGCAAGCACTTCCTCCCTCAGCTCTCTCCAATAATGAGGAGGCTCACAGATAGCTTGAATTTGCCCTCTGGGCAGTCAACCTCAGAAAAGGTTTCCCAACAAGGTCTAGAGTATAAGCTCCTTGAGAACAGTGACCAATTTGGCTTTTTTCTTTATATCTCTGGCCCCACACTCAGTGCTAGGCCCTAAGTCCACCCATACAAAATGTTTGTTAATAACTAGCATTTATACAATGCTTTAAGGTTGCCAAACACTCTCCATGTCTTATCTAATCTCATCTTCACAACAACTCTGGAAGTTGTGCTATTATTATAATAGGTGCTATTATTATCCCATTTTACAGATGAGGAAACTGAGGGGAAACTTGCTGGGCATATATCTAGTAAGCGTATGAGGTAGGATCTGAACTCGGCTCCTCCTGACTCCGAGTCCAGAGCTCTCTGTCTTCTGTACCACTTAGCCACTTGTTAAGTAAATACTAAATGAATGACTCTGCTTGGAAAGCCAAGATTCTGATACCATGATTATTATCTCTGTCCCCTAATATCAGGCTTTTGGTGTACAGAAGGAATCGGGTAGGATAACAAGGCCCAAAATTCCCAGACACACTGGTAAGACTGTTTGCTCATTCTGGCAAGGAAATATGAAGTTATGTATGGCCCATCATTGTATAAGAAGGGGTCTGTTCAGAACCACAATGATGCTGAGATAGTAGAGCAAGAAGAGGCGCTCACGCCACGCTGCCCTAAGAAAGAAGATGGAGTCTCCAGTCTTAGGTGGCCGGGATGGAACCTCCAGGTGCTTCTGAGCCCCACCCAATTCACAGATCCCAAGGGGAGAGCCTTCCTGAGCAAATGAGGCAACATCTGAACCACGATGGGAGAGAATCAAGCTTCTGAATCACCACGAAAGCAAGTCATAAGCTAGGACGCTCAACAGGGAAGCAAGAGATGGCAAGCAGTATGGCTTGGACGGTGAGTGGGGCAAGAGTCAGATCCTAGTCATTTGCTTACTACATGGATCTGGCCAAATTATTTTGCCTCTAAGCCTCAGTTTCCTTACCTGAAAAATGAAGAAGTTAGGATCATGGACCTCTCTAGTCCTTTCCAGCTCTAAATCTATGATCCTATGGCAGAGAAATGAGGCTTTGCCTCTCCGACAGTCATCCTATGTGCATGTCAAGGAGCCCAGCAATTTCTGACTCCCCTTCCTCGTGTCACCACACCGGTGATGCTGGGGGCTCAAACAGTGGTATAGCTCTGGCCGCTAGGTCAGTGCCCAGACAGTGGGGACCAGTTTTTCAAGGACATTTGATTCAGCCCTGAGCAGACTATCGGAGAGAAGGGGAAGACAGGGCCTTCCAGAAAATGGGCATATTTGATTGTCGTTGCTGTCGTTCAGTCATTTTTTACTTGCGTCCAACACTTCTTGATCCCATTTGGGGTTTTCTTGGCAGAGATATTGGACTGGTTTGCCATTTCCTTCTCTAGCTCATTTGTCAGAGGAGGAAATTAAAGCAAACAGGGTTAAGTGACTTGCCCAGGGTCATGTGGCTAGGATGTATCTGAGCCTTCCTGACTCCAGTGCAGCACTACCTAGAGATCTTTTGATTTGATTAGCTGGCAGTAAATCTGCTGAAGGGCAAATCTACCACCCAAAATTTCCTGATCCTCAATGCATTATGGGATTATAGATTTCAAACTGAACCGGAACTCAAAGGTCAGAATCTAACCTCATTTTACAGATGAGGAAACTGAGGCTCAGAGAGGCTAAGTGACTTGCTCGGGTTCACCCAGCTAGTAGTATTTGAGCCCAGGTCTTCCTGACCTTCAGGTCCAGTGCTTTGTCCACTATACACCATGTTGCTCTCAATGAAAATGCTCGCTGCTTTCCACAGATCCAGATGGAGAAAGAAGAATTTAGGGGCCAAATTGAGGGGGAGGAGGGACGGTGAAATCTCCTTAATGAAAAGATGGTTTTGATTGTGGGATGGCCTCTCAAAGAAAAGAATAGCCCCTTTCTCTTGCATTCCATTCAATAGAAAAGGCCCCAGATCCCATTTGAAGTCAGTAGATTGACAGACTAGATGAAAATTCCTAAAACAGGAATGCGGAGTTGGAAATCAATGTTCAAGGCCTATTTGAACCCTGGAGATCACGGATCTGATCACGCTAGTCATATGTGACGAGATGAGCTCCTCCCTTCTCCGGGGCAAATTTCTATCACGGCCGAAAGAGAAAGGAAAGTTGGGAAATGTGTTAAATATGGTGGGGACGTCTCTGCGCGTCCTTTCTCCTCAGCTCGGTTTAAAGCTCCTTCCATAGAGGAATGGCACTGCCTTCGGAGCCCCCTGGAACTTAGCACAGTGCTAGACACACGTCACGGCGTTCAATTTGCCCTTACTGGTCCACGATGGACTGACTGACGTCCCTCATTCTTAGTCTGACCTTCGAAGCCCTCCACAATTTGGTACAACTCAAACTTTGCTGTCTATTCTCAAACGACTTCCTCCTACACGCTTTCTGTTCCAGGGAAACTAGACAATTTGCCAGCTCCCAAACATACCCTGGATTTTCTAACCTCCATGCCTTTGTTCATGCTGTTCCCTACACAAAGTGCACCCCACCCCCCACCTCCCCATCTGGCCGCTGAAATTCTTCAAGATAGAACACAAACATATTTTTGGACATGGACGATGTGGGAATTTGTTTTGCTTGACTATGCACATTTGGTACAAGGGCTCTGTTTTCCTTTCCTTTTTTTTTTGGTTCCAAGTGAGTGGGTGAGGAGAGAAAATAAATACTTCTTAATTGGAAAATTGAATTAAAACTTTAAAAAGATATAACTCAAACGCTACCTCTGCTGGTGCTTTCCTGGACTCTCCCCGCGTCAAACAGATCTCTTCCTCCTGGGCCATGGAGCAGGACTCGGTTTGCAAGCCTCAGATGCGCTCAGTAGGTCCTAGTTGGTGCTATCGGTTCCTGTGGGTTGTGTGCCTCTCACAGTTCAGACTGTAAGCTCTGAGAGGACAGGGCCACAGCTCGTGTCAATGGCGGTTTTCCCCAGTGTCCAGCCCAGTGTTCTCCACGCAGAAGGTAATAAATATTGGATGGATTTGAACTAATGTAGGAGGCGGCACGGTACAGTGGAACGGGCACTGGCTCTGGAGTCTAAGGATCTGGGTTCAAATCTTGCTTATGACCTCAGGCAAATCACTCAACTCTGTACTGCAGTTTCTTGATCTGAAAAATAAAATGAGCATGCCAGTCTAGAAGGCCTCTAAATCCCCTTCCAGGTTTACCTCTGGGAGTCGCTGAACCTTGGTCTCGCTGAGAGTATACATCACTTTGACTTCCTTCTCTCTCTGCAGTGATCAGTGCCCACGGAGAGACCAAGCAGGATGAGAGGGTCGTTCCCAGCACAGCCCTGTACTAAATAGGTCAGAAATAAGAGCCCTCCTCAAAGGACCAAAAAAGGCCCTGCTGACTAGGAGTGCAGCTCCAAAAAGCTGACTCCCAATTTAGGGGTGAGTAAATTAGCACAGTGGCTGAAGCGAGGGACTGAGACTTAAGAGACCCAGGTTCGAGTCTCAGCTCTTTATGACCTTGGACAATTCACTCTCCTCTCTGGATCTGAGAGGAGTGAACTTAATCTCTAAAGGCCCCTTCAGCTCTGACATTCTGTGACTCAGAAGTGATCAATTTGCATAGAAGCAGGGCCCTGATGACTTTGTTTCCTAATTGTTCTTCCCTGCTGGTACTGTTAAACCCCAAAGTCATTAGTGGTAATAGAGACATGTCAGAATCCCAATTCTCTCTTCCTTGAGTAATGAGCTCCTGGAAGGGTAACAGATAAAGCAAGCGAGCCCCATCTCAGGATGTAAAGGTACCAAGTAGGGACGTGTCCTCTGAGGAAAAGCACGGCTAAGTCCAAAGGATGGCTTCACCTGGTGACCAACTCAGCCTGTGGCAACAACCATTCTTGCCCCGGAATCATCAGTAGATTGCCCCTTCCCCCCCCAAAAAAATGTTCTAGTATGATGAGACCAGAGGAGAATCCAGGAGGGGCCCTACCTAGCCATGAACACCTTCTGCAGTTGCTGCTCAATAAAACTAGAGAAGAAAACAGATGTCTTTGAAGGGGGCTTTATTTTTTTTTATTTTTATTTTGAATATTTTCTTCTGGTTACATGTTTCCTGTTCTTTCCTTCTCCCCCAAACCCCCTACGTCCTGTAGCCGACCCACAATTCCACTGGGTTTTACACGTATCATTGATCAAGACCTAATTCCATTTATTAGAGGGGTGGGTGATGTCCTTAGTCATGTGTGGAGAGGAGGAGGGGAGCAGCCTGGCCCTGCCTCCCTCTGGCTTTCTAGTAACAAACTCTGGCGAACTCTGTGCTGGGGCAAAGTTGCTCGTGCCCATAGAGAGGACTCTGAGTGCCCCCTCTGGCATGTGTGTCATAGTTTTGCCACCACAGTACTAGGCTATAGTCAGCTGCTATGCCTCTTTATCATAACCCAAAGCTATGTTTCTCCAGTTTTTTTTGTCCTTTAAGACAGTGACCGGGAAACTTTTTAAAGAGGGGCCAAAGGAAAGGAAATGCTCATCTGTCACTCTGTTTCTAAGGCAACTCTTTCAAAGTTTCATTGTATCGTATCCTACTCATTGTATTCGTCAGATTAGGAATAATGTTGCACAGCCAGATAGAACATTTCAGGGGGCTGCATCTGGTCTGCAGGCTGTAGTTTGCCCATCGCTGATCTAGCAAATCCCTGTACCTCTCCTAACATTCGCTTCCTGCTCTACAAAGTAGACATCCTAATTCCTCTCCCTCCCTTCCCTACTGGCTTGAGACAAGGAAAATATAAAAAAGTGAGCAGCCATCTTGATGATGATGATGATGATGATGATGATGATGATGATGATGATGATTACCAAATAGCAAGGAAAGCGAGGCTCATGACAGAGCCAAGGGGGCCACTCCGAAATGGCTGTTTGGAAATCTTTGCAAAAGAGGTTTCAAATCATTCATCAAATTCAACTGAGTCACCAAGGACTAGAGGGACTAGGTATGGGGGAGGGGGTGCTAGTTTATTTAACACCTCCAACATGCCAGTGAGATAGCAAGTTCCCCATGCAAGGGAAGAAGCTTGATCGTGGCACATTCCCTCTCCCCAAAGATTAACTGTGATGACAGGAAACATGTGTGCACGTACATTTCTTTTAAAGAAGGCGATTTGTCTCTCGGAGGTACCCTAACCAGTCTGTGAGCTCCCAGTTGCTATGGCGGCTGCTTTTGTATTGAATAACAAAGTGGCTACATCAACTGGGGTCAATCTGCATAAATTATATCTGTCCCACACCCACTTGGACACCAGCGTTTGTCACGGAAGAAATACGCTTCCATCCTGAGCCAGAAGGACCTGGAAATAGCTCTCTGGCAAGCCAACATTTTTCAGGTGCACGTCTCCAGCACCCAAGGGGGCCGCCATCTAGCTCTGGCAAAGCCAAATGGCTACTGACCTATCGCCAGTGACCTCATTGCTGCCCACCATTGGCAACCACAATCCTCGACAGAGGAGACAATTAGAAGCGGTTTTGAGGAAAGACAAAGCCCCAACTTTGAGTGAGGCTCTAGTCCCCTTCTCTCCAGCACATCGGGCCTACGTGTGCAACGAACGGGATGCTCTGAAAGCAGGCCTGTGAGATTTACCACCATATTGTTTCTGGGTCTTTTATGTCTCATGTCTGAGAGTCTCGACATTCCACGGAATCCAGCATTATATTATCACGGCCCAACTTCCTTGGGTCCACATGGAGCACACGGCGGCTCTCTGAAATTAGTACAGTGCTGTCAGCTCCGAGGCAGTCCCCCCCTCCCTTTTTAATGGTACCATCGCTCTTCAGAAAGAAGTTGCAGGCGAACCAGAGACTATTTGTAGTCCGTTTGCACACTCAGGGAAGAGGTTTAAAGTCTCCTTCACAGATATTTCCTAGGCTCTGCTTGCTTGCTTGATCTCAGCAGGCAGAGCCAGGGTGTGACTCAGTGCCGCCTGAAAGGCAAGCAGACATTTTGTTAATCCTTGTTTTGAGACCCTAAGCCAGGCAGGCTTGAGACTCTTCTAGAAAGGCCACCAGAGCAGCTGGGCAGGACCACTTGGGTTTCTGGGGTCACTGGCATTTCCGGGGCAAGTAGGAAGATTTTACCCGTAGGAAAAATGGGCCCCATGGCTTCCGAACGACCACGAGATGATAGGGATGCGTGTTGAAAAGGATTGTTAAGATCATCACGTCCAACTAGCTCCTATGACAGAGAATGAAATCGAGGCAGACAGTCGCTAGAGTGCTCATCTGCTTGCCCAAGGTCACACTAATAATGTGGAAAGAGTCAAGACTTATGCCCAGGCCTTCTGCCTCCAAATCCACTCATCGTTCCCCTCTAGCTCTCTAATTTTTTTTTAAACCCCCACCTTCCGTCTTGAAGTCAATACTGTGCATTGGCTCCAAGGCAGAAGAGTGGTAAGGGTAGGCAATGGGGGTCAAGTGACTTGCCCAGGGTCACACAGCTGGGAAGTGTCTGAGGCCAGATTTGAATCTAGGACCTCCCGTCTCTAGGTCTGGCTTTCAATCCACTGAGCTACCCAGCTGCCCCCTAGCTCTCTAATTTTATTGCTTGTTTGGGTTTTTTTTTAGATTTGAGAGATACTAAAGTAGAGGCCACACAGAACCATGGAAATAAGCACAGCTTTGGAGTCAGACACAATGGCTTAAATCTCGTCTCTGTCACTTACTACCTATGGGACCTTAGACAAGTCATACTTTCCTTACCTTTATTTTTTTAACCCTCATCTTCCATCTTAGAACCAATATGGTGTATAGGTTCCGAGGCAGAAGAGTGTTAAGGGTGGGCAATGAGGGTCAAGTGACTTGTCCAGGGTCACACAGCTAGGCAGTGTCTGAGGCCAGATTTGAACCCAGGACCTCTCGACTCCAGGGTTGGCTCTCAATCCACAGAGCCACCCAGCTGCCCCCTTTCCTTATCTTTAAATAAAAGGGTTGCAACTAGATGGCCTCTGAGGTCCCTTCCAGATTTGGAATCTTACCACAACCTGAGGCAAGTCTCTTCATTTATCCTGGGACTTGGGACTCAGTTTCTTCAGCTGTAAAACAAAGAGAATAGAGGATCTTTCCAGCTCTAACGCTAGTATCCTAGATGTAACCTTGGGCCAGTCCCTTCTTTTCTCTGCGTCTCAGTTTCCCTATCTGTAAAACGAGGGAGTTGGACTAGATGGCCTTTGAGATCCCTGCCAGTGGCAGAACTCGGATGCAATTAACCCGTCTATAGTTTACTGCCAACCATAGTCACAGAATATATCCTGGCACTTCTGAGTTTCCAGGTGAATTCTTTGTGACTCCTAGCTTAGACAAAGGGAAGCCTCATGAGTGAAAGTAGTGGCTTCACTTGACTAGCTCTCCTACAGCTACCACATCAGAGAGCCTCTCTGCATCTTGGGGGATCGCTGCCCCTGCACTCTACCTGTGCCTGTGGCAAGCCAGTCTATGGTGGCTATACCTCAGGTGCCCCTAAAGAACACTGCTTCTAGAGTCAGAGGACCCAGTTTTTAACCCTGCCTCAATCACTTATTACCTATGTCACCCCATACAAGTCCATAACTTCTCTGTGACTCAGTGTCCCCATGTATGAGATGAAGGTCCCTACTAGTTTTAAATTCATGACCGTATGAGCCTATGAATTCCAGCTTCTGAAGGGACCCTACAATGCCATGCCTTTGGAGTGGAATAAGTGGCCCAGAGCAGATCAGGCAAATTCCCACAAGGAGAGGCACTGCTGGGTAGTTTCAAGAGCAAGAACCCATGTTCATGGCCATCCCAGGGAAAATGCCAAATAAGTGAGACGGTCTAGAAAGAAATAAAGAAAATGGCTTAGGACACGGCCTTAGAGACCACCTAGAGGTAAGAGGTAAAACGGAAGACGTGGGTGAAGATTTAGCAAAGGAGACTGGGAAGAAACTGTCAGAGAGGTAGGAGGAGAACCAAGCCAGAGTCAGGAAAAACTGAGGGAAGAGCAGCACATTTAAATGCTGCAGGGAGATTTAAAGGTTAAATCCAATTAATCAAAGTCAGACATCCAAATTGAATCAAATCAAAAATCAAAATTAAATCAAATTAAATCAAAATCAAATTACAATGATTAAAAGCTACTGGATTAAGCGCCACAGCTAAAATTATTGGAAGTCTTTCCTGAGGAACAAATCTTAAAATATTTCTCCTCTAGTGAAATTCATCTGAAGTTGACCCAAGTCTGGGTAGGCATTTTGGCTACTCCCTAACCGTTAACAGAACACCGTCACGTGGCCCTTAGTCTACCTCAAGGTACACCCCAATCATCAGAAGGAATCTCTATGTGCACTTTCCATTCATTCCCCTGTTCAGATATCTCTCCCTATTGCTTATGGAACAAAGTTCTTACTCCTCTGTTTGGCATTCAAGGCCCTCTGCAATCTGGCACAATGCTATCTTTCCAGTTTTGGGTCATAGTCCTCCCTGTAGAACACTTGAGTTCCAGCTAATCAGGGACTCCTCCTTTCTGCCACCCCTGTTGCATGCCACCTCACAACAAGCACTGTGCTGATCTTTCACCTCTATGCCTTGGGCCACATCGTTCCCGGTTCCAGGAATGCCCTCCTTCCAACTCTCTACTTCTTTCTTTCTTTCTGATGCCATAAAGCTCGATTGGATTTGCATCTGGCAAATTGGCAAAGATAATGAAAGGCAGAAAGAGTTCATGTTGGAGGGACTGTGGAAAGATAGGCACAACAGCACACTCGCTGTCCTTGGAATTATAAGCAGGCGCTCCCAATCTGAAATCACACCCCAAAAGGGCATCAGATAGATGTCCGTACATATCAGAAATACCACTGCTGGGCGTCTTCCTCCCCAAGATAGAGGGAAAGGGCCCCTCCACAACAAGACACTGCTAGAAGCACTCTGTGTGGTAGTGAGGAATGAGAAGCAAAGTCGACACCTAACAGCTGGCAAAAGCTAAGGGAAAATGATGGGATAAGAAGAAAATGAGGAGTTCAGAGGAGTACGTGGGGAGGTGAACGTGAGCTGGTGCAAAATAGAGTGGGCAGAACCAGTTAAACAATAAATACAAAATGATGGTGATGAAAACAGAAAGGACAAAAAAATGAATGCTACATAATCGTGGCACCCAGCTCTGCGGCCCCTCCAAGCCTGAGAGAAGGTACACCTCGCCGTTCTTCATCACTAGTGATGGGGGCCTGGGGATGTGGAAGTCTAGCCCGTGGCTCCCAGTCACAGTTAGCATGATGCTTAGTTTTTCAGAACTGTTTTTTCCTTTCTTTTTTAATCTGTGTTTCATTGCAAGGACTAGACTGTTATACTTTCCATGGAGCCGGCTATGCATCCTGACTCTTTCCAAGGGGAACATGAGCTCAGGGCACTTGCTAAGAGCCACGGGCCACCGGCATCTCCATCCTGGTCTCTTGGTCCCCAAGATAATCAAGTGCTCCAAAGACAATTGGCCAAAAAAAGGCCCAAACCTCCAACTATCTCTCCAAATAAGGGAGTGGATAATAACCATTTCCACTTGAATAAATTAATGCACAATATCTCTCTCCCGAAAAGTAGTGTTACTCTTAGGTATGCTATATATTTGGTGAGAATAGCAGATAGACATTAATGTCGCCATCTCAGAAATGGGTGAAATGAAACCCGGCGAGACTAAAAATCAAAATAAAGCAGAAATAGCATATGAAAAAGATCGTTAGCAAATGAGTCAAGAAGATTCACTCCTGCCTTGGACTACTTAAAGGATGAAGAGGGGGGAAAAGCTCAGGGGTGAGGCCTGGGTTCCCTTGGCCTTACTGCATTGGAAGATGGCAGGGATTCTTTCCCTCCCGGTCCCCAGCTACGACAGTGACCCTAAGCTCAAACGCCAGGCGGTGCCGGTTGGGCCAGTGACTGGCCCCTCAAGTCGCCCGCTGCCTCTTCTGCTTTGTGTTTCTTTCTCTGAGCGCAGGCCACCAAGCAGCGATCCGGAGAGATAGAGGCTTTTAATTGTGGTGGCTATTTGGCGAGTTCAAGAGTTCATGGGTTCCTCGCTTGGTGCCGGCTGCCCAGTGGGAGGAACTTCCTCCAACCAGCCTATTTCTCAGAGAAGATGTCACCCTTCAAAGGACGAAGAGAGCCCCAAGCCAAAGCCGAAGTGGCCAGATCTGGATCTTGTGAGCTGCTCCAAGGTGAACGTGAACTATCCGCTCAGCAGTCCTGCCAAGTTGTCTTTGCCTCCCAAGAGAGCACACTACATGGGATGGGTTGTTGTTTTATGTTTCAATGTTTATTGATATGCACTGCTGAGTCTGTGTTTTAAGCATTTCTTTTGTGGTTACGAAAATAAATAACTGTCCTATACATGATCTGCTTTGGACACACCAAGTACCTTTCCTCTGAGGGACTTTTTTAATCCCGTTGAGGCGAGCCCCTAGACATGAACCGCACTGAAGCTTTGTTGTAAAGACTTTCCCCAGAACTCTGGGGATGGAAGCATAACAAACCAAAGAGTGCAAGAACCCTGATCTCCCCTCTGGGGTCAGGCTCCCTCCTGAACCGAATGGGGCCTGGATGGGCCCAGAGCAGGAGGCTTTGGTGGGAAGGAACCTCCTGACACACAGTTGTGAGGAGATGGGGAGGGGGAGAAGAGGCGAGGGATTAGGAAACAACTGTGACTTCAGAACAAAAGGAACAAGATTTTCAAGCTCGGCCAGAATGCTGCCTCCTCTAGGAAACCTTCTCTGACCCACTTACTCCATCCATGACAACCTGGTTCTCCAGAAGCCACGGCGCATTTTGCTTTGGGCTTCTCCGATGCACTTATTGAGCAATGTCGGGTGCCTGATCCCCTCCCTAGACTGGGACCTCACTGAGGGGAGCTCAGCTTTGAGCATCCAACCCTCCCTCCAAACACAGAAGATATTTATTAATAATAATAATAATAAAGTGCCTTAAGGCTGGTGGCATGATTTGTTTGATCCCTTTTTATTCCCACAACAATACTGGGAGATAAGTGCTATTATTATCCCCACTTAACAGAGAAGGAAACTGAGGCAGACTCGCTCAGAGTAACACAGCTGGAAAGCATCTGAGGCTAGATTTGAACTCAGGTCTTAACTGACTCCAGGTCCAATACTCACACTTAATCAAGTATTTGTTGTACATTTTTGTCTACGCTGCTTTCCGAGAGTCCATCCCTCATGTTAGTTTGAACTCAACCTCTTATCACAGGCTGTATGTGGCCAGAAGTGGCAAACCCAGCTTTCGTGATATGAGCATTTAGTGCCAAATGCGGAGAAAGCTGGGGGAGCATGGAAAGGAGGAGGGAGGATCACTCTAAGCCTGAATGAGGTCGAGTCTGCGTCGTAGCTCCTTCCAGTGTGGGTCAAGTTATAATTCAGACTCCTACAGCATAGACAACAGAATGGACAAGGAAACAGTCTGGTAGGACGAGACGGGCACCAGACCAGGAATGGAGAGGCGGCCCTCAGGGGCTTGGTAGAGTGAAAAGACCAGCAGCTCTGGGGGCTGCTGGAGATACTTATGTGCCCCAGATTCCAAGGAGAGCAAGACCAACACTGGATGAGCTCTAAGATGGCTTCCATCTCCAGAATCCCAGGAGAGAGAGCTGCCACGTGAGTCAGGCCAGCTTGTACAAGCTAAGTAGCCTTGGTAAGTCACTTCACTTCTGAGCTCCAAAATGTTCTTCCATAAAATTGGGAACTACAACCCTTCCTCCACCAAGCTCACCAGATCGTTGTATGGGAAAGACTTTGTAAAGCTTAGCAAAAAAAAAAAAAAAACTCTCCCAAATGTGAGTTGTTATCATTCTCCTCATCCTTTCCAAGTCTTTTGGGCCATCTCCAAATAGTCCCTAGGGTCAAGTGTATCCTCTGGCAGCCAGTTGTTTTCCCAGGTTGACTTCCAAAGGCTCCATATGCAAATGCCCCGTTTACAGATACCTGGAGATCCGGCCTGAACAAAAAATCTGCAGCCAAAATGCCTGTGCTACAGGAAAGGCCTAATCACATGCACCCTGGGGCTCTCCTGAGCCTTTGTTCCCAGCAGCTCTCTGGGCTCAACAAACATTATCTCATTAATCAAACAGCACATTCCTGGCCCCAGGATCCTGGGGTGGGTGCTGAGGAGGGTCAGCGGTTCCCTTCTGGAGAGGACAGACTGTTACATGAAGACTGTTGGGGGCTGGGAGGGAAGGGGGAGGAACCTTACATCTGTCTCAGGGTTCAAGTCACATCACAAATCATGTCCTCCATCACAATTTTTTCCAGGGATCTAATTCCCTGTGTGTCACTCCTTGAGCAGATACTAGCGATGAAATGGCTACCATTTGAGGGTCTGGAGAAAAGGGGCAAAGAGGAAGATGGGAAAACCAAGTCTATAGCTCCAGTGAGGAGGCAGAGAGCCCAACCTGGCTGAGCCAGGCTATGTACCCCAAGAGCTACTCTAGAAAGCTTTGCACATGGAGGGAACTCATGTCCCCAAGACGCAGCCCTGTCTTCTGTTGGTCACAGGATAGCTGAGGGGCTGATGAAGTCGAATAAGGAACAAGGACGAGGAACCTCAAAGTATGTGTTGGCAGTTGGGGAGAAACTGTCCCGGGATAAATGAAGCGGCATCAGATGATCCAACCTGCTGCAGTGAAAAGACTGATAAATTTGGAGTCACTGATTGAGTTGGGATCCCAGCCCTTTTGCATACTACCCATGAGACCTTACTTAAGCAAGCCGGGTCTTGGTGGTCTCATCTGTGAAATGAGACGGTTGGACTAGATGGCTTCCGAGGATTCTTCTGGTTTTAAACCTAGGATCCTCCGATCAAGAAAATGAATGTCATCTGTCCTATCGGCTTGCATTTCCTCTTGCCTAGAAAAATGAAAAGGCCTCATCTCCATACTTTTCATCAATTCATCCTCTATATAAATGCCAAAATAATCCCTCACTGAAGCATAGCTCCAATAGGGTCACTCTCTAACTCAAAAACTTTCCATGGCTCCCCACTGCCCAAGATATACCATACAGATGCCTTAGACTGAGATTTAAAGCATGGCACAATTTGGTTCCTACCTACGACCCACTTTTCCAAATGAATTTCATACCTTTCCCTTTCATTAACTCTCTGCTCTAGCCAAACAGTATTGATAGGCATTAATGAGAGAGACAGAGAGAAAGAATGCCCTTTGTCTTCATCTCTACCTTTCTTCTAAGTCCAGTTTCAGAGGCCATCTCTTCCATGAAGTCTTCCTTGATCTCTCCAGTTGTGGGTGCTCTCTCCCTCCTTATTTTCCCTTGTGCTGTACTTATCTGTGTACATGTTAGATGATCACTCACCCCAGAATGTAAGCTCCCTAAGGACAGGAACTATCTTTGTTTCTAAGCACAGAGTAAGCGCTTAATAAATGTTTATTGAAAGGCATATAAGAAAGGGCACTGGACTTAAGAGTCTAGAAAACCTGGCTTTAAATCCTGCCTCAGTCACTTAGCCCTGGTTACCTCAGTTTCCGCCCCTGTACAATAAGGAAGTTAGCCTCAAGAGTTTCTAAATCTATGATCTTCTGAGCCTTGGGGGTGCTTCAGCTCTGCTGTTTCTTTTCCTACCCTCCAAAGGGGAGTGGACTGCCTCAGGAGAGAGTGGTTCAATCCCAGCTCTTCTGCATGCTTTCTATAAGACCCTGCTCAAGTCATATGGCCTCACACAGAAGTTGGATGGGTACTTGTCAGGCACACCATAGAAGAGAGTCCTCTTGAGGTTGAAAGAGGTGACCTCTAAAGTCACTTTCCCATCTGAGATTTGGGGATTCTCATCTGAGAATCCAAAGACCAGATTATGTGTCCCAGCTGGCCTTAGTTTCATCATCTGTGAAACAGTAAAACTACTGCATTGATCCTGTTAGAGGGCAGTGAGAAAAAAGTAAACCACCAGAAAATGTGAGCGATTAGGATGACTTGTGTGGCTCATTAGGATTTCCAAAGCCCTTTCTTTCGACATTCCACTCCTCGGGGCTCGGTAATAATTATTTCCCTCATTTTATAGAAAAGAAACTGAGGCTCAGAGGAAGAGAAGTGACTTGTCCAGGGTCACACCACCCAGAGGACTGAGACAGAAGACTCCAACCTATATCTTCTATGCCATTCTGACCTTAGTCTTGTTCTACATTATACAGTTTCTATTTTCCTCTGGAAGGAGCCATGGCATTTGTAGGCCCTGACCTCTGGAGGCAGAAACAAGGGCAGGTGCTCTTTCCAAAGTTGTCCAATTCAACTCAATGCAGTTTAACCAATATTTGTTAACCATGTGCTGCAGGCAAGGCATGATGATCATGGGGGCTGTGGTAAACAACAATAACCAGAAGATACAAAGTGTTTAAGGAGAGAGAACTCACCAGCTGGAGTAATCAAGAAAGGCTTCACAAAGAACAAATGTACTGAGCTGAGGCTGGAAGGAAGATAAATATGCTAAGCAGGGGAGAACAAGGGGGGAGGGATTTCTGGCATGAGGGACAGCCTAGGAAGAGGTGTAAAGACAGGAGATGATATTCTGAACAGCCAGGAGGCCGGTGTGGTGGAACAAAGAGAACGTGCAAGGGAGTAAAGGGAAACATGGGGAAAAGTCCACAGGAAACAGCTTGGGAAGGGCCTTAAAGTCCGGCTAAGGAATTTGTATTTTGTCCTAGAGGCAAAAGGAAAACCATGAAAGGCTTTTGAGACAACTAGGTACTAGCTAGAGTGCCAGGGCTGATGCCAAGAAGATCTGAGTTCAAATATAGCCTTGTTTACCAGCCATGTGACTCTAGGCAAGTCACGTAACTTCTGCTTGCCTCAGTTTCCTCAACTGTAAAATGGGGATAGCAATAGCATTTACTTCCCAGAGTTGCTGTGAGGATCAAATGAGATAACTTTCTCCCCTTGCCTCCCTCCTTTCCTTCCTTCTGAGCCGAGTAGTAATTATGTTGAGATCTGTTATGATCTGTTAAGAATATGAATCTGGCAGTTGGAGGGTAGGGTTGGAGGATTTCTTGGAGATGGTAGTAAGCAGGAGCAGAGAGGCCAAAGAGAAGGCTAGGGCCGGAGCTAAGATGGTGGCTGTGTCTCTGGAATGCAGGAGTTGAATGAGAGCTGTCCCTTATTGCCGACAACTAATTGGCTAGATACAGGGACCAGGAGCAAAGGGAGAGGCCGACCGATTTGGAGGATGGCCTGGAAAGATGGCAGGGGCCTCAACAGAAACAAGGGAGTCAGGTTTAGCAGGGGAGACAAAGTTTTGTTTCAGACATACCGAATTGAAGCTATGGCTGGGATATCCAAGTGGACACGCCAAGCCGTCAGTTGGCAGTGTGGGACTGGAGCTCAATAGAGAGATCTGAGGGCTGGATACGTGGATTTCAGAGCCACCTGCAGAGTTAGAGGGGCTGATGGGATGGACAAGGGAGAGAAAGAGAGGAGAGGAGAGCGAGCCCACTCTGGGGATATCCACTCAATAAGCAGGAGATGTAGGATGGGCTAGTAAAGGGGACTGAGCGGAAGCTGTCAGGGATGCAGGGAAAAGACCAGAACAAAGAGGAGTCTTCACAAAGCAAAGAAAGGAAAGAATATGGAGGAGGGGAGTCGAAACGGTGTCAAAAGGTCAAGGAGGCTGAGGACAAAGAAGAGACCAGTTAAGAGATCACTGGTGACCTTAGAGAAACCAGTTTCATTTGAGTGCTAAGACAAGAAAAGTAGAGAGAAAAGCAAAAATGTGGCTATAGCCCAAGATATTCTCAAAAGACCTTTTATTTGGAGAACAGAATGATAGATATAGACCTCTGGGGCCACCTCATCTAATTCCCTCACTATTCAGAAAAAGAAAAAGAAATGATGTGACTTGACTGAGACATCACATGGCTCCTTAGTGACGGGTGCAAGGCTGGAACGCAGCTCTCCTCCTGGGTTCCTCTCCAGTGGCTACTTCCAGTTCTCCCAGGATTTCAGCCAAGTTCAGGGATTTGGGTCCAACCAAACCTTTCTCCAAGTAAGGCCGACCCAGCCTGCCACATGAGGATTTATGCCATGGTCTTGGCCTCTCTAAAGATGGAGCTGAAAGTCAGGGGAAACAACAGTAGCCTCTTGGGAAAATGGTAAGGCTGAACTGAAGGCGGCCAGCCTCGGACCCCCTCTTTAACCAACATCCATCACTGGCAGAGGATAGGGAGACCTTGGGTAGGACTTTTCCTTACGGGCCTGACCCTATCCCATGAGCACCGGGCCCCAGGAAAAAGACCTGGGTCCGAGGCCCGCTTTTGTGTGATTGCAGGCAAGTCACGCCGCCTCTCTGAGCCCGCTTCTTCGTGTGTGAACGAGAAATATTAACACCTCGCCTCCCAGCTTGACACAGGTTACATGAGAACTGGCTAAGACACGACGTGTGCGAAAACACTTGGTAAATGATAAAATGCGATTCAGATCATCCTTGTATGAATGTAATATAGATCATGCTCAAATAGGACATCGACTCCATAATAAAAGCTCATGTTTCTATGGCTAGTCCACATTTGTATTTCATGGAGCAGCTAGGCGAGGTGACAAAGTGCAAGAGATTCATCTTCCTAACTTTCAATCTGCCCTCAGACACTCACCAGCTGTGTGACTCTGGGCAAGTCACTTCACCCAACTTGCCACAGTTTCCTCATCTGTAAAATGAGCTGCAGAACAAAATGGCAAACTGCTCTGGTGAACGTCTGCGAAACGGCAAATGGGATCACAAAGGGTCAGACGTGACTGAAAAGCAACTCGACAGCAACCACCATCACAAAACGTTTTATGGATCTCCTTCGATCCTGGTCCTGTGAGGCAAGCACTATTATCATCTCAGTTTTACAAATGGGGAAACTGAGGTTGGGACAGATCCCACAGCTGGGAGGCATCTGAGGCAAGTGTTTGAATTCAGAGGTGCATTTTTCATCCACATTTCCGTGGTTTCACTCTTATGGGCCAGTGCCCAGGAGGAGAGAGGCTCTTCTTTCGCCAACATGGCCCGCTCCCTTCCCTGAAACTCTGCAACTTCACGATTGGCCCAGGACGCTGGAAGAGGTGCCTTGCTGAGTCACCCAGCAACTGGGTGGCAGTGGCAGAGGCAGAACCGGGGCTCTCGGCTTCCTGCCCCCGAGGCTGACCCAGTGGCCACCTCTGCCTCCATGCCATCTGTCGTAAGCTCAGAAAAATCAGCTAAAGGCACCAATGAGGCACTTTAATGACTATTATTGTGGAGCAACAGACTGCGGGGAAGACTGCCTGGCAAAGCCGCCAAGTTGGAGAGAGGAAGGGGAGCCGTGCCTGGCGTGGTGGGGGCTGCCTGGGAGGATGACAAAGGAGCAGGCAGCCAGGTTTACACCAGGATTCTGTGTTGTGGGTTTGTGCTCAGAAGGGCCCCCGTTGTAATGCACTTCCTCCGAGGAGAAGACTAAAGGTTGCTATGGGAACCCAGGCTCAGCATCTTCCGCCTTGGGTGAATGTGTAAATGTTGGGTAAGTGAAGATTTTGCATTAATCACTCGCTATCCTTCAGTGTGGAATGCAAACAATTCTCTCCTAACAAATGAGTCTCTTAACCAAGCTCACAGCTCATTAAAATGTAACATTTTTGAATGCACAGTTTGTTCCCTGCCATAATTCCTGCATTTGGCAATTATTCTGCAGCCTCCCCCCACCCCAGAGGAGAGAGGGCCATCCTATAGAAAGGAATGCATCTTCCCAAGAGAAATGAATTCTCTGCCACCACCGCCTGGCTACTGGGAAAACAGAGTTAGCTGTCCCTGGCCAGAGAGGCAAAGAAGACGGACCGGACCTGAGGAGCTTTGGGTCCATTTGACAGGGGAGGAAACTGAGGCTCAGGGAAGGAAAAGAAAGGACTCAGGTTCGTGGAGTCTCTCTCCAAAGAGCCCCAGCTGTGTGCTAGTCTATTCAATAAGTGTCTGCTTTTATTGGGGGGGGGTATTTTTTAAATATTGTCTCAAAACAAAGATTACTGCCTCCTAACATGGGTCAAGGGCCAGACTAGGAGACAGGAGAGCCTACCACTAACTTCTTGTGTGACCTAAAGCAAGTATCTTTCCCCCTCTAGACCTCGATTCCCTCCTCTGGGAAAGAAGGGGGTCAAACTAAAATCTAGAATGCTTGAATAGTGAGCGTGGAAGCCCAGTTCCCTCCTTTCACAGAGAAGGGGGCAAAAAAAGAAACCCAGGAAGTTAAGGGACTTGACCGAGATCACACAGCTGGGGAATGGGAAAGGTCAGAGGCCATGTAGACCCTCCTCCTCCCTGGGGCACTTCACAGACGCCAGAACTGGGGTCTCCTGGCATCAGAGAGATTTACCCAAGGCCACTGGGGTAGTGAATAACAGAGGTGGAATCTGAACCTAGAGCCTCTGACTCTAGAGCCTGTGATCTTCCCACTGAACCACACTCCTTCCTAGAGAAAACAAAAATAACATTAGAGCTTTGCATGGGAACAACCTCAGACTTGGAATCAGATGACCTGGGTGGAAGCCAGATTCCAACAATTACCAGCTGCCAGTCTCTGGGCATATTTAATTTTTCAGAGCCTATTAGCTCATCTCTAAAATGGGCCTAATAATTGCCATACTTCTAGGAAAAGACAAGAGAATTGCAAACCTTAAACAGTGATAGAAATGAGAAATATTAAGCCTAAGAGCCTTTGGTTAATTGATGGTATGACCTTGGACAAGTCATTTCCCTCCCCCTCCTCAGTTTTTTGCTCTGTGAAATGAAGGATTTAGACTAGATGTCCTATGGAGTCCTTTCAATGACAGATGGGTCCTTCAGCAACTGGTGTAGATGACACCCTTTCCTATGGCCACTCTCATACATGATCAGTTGGCACCCAAAGCATTTGCGGATGCCCAGCTCAGCCCAAACAAGCGTGGCCTTTGGCCCTTGGTATCACACAGGGCTTGCCCCTTGGCCATCATTTCAATAGCTTTCCGCATTGTTTTAAAAAACCCACATGAGCACGGGTGCGGCTGGGCCAGAACAGGAGGTTCCGGGCAGGAATGGGGAAGCCCGGGCCCTTGGACATCACTGCAGCAAATACTTTTGGAATGAGTAACAATAGCAATTTCTATGTCAAAAATGTACAAAGCTTCCACCTCCCTGACAACAGCTCCAAGTGGGAAGACGTGAAAGGGTGGCCACAAACACGGTGGCATGGGTGAAGGAAAAGGGGAGGTGAAGTCAAAGGACCCAGGTTCAAATTCTGGTTAGCCTTTGAAGCTGTAAAGGTGTAACTTTTTTAAGAGACATGACTTAGAGGCAGCTGGGTGGCTCAGTGGATTGGGAGCCAGGCCTAGAGACGGGAGGTCCTGGGTTCAAATTTGACCTCGGACACTTCCCAGCTGTGTGACCCTGGGCAAGTCACTTGACCCCCATTGCCTACCCTTACCACTCTTCTGCCTTGGAATCAGTACACAGTATTGATTCTAATGATTCTAAGATGGAAGGTAAAGGATTTAAAAAATAGAGATTTGGAGGTCCTGGGCTCCAATCTGATCTCAGACACTTCCTAGCTGTATGACCCTGGGCCAGTCACTTAACCCTCATTGCCTACCCTTCCCACTCTTCTGCCTTGGAACCAATACTTGATTGATTCTAAGATGGACGGTAAGAGGTTAAAAAATAGCTATGACTTGGAAATAAGCGAACTGAGGATCTGAGAAGTCTGGTGACTTGTCCCAAGCTCCTCAGCTAGTTAAATAATAGAACCTTAGATCTGTTTTGATCCAATGAGGCAGTAAACCAAGCAGGAAATCCCTTACTGCCTCAGTGGATCTAAATGGATCTAAGGTTCTGTCAGTTAAATGGCAGCCGCTATGGCCAATGCTTCTCACAAGGGAGTCCAGGTGGCACGGCAATGCCTGTTGGGGGGGGGTGGAAGAAGGCTTTTTCTTTTTGGTAGGTCCTGGGGACTCGGCAGGGAGAACTGAGCTGAGAAATCTTCCTGCACAGCTAATGAAAAATACATTGTGCATCAGAATTCCTATCCCAAGGACCCAGGGGGGTGGGGCACATGTGTTCTTGTCTGTGGAAACAGAGTTCTGCTGAGACTGTAGAGGTTAGCACGTCAGAGCCTTTCACTTTCCAGAAGAGAAAACTGAGGCCCACAGAAGTTATCTGACTGAATCCAAGACCAGAGCTCCAAAGTGGAGAGCCCAGAGCCTGAGGCCAGATGGGGAGGCCCCTTCCTCCTCAGATCAAAGCGGTTTTGCCCCATTTTTCTAAATCAATGGAGCATCAAACATTTCTGGAGCATCTTCTATACCTCAACACCCACGCCAAGTGCTGGGGAAACAAAGTCCCAAACCCAATGAAACAGCCCCTGCTCTCATCTGGGAATGTAAACGGCAATACTGGGTGCCAACGGCCATGGAAATAAAATCAATGGAGCTGGCCCTCAGAGACGAATTATTGGGCAAACTTCTAGGAAATTTTCCACGGAACACACCTTCCTAAAAGTATATTCCTCTTACCAGCTTCCACAGGGCATCATGGCACAGGGGAAAATAGGATAGAATTGGTGTCCCGGGACCTTGATTCAATTCCTGCCTCTGCCACTCACCACCTGTGTGGCCTTGGGCTAGTCCCATCACCTTTTGGAGACTAGATGACCTCTGAGGATCCTTTCGATTGCCAACCTAAGCTCCTAAGTCACTTTACTTCCCTCTGGGCCTCAGTTTCCTCCTGTGTAAGATGGGTCAGAAGTATCAAACTTGGACTCACAAAACCCTCTGGGGCCAAACCAAATTAAACCACAATTGGGAAATGTTTAGCAAGACAAAACTACACCATAGATAATGCTCATTTGTGATTTACTAAGTCAATCTGCTGCCCGGCAAGGATCTCCTCTTCTACCTCCAACCACAAGTTCCTAAGTCCCTTCGGCTCCCTGGGCCTCAGTTTCCCCCTCTGAAAAGTGAAAGCGTTGGACAGGATGCATCTGAAATCCCTTCTAGCTTTAAATCCATGCTACCAGGATCACCTTTTTTCTCCCAACAGGCAACGTTTCAGGTCTAAAAGCATCATTTGATTCGATGAAATTGAACAAGTCGATGTGTACAGACCACAAGGAACTCTCGGTCTAGCCGGGAAGGTGACGTACGTACACAAAGATGGTGGCAAACCAAATCAAAGAAGAGCCTTGACAAAAAGAAACGACTCCTTGTGGAGGGGGCGAGGGCCTCCTTCAGAAAAGGAGGGCAAGCAGAGCTTCAGAGGGGCACAGTAAAGCGCCCAGGCCCAGCCCATACAAAGGCAGGAGAAGAAAGAATAGGCCTGGATTGCTTGGCTGGACTGCAGAGCCCAAGAAAGGAAGTCATGACTGATAAGACCACAAAGGTAAATGGGAGAGATTCAATTGAGGTTATTGCCCAAGAGCTGTCTCAACTGCCCATCCAGAGTCCTCTCCATTTTTTACACAAGTGCCAAGATCCCTGGGATATCTGTGCTGGCCAGTGATTGGTGCCCAATATTGCTGTATACATCCCCCCCAAAAGAGATTATTATTGTTTTCACAATATGGTAGATCAGGGGTCGGCAATATATGGCTCTTTCTGCAGGAGCCATAAAGTCCATTTTTTTCAGGCGCTGTTACAGGAGCGGCACTGCGAGCACTGTACGGCTCTCACGAAATGACATTTTAAACAATGTGGCGTTTATGGCTCTCACAGCCAAAATGGTTGCCAATCCTTGTGGTAGAGTGAGGAATGGACCTGGAGTAGAGAGACCCAGGGATTGGCATCACAGAATCTCAGAGTCAGATGAGACCTTGGATAGTTCAATTCCCTCCTTGGACAGAGAGGGAAAATGAAACCCAGAGAGGGCCACTTAGGGAGTGCAGGAAGTGGTGGTCATTTCTAAAACCCCCAACAATTTAAGATAAGCCTAGAGAAAGAACTGGGGGTACGTAGGTGGCGCCACAGTGCATAGAGCGCTGGGCCCACAGTCAAGAAGACTCATCTTCCCGAGTTCAAATCTGACCTCAGCCATTTACTGATTGTGTGACCACCAGCAAGTCACTTAACCCTTTTGGCCTCAGTTTCCTCATTTGTCAAATGAGCAGGAGAAAGAAATGGAAAACCACATCAATCAAGTTATTATTCATGAAGGCAACTGCTCAGTGACCTCCATTTACAGAAACCCCCTAATGGGGTCCCGAAGAGTTGCACACAACTGAACGACAACGGATACAAAATTAGAAACTTTTGTACCAGGGGTAAACAATAAAACCGATACTCTCAGAGCAACTTTTTAGGACAGAGTGGGGTGTGGGGGGGTCATATACAAGAGAGTCAAGCCATCTGGTAGCTTCTTATTTTTTTTAACCCTTACCTTCCATCTTGGAGTCAATACTGTGTATTGGCTCCAAGGCAGAAGAGCGGTAAGGGTGGGCAATGGGGGTCAAGTGACTTGCCCAGGGTCACACAGCTGGGAAGTGTCCGAGGTCAGATTTGAACCTAGGACCTCCCGTCTCTAGGCCTGGCTCTCAATCCACTGAGCTACCCAGCTGCCCCCTGGTAGCTTCTTATTTTAAAGAAAGATTCTCGCTGATTCGGTGCTAAACTCCCAGATTTCTGCAGCTGGAGGACACCAAGCTTGTCAGCACCCTTTAAAATCCTCCGCCCTGGGCCATGGCTCCAGTGACTCCTCCTGGTTTACTCCTCTGAATAAACTTATTCCTGATCATGCAAAAGCCTCCAAAATCAGGCAAGTCAGGAGCCACAGAAAGGCAGACAGAGCTGCCTATGTAAGAAGGGTCCTTCCTAATAGCTGCAGGGACACACAATTGCTTGGATGTATGGGGCCAGCTCCCCTGGAAGCTTTGGGGAAAAGTCTGCATAAACTTGTTAATGATTGGCTTCTGGCAAAGAACTGCTTGTTTAATTTGGTTTATTTTCTTTTTAAAGCCTAAGCGCTTATCTTCACCCAAGGAAGCATTCAAAAGATAGGCCCCTGCTTAGTCCTTTCCAAGAGTTCCCCCCTAATAATTTCCCAATTCTGTTCCCCAATCAATCCGAAGTTTGGAAGCAAATCTTCCCCAGCTCAGGCCTGCAGCTGTGCACCCTCCTCTTCTCCGCTGATTAGATTCTGGGGGCTTTTCTCCTGTTGAAAGAGGAACTCTGGGACCACTGGGTTCTTCTGGGAAGGGAGTAAAGCCTTAAGAGTCAGAGAATTCAGAACTAGCTAGCTAGCGGAAACTCAGGAGGACTCAGAGCCAAGTCCTTCCTTTCTAAGGGAAGGAAACTGAGGCAGGGAAAAGATAAAGGCTGCAGCCAGGAAGCAGCAGGGCTGCAATTGTACCGAAAACTAAAGCAAAGCAAGTTATTACTAATGATGGCAACTGCTCTGTGGCCTCCATTTACAGAGACTAACGTTGAAAGAACGCCAATTACTGATACAAGGCAATACAAGAGGGGAGAAAAAGGACTCGCTTTGGAGTAGGAAGACTCAGCTTCTTGGATTCCAAGCCTGCCTTTCCTGCTTATTGTTGTGGGTCTCTAGGCAAAGCCATTTTGTTTTTCTGGGCCTAAGAGCCCGGAGCTCTCTCTCAGCTCTAAATCTTGGGACACTAAGCAACGCCCCGATTCCGATTTAATAAAATATCTTGCTTCAAAGCTCTCTCGTGGACTCAGCCAGAGCTGTGACTAGCACTCTGGGCACTGGTGGGGGCAGGGCCCGGGTGGGAGGTGCTCCAACAGAAAAAGAAGCTGGGATTCTGTGAGGCCAGCTGCTCTCTGGGATGGCAAGCTGGTCTGCTTCTTCTTTGAGCGAATCCTGCTTGTTAACTCTGCTGCAAAAAGAACCCAAGCCCTAGCACCCAGAGGCAAAGCCTTGGCCCCCCTACCTTAGTTCCGTCTATTAGCGGGCAGCACAGCCCTCTGTGTTGGCAGACCCTAAGCTTTGGGAGGGCAGGGGAACATCTCAGCTTTGCAGAATGAAACTACAGAAACCGGGGCCTGGGGATGAAACGAGAGAGAGAGTGCACCGGAGTCAGCTCCTGCTGGCTGGAAAGGTTTCCAGGGTTCCATTTATTGTTTTCTTGATTATCTCGCCTAAAGGAAGTGACCCAGGAGATGATAATAATGCAGATGAAACTTTCAAGGGTCCAAGCATCCTTTTTTTTTTAAAACCAAAGAGCCAGTTGTTAAATATTCACCAGCTCCCTACTTAAAACCAGCCCCGATTATCCCACTCCCTGACTGGAAGGTGAGGAAACTATAGTCCAGTGGGGAAATGACTCATTCGAGGTCACACAATTTCTCACAACTCTACTCAATTAAAGTTTCAATCTATCCCTGCTCTTAACTTGCTAACACATCTGGTCTGTTATCACAAGCAGCCAAGTAAACCTAAGGCTTTTGGTTCATAAGGCAAGCTGGTTTTCTTCATTCACTCATTTAAGAAATGCTCATTAAGTGGATTGAGAGCCAGGCCTGGAGACAGGAGGTCCTGGGTTCCAATCTGGCCTCAGACGCTTCCCAGCTGTGTGACCCTGGGCGAGTCACTTGACCCCCCCATTGCCTAGCCCTTACCACTCTCCTGCCTTGGAGCCAATACACAGTATTAATTCCAAGAGGGAAGGTAAGAAGAAGGAAGGAAGAAAGGCAGGCAGGTGGAAGGATGACTGGACAGAAATGTTTATTAAGCACCTACTGACTGTGCAGAGTGCTGTAAGAGAGCTAAAAGTCACCAAACAGTGCCTGGCCTGACGGGCTTCTCAGAAGTTTCAAGAAAGCAGGGGCCTCGGAGGGGAATACTTTTTTGCTTCAGCAAGTTCTCTTTTAGTCTTTCTTCAACCTCTTTCTCCTTAACGCCGCAGGCACAAGTCTTAGGTGGGCCAGGGATCACAGCAAAGGGCCCCCCCCCCCCCGAGGCGAGGCCTTGCCCCAACCAGGCTAACTCTTCCCTTTGGGCTGGGCTGTCCTTTTCACCATGCCTGGTGTAGATGGGGCTTCTTCCAGGCTCCTGTCCCCAAATTAGACTTCTCCCTAAAAGCTCGATTTATTAAAGCCCCGATCGGTACCTTTTGCACCATTTCCTTTTCCAAACCTCCATCATCATCCCAACGGTTCTGTGAACCGTTCCTCCGTTCTTAGGAAAAGGTGATTAGAACTGGAGGCCAGCATGTTGGATTAGCTTTGGAGGGGACAGTCTCGCTCATACAGTAAGGAAGGAGAGCACTGCTTTTGATGCTCGGTTTTGCCTCTGTTGATACATCCCATTATCCTGTTTGCCTTTCTTACTCCAGCTAGACATTGGGCTGATGGCTTCAAGGATTTTTCTTTAATAACCTCCAAATCCCTCAGCACCTGCTTCCTGCCAGAGAACTTCCCTCTTCACATCAATTTCTCTTCTTTTACCTTTCACCGGGCCTTTGGACAGTTAGGCAAAGCAGGCCAGGCCCCTAAGGAAAAACTGGGGCAATAGCACTTGACCTCCCGTCTAATAAGAAACAAGCTCGGGCGAAGGCAATTAACCCACTGGTAGCTTGACACCCCCCCCACCCCCGCGCCATCCATCCTTTCAGAGATAGCGACGGAGGTGATGTGACTCGATGAGGAGGACCAGAGAAGCTCCCCGCACATGTCCACTTCAAGACACCAAACCACACGGTTTGGAATTGGGCAAAGAAAGTGCCTCCTGTGTGCCTAGTCTTCAACTCAGAAACTCCATTACTGGGCTTATGCTCCCAAGAGGTGTGACTCTGGTCAAGTCACTTAACCTCCATTGGATTCGGTTTCCTCCCCTGACAAATGAAGAGGTTGAATTAGATGGATGGCTTCTGAGCTCTAGAGGAAAGATCCCACGATTTTGTTAATTACTGCAAGATGCACCCAAATGAATGCTGTTGCTCGATACAGAGAACACTACCTACCCCTGCCAAGGCACCTCAGAACCCAGGGCTCAGAGGGTCCCACACATCTACTTATGGGAGCAGATTTATAGAGAAGGTCCAATGTTATCAGCTCTGTAACCCAGGCCAGTTCACTTCATCTCTCCTCCGGGTCTCCCTTTGCTCCTCAGTAAAAGAAGATTAGACTTCATGGCCTCCAAAGTCCCCTGGAGCCTGTGTGTAATCTTGGGCAAGTTGCTTAATAGCTCTGGGTCTATTTTTTCCTCTGTTAGATTGCGGCGGGGGTTAGTCTTGGTGGTTTCCAAGACCTCTCCCAGCCCAAAGCTCTGACCACTCTCTGACTTATTTTTCTAAGGACTGGCATTTTCCCCAGGTCCAGGGTCTTGCCTCATTTCCCCCCCCTGGTCCAGGGCAGAAAACTGCCCTTTGTGGCTCACATTCCCAGTCTGGACTCTAGATGAGAAACCAGTTAATGAAATCCATGTTCTGTCCCTCTCTCTGTGCATCTCTCGCTATCTCTCTTTCTCCCTCTCTCCCCTCCTGTCTGTCTGTCTGTCTCTCTCTCTCTCTCCCTGCCCCCCTTTCTCTCTCCCCACTCCCATCTCTCACTATCTCTCTCTTTCTCCC